>NC_059342.1:25839166-26140000 GCF_018350155.1 Leopardus geoffroyi
TTGGCTGCTGCATTACACTTTGCAGCCACTAGGGCGCAAATGGGCCATTTCTGAAAAAATGGGATGAGGGTGGGGGTGTAAGAGAGACTCGGATAATTAGATATACAGCCTCCCCCAGGTGTTCCGCAAGGCCAGCTCCGCTAAAGGCACTGGCAAGGTAGGCGGGAGAGTGTTACTGTGTGTCCTGGGCCAAGACAATTTTGCCCTTGGTTTTCCTTCCTTGACACGTCCTTACCCCGCAAGGGGCGGGGGTTGGGGGGGGTGGGGGGCGGTGGGCGAGCTGAGAAATGAACTTCAGCCTGGCGCTTCGCCACAGGACGCATGTCACAGCTGACTGATGGTGGAGAGAGGTAGACCCGCCGGCCTTGTCTTCTGGTCCTGCAGCGAGATTTTCCGGGAGCTGAAGGAGGATTCCCGCGATTACACTCAGCGCCCTGGGTTTGTACAGAAGCCCCACTAGATGTTTTCCGTTCCCTTGTAATATTTAAGGCATCACCAAGATGTAAGCATTCACCTTGACGTTCGGGTTTCTGGATCCTTCCCACCCCCAGCCTCTGCCAGCAGATCCGTGACGGTTCTTATCTTTTGAACAAGATCCCATCCAGACGCCCTTTCTGGCGCTGAGAGCTACCCGCCTTTTTTTTTCCCCGGGCAGGAGCTCGGCGAGGCCGGGAGAGCAGTGCGCCGGCCGGGCAGGGGCGCGCACGCGTGGGGCGCCGCTGGTTGCGCATCTGGCGCCAGAGCGCGCCCCCAGCGCAGTGCCCGCCGGGGCCGCGGGAGTGGGTTGGTGCTCCCGAACGTGCGGGGCGCTCTCTCCCCGCGCGGGGGCACCAGAGCCCTCGGAAGTGTCAGGCACTGCGGTGCATTTTCCCAGTTCCCTTTTAAATGACTGCGGAAAAATAGAGTCGGAGCCGCAAATGGGAAGACGGATTCTCAGACAAGGCTTGCGAATGCCCCGCAGCCATCATTTAACTGCACCCGCAGAGCAGTTACGGTTTGTCACCCGACCCTCCCGGATCGCCTCGTTTGTCCCTAGTGAGACCCCGAGGCTCTGCCCGCGCCGGGGTTGCCGGTAGCTGGATGCCTGTCGTGCTCTGGGCAGCCCGGGCGCAGTGCACGCGTTCGCGCACACCCGCGCACACACGAAAACGCGCAAGGTACGGCAGGGGAGCGAGGGCTCGGGGTGCCCCGCGGGGGGGTGGGCATCGCGGGGAGTGAAGCGGCGATCTGGGAACGGCTGCATACCGCCAGGCTGAAGGATGAGAGAAAATGACGCGGCGCCACACATCGGACAGGCCAGGGTTGCTGCCGCGCATTTAGGGAACCCAATACGCGTCAGGCGCGCTCCCTTCCCCTCACATGTCTCTGTTTCCCGGGCGTGTGATGCCGGAACACAGCGGGAAAAAGACCCACTTAGAGAGCTAGAGTTGCATTTGGAGACTCCCCTCCCTCTGCAAAAGCACCAACAGGAAGACCCTCCAAAACCACGGATTCCCAAATAGATGGCCCGGAATGGGGGCGGTTATCCTTGGTTACCAATGCTGAACACGTTTTGGTGTTTACAATATTTATTTATTTTTAGGCTCGCTCCCTCCCTTTTAGGCAGGATGGGAAAGGAGAACGCAGCGGGGAGGGAGAGGGGAGGGTGGATTCCTATAATAAGAATCAGCGCATTTTTCAGAGCTGAACCGAGCCCGGTTTCCATTTCAAAAAAGGAGACAGCCTGTACTGCGATTGTAGAAGAGACCGCGGTGTGAATTAGGGAAGAGAGGCGTCGAGCGGTGGAACGGTCCATCTCGGAGGTACCTGATCTCAATGCACACACATACAGCGAGCACACACACACACACACACACACACACACACAGGCGCGCGTCTACCCGGCCAGGATGTGTGCGTGTGTGCGCGTGTATGAACTCCCACATGCTGCTGCTGTCTGCTCCCGGCCAGTGGCACCGATGCTTCCCTCCTCCCCGCTCGCCCCCAGATTCCCCTCCCCTCCCTGTTGCTTTTGTCTGGAGGGTGTTATGGGTTTGTGTGTGTATGAGCGTGTGTGTTTTTGGATTTCAGACTAATTTTCTGGAGTTTCTGCCCCTGCTCTGCGTCAGCCCTCACGTCACTTCGCCAGCAGTAGCAGAGGCGGCGGCGGCGGCGGCGGCGGCTCCCGGAATTGGGTTGGAGCAGGAGCCTCGTTCGCTCCTTCGCTCGCGCTCTCCGTGCTCAGTGCCCGGCGGCAGGAGGAGCCTGCACCCAGGCGCCGCCGGCGGGCGGTAGGCGCCGGAGCCCGGGTGAGCAGCGCGGACGGTGCCCTCCGGCGTCTCGGCCCTCGCTGTCCCCCCCGGGGCTGCCGCGGAGGCTCCCCAGGTGGGACGCGCCGCGCCACCTGCCCGCGCCCCCTGCGCCCAGCGGCCGTGGCGGATTCTGCAGCATCATTGGGGGCCCCGTCGCGGAGCCATCGCCGCCGGCAGTCTCCGCGTCCCCCATTCAAGGGTTCTTCGCCCGGCCTGGGCCATGGAATCCTGTCTTGGGAACCCTTGCCCTATTTCCCCTCCCTCGACCTCGGGCTTGGAGAGAGGCGGAGGCACATCGGTGGCCCCGGCGGCGTCAGTGCCATCGAGGGGCAAGTTGATTTCTGGGGCCGGAGCTGGGCATTCATCCATCCACAATCCCCTGGCTGGGGTCAGGGTGGGGGTGCCGCGAGCGCGCTTTCGTAAGGGGTCCTGCCCTCAGTCTTAACGCGTGTCTGTTTGTTCTCAGCCCCGAGGTGCGTCCCGGATTCCAGTGCGCGTCTAGCAAGAAGCCTGCGTCCCGGGGAGTGCCGGCAGCGCCGCCGGCCGGTGCTCGGCGCGCCGGGCCATGCAGCGGCGGCCGCCGCGGAGCTCCGAGCGGCGGTAGCGCCCCCTGTGAGGCGGCCAGAGATGCCCCGGCCACTGTGAACGGTGCCGCCCGCCAGGACACGCTCAGCCCCGGTCACTGTAGGCTCTGCGCGCCCGCTACAGACACCGGGGCGAGGGAGCGGCGAGCGCGGCACAGGCCGCCCAGCAGGGGCAGGGGAAGCCGGCCGGTGCAGCTCGGGGACACGTACTCAGTCTGACTCGGGCTGGCACTGGAGGCTAGGGATGTCGTCCTGGACGAGGTGGCATGGACCCGCCATGGCGCGGCTCTGGGGCTTCTGCTGGCTGGTTGTGGGCTTCTGGAGGGCCGCTCTCGCCTGTCCCACGTCCTGCAAGTGCACCGCTTCTCGGATCTGGTGCAGCGACCCTTCTCCGGGCATCGTGGCGTTTCCGAGGTTGGAGCCTAATAGTGCAGACCCTGAGAACATCACCGAAATGTGAGTTACCGGTGCTCTTTCTCCTTTCTTCTCTCCTGGTACCTCGGGCTGGGGCTGGCCAGACGTGTCTGTCGGGGCATGGATGTTGTCTCAAGTCTGGGGAGAAGTCAGACATCGGAGATGCAGGGCTGGGCCATCTGTGGGTTACCTGTATCTCGGGCTTGGGGCTGCTAACGCGGGGAGAAGTGGACAGTTGAAAATAAGTTTTAAGTATACTGTATGTGTCAATAACATAAATATGTATATTCTTTGCGGGAAGGGATTCCTTATACACTGTATTTCAAAGCCCTGCTGGGTGTGCTTTATAGGCTTTCCGTATGCAATAACTTAGTTTTGGACATTTTTGTTTCATAAGGTGCTATGTGTATGTTGTATTAAGAGAAGTTCCAGTAATATTTACTGGAAGGGGGGGGGGGTTAAAAATAATGAACTTTTTGAAATCTGTTGAAGGAGCTCAGTCTCTCCCTTAACATCTTTCTCTGAGGTTTGGAGTTCACCAAGTTCCTTTTTCATTTTGTATATCAGATATGGCTTAGGAGATGGCATCCAGAGCTGGCCTTGAAAATGGTCTGTAAGAGAAGAAGTTCTGAGTGTTGAAATGTGCTCTCTTGAAAAGGAAAATGTGCTCGTGGGAAGCCTAAAAGCCTGGTCTGATTTAATTTGGACCTGACTTCCCAGAGATAAAATTTTGAGACCATTTGGATTATAAATCTTAATTGCCCATTGAATAGTATCCCGGGACCAGGTTGGATGATAAAGCAGGGTGTAGTACTTTGCGACGGACCCCTATGTCCCTGGACATGTTTGAGCTTGCCCCGGGGCTGATGGGGAAGCAGAATTGTATATTTCGGTCCTCCCTGTAACAAGTACATTACCAAGCGGGGATTCACCAGTGCTTTCTCCAGCATTTCCCTGTCACCTCTCCTAGAGGTGTACCTTCCCCCACAAGGGGGATGCCATTACCGGTATTTCACTGGCATGGGATTTTATTCATTCATGCAGAGGGTTGTAAGGCAAAGTTTCTCCCAGTTTTCCTTATGGTGTGTTTGATGTTAAGATAGGCAGCCCAAAAAGTAGGGCTTGGGCTGTGGCCTTCCGGTTGGCGAGTGCGCATGCTTTTTTTCCTCCCCAGAAAACGCACGCCTGGTTTCTGCCAACGTAGTTGACTGAGATAACCTGTTTTTTAATGTAAGTAAGAGACCTTCCTGGCCTCTGTTGTTCGTTCTGCTGGTGATGCTCACGTTATAAGGCTAGGGCAGAAGGAAATGACAACAGCACAGAGGGGAATGTGCAGGCCTAGCAGAGCTGAGATGTGCTGGGAGCGACCAACTGTCAGGCTGCATCCAGGATGCTGGGATTTTTTTTTTTTTTTTGGCAAGGATTGGAGCAGGCAGTGCCGGAGAGGGTGTGTAGGGCCCCAACTGTGCTGGCCCTGGTTCGCCTGGTCAAAGTGTCTGTGGCCTTTTATCAGGATCTGTGTCTCTTTCACGAGATGAGATGTCAGCAGTCAGATGGAGGAAGCCATATGGAATTCAGAGCCCTTCGGACTATTTTGAGACCAGGGGGAGTGTGCCTTGATACAGTCAGACGTCTTGTTTTGTTGTTTTTAAATTCTGTATTAGAGGATGCATGTATGATGAAGAAGGATAGGAGATAGGGCCCATCATTTTCACTGTAACATTTTTTTCCACTTTAATATTTTTAAAGCCATCATCGGAGAAAAGGAAAATAAAACTCTTTAAAAAAAAATATCATTTAAACCTTCATGGTCTTGGCTGCCTGGTATTTATGCAATCAGTGGACTTGAGTTGAGCTTTCTTATATCAGTTCTCATAATTGCTAATTGCTGTTGTTTCTTTTATAGCTGATGGTAGGTTCCTATTTTCCGGCTTTAAAAAAATTGATTCTTTTTTTTTTTTTTTTTTTTTTTTACTAAAGTGTTTGTCAGTTATTCCTTCAGTGGCGCTCCTCATTTCTACTGTTATTTTTTTTTTTCTTTTGATGTGAAGATCATCGAGAGTGAGAGTTGGGAGGTGTGTAGGGTGAGTGTTTGGGATGGAGAATTTACGCTCCTTAGTGACAGTAATGGGGCTGGTAGATGTGCGTTCTGAGAAAAAGTCCGTATCTCAGCTCTGTCCCTCAGCTTTGTTTGAGCCCAGCCTGTTTGTTCCCTGATGTCCTGTAAAATGTATCAAAACCCTTGTTTAGGAAGCACTTCGTATAATTATTTTGAGTTCTACTGTTTTGATATCGAAATGGACTTGCTTCACTGTCATCCATATATGACTCCATCTGGCTTTTTCTTACGTAGTAATATTTGCTTGAACAGCTTTTGAATTCTTGGCCAGTGGATACCAGCTCCAGTTGGAACCAAATTACACATTTTTTTTTTTTTACTTTGTTATTAGACCCAATGGTATTCCTGAAATAACCTGTTTTAAAGTTCCAGTTTAATGGTGCTTAGCTGAAATTTTATGTTTCTAGTTTTTTAAATAGGGGAAATGTAAGTAAACTGTAATTAGAACTTGCTGGAGCCATGGTTTACTGTATCACTTAAAAATGGTATATCACTCAATGTCTATATATTTCGGGGAAATTACCCCACTGTGCTTTTTTAGGGTTCAGAGAGAGCCCATTGGTAGAACATTCTAAAACCATATGCATGGGATTTTATTTTTTGTTTCTACGTGCATATTTTAGGCCCACCTGACATTTCGTTTTAGAATCATTGTTTGAGCCTGTTTTATCAAAAATTCTCCTAGCATAGTGTCTGTCTCATACTCTTTACCCATCGACACGATATCTGGATCCCTCTCCCTGTGTGTAGAGATGCATCACACCTGCCCAGGATCACACAGATGCTAGGTGCCAGCTTCTCTTACTCTGAGATGGTTATCCCAAAGCAGTGCTAGATTAAACTTCAAAACAGTACCATTGCCGCACAGAAGTGGAATTCAAGAGTAAAGCCTACTGTTAGAATTATGTAACCGGCCATTGAGGTCTCTGTAGTATCGAGTGCGAAAATGCTCTCTAAAGGACAAGTTGTGTCTCACCCAAGTGATAAAAGGCACGGTTAAAACAGATCATACTTTTCTATTTTTATTGTGGTCAAAAACACCTAAAACAAAATTTGCCACCTTAATCATTTTAAGTGTAACATTCACTGGTGTTGAGTGCTAAGTACATTTACATGGTCGTGAAAGGGGGGCATGCATTCTTATATTGCTTATATTTTATAGACATCAGTGATGGCCTTTTTTCCTGAATTTCTTGGGTGTTAGTTTCTGATTTGGGGGTCATATTTGGAGACAAGTCTAACATTTTTCCTCTTAGTGCAACATAAATAGAATTTGCAGCTTCTGCTGCCAGAGCCTCTATGTGCAATAAATTGTTGGCTTGGTTAAGTGACTGTAATGTTATGTCATTAATACATTGATTTTGGCCCCCTCACCTTAGTAAGCTTTTCCACCGCAATTAATTGCACTAAAAACAAGAATCCTGGCATTCGCAAGCATTCAGTGACAGGCATCAGTTTTTATTAGTCTGATGTTTACCTCTCAGCCCCTCCACGGGGGGTTCTAGAACTTTGGATTGTGCTTTCTGCGCATTTAAGGGCCACAGAGTAAGTTTTGAGTGTGGTTACATAAGCCACACTGGACTTGTTAATAAATAAGGCATTCTAATTTACATCATTCATTATTTAACACAACTTGCAAGCAGCAGTTGAAAACGCACTGTCTTCCCAGTGAAGATACTTACAGAATTCACCCCAGCAGGACAATGTGGAGCCTTCTTAGTTTCATATCTTCAATCTCTGCGTTAAGGAGGTTTTTCTTACATTGGGTAAAACAATTGAAAAGTGCCTTGACCCTCCTGACCCTACTTTCTCTCCCTCCGCCCCACCCCCCCCATCACCTCTCATTGACTATACAGGAAAACGTGTTTGATGTTTTTTTCTTCTCCGAAAAGTGATATTTCCTTATGGGAATCCAGAGTACTCAAGTGAAGGGAAGGGCCTGGGTTATGTGTTATTACAAGCAAGTAATGGGAAGTTGAGATAATGTGGTCACAGTTCCCCAGAGCTGAGTTTAGTTCTGTTTAAAATCTTTCACTGTTTCTATCCCATAAACCTCTGTTTGTGTCTGCTTCAATATTCCCTTGTAAAGACGTTTTTCTAAGCTGAAAAGTTGGCCGGACAGCTAAGAATTGAGGTCTCTTTTCTCCCTAGGAACATTCTGTATGATCTCTTTGACTATATCTGGGTCGTCAGAGTATAAAACCTAGAGTTTTTGTTCAGCTGGGGAAGGGGAATTCCTTTCTTTTTTTGTTCTTTTCCTTTCTGTATGTTTCTGTTTCTGTTTTTGTTTTTGATTTTTTTTTTTTTTTTTTTTTTTTTTGCCTTTGGTACGAAGCAAGTGCCATGTTTTAACTCATTGCTCATCTTGGCTGTTAGGGAAAGAAACGCTATTAAACCACTATTGAGTGCCACACGCTGACATTCAACCCTCCAGACTAACTTACCACTTCTCTAGAGAGCTCCTTGTGGCTTCAAACACCATAGGGTGGAATGCGGCATTGAACCTGCTGCCCCTTGGTGCGATGCCAAATTCTGGTTCCTCTTGATGTTTATAAATCCACTGGATGATTTTTTGGGAGAGATCATTTAGAAGGGCACATGTTTTCCTCATTTGGTATGTGTGAGAGAGAGAAAGGCAGAGGAAAAAACTGAACCTTGGGTTAATAGCCGATTGACCATTTTCATAATCTACTTGGTCTAACTGGTTTAAAACACAAATCCCACCCCCAGGTGGCAGGGGTCTGAGCCCTGCAGTAGCCTGATAATTTCCACCCTACATTTGATTGCTGATCGATCTCCATTAAAGAAGGCAAAGATCTCACATAATCAGGGTGCCTTCTACCACTTTGGTCTCTGGGTTGTCAAAGGGACTGGGGAGTCAGTAAATATTGATCTGGAAGATGAAGGAGTGAGTGCTTGTGAGGGTTATAAACCTGGGAAGAAAAGTCATGCATAGGTACTGAGTTAACCTGTTTGTTTGTTTATTTAAAGACCCGAATATCACAGAGAGTTGGAGTCAGCAGTGACCTGATCTTGAAGCAGCCCCTTACTATCTGGGCATGAGCCTGTCAGATGTAAACTGAGGGTTTTGGATTCAGTGCTCAGACAAGTGTCTCCTGGCCCTGAAGTTCATGAAGCTTCAGTGGCAGAGATAATGTGGTTTATACATCGGTTATGAAGTGAAGGGTCATGTGAGAATCTGATGGCCTTTGGTGACACTGTCACATGTGCATGTGTTGGTGTCTGCTCTCAATTCCCCAAAGCATGTCTCTTCAAATGTGAGCCGCTAATAAGACTGGTGGCACGTTAGTGCTGGGCTGCTGAGTCCAAGGTCACACACAGGGTCACTCAGAATTGGTACCACAGAAGGAGAAGGGTCCCAGGAATGCTCTGCTCTGGCACTCTCAGCACAAACCAAGCCAGTGGAGAGTCTAAGGCCATGATATGTTAAAGACATCGTGGGTCCGGAAGCTCCTTCCCCCAGCGTCCAAAGGAAGTGCCATGGCCTTTACTTTGGTGGACCACCCTTCTCTTCTGCACCCTTGATTGAACCTAACCCCAGCCCACCATTTGAGAAAGTGTCAGAGATGTGAAGAGAAGCATAGTCTAGCCAAGTCTGTGCAAAGCTGTCTCTACTAGAGACAGAGCAATTAAAAAGCGTGTGAGCTGTCGATCCCAAAGCAATGGCCTCATCTTCACATGGGAAGAAATGCATTTTCTGTTTAGATGACTGTGTTTTGTTTTTGTTTTTTAAATTTCGAGGCTTCCTCATCTGTAAGCAATTCGTACATGAAAGTCCAGCTGCAGAGAAGAGCCTTCATGAATTGGCAGCAGTGAGGGATGCTAACCCATCTTGGCAGGTTGGGTGTGGAAGGAGGGCAGAGCACACGCTGCAGAATGAAAGTTGCTGCCCTGGGAGTCTTGGCCACAGTCAAGGGTGGTTATAAGTGGAGGACCCCACAGCCCTTTATACAAAGTCTGTCTTAGCGCCTATGAAAGACCTGTGGCCAGAGCATGCTTATTCTTTCCTGCCCTTTTTTTTTTGCCCCTGACTTCTCTTTGCCCCAAGATTGATGGCTGAGCTCAATGACTGAGCCATTGAGCAAGCTTAAGGATTGCGGACTCCCATCTAGAATTCATTCTGCTACCATTCTGTATGTTGTCCATGGCCTGCACTGAGACATAACTCTAGATTCAGGCAAGGTTTCTCTCCAGGGACCTGGAAGGCTCCCTCCAGACATCTGCTTATTTAGGTCTGAAGTAGGTGAGAAGGTCTTGAGAGCCTCGGAGGGACTGTCAGGTTGATTGGCTTGTCCAGCCCTCTCTGGTGGAGCAGGATACAATTCGGGATAGAATCTTAGCCAGTGTCTCGTTTAGGCCTCTGTCTGCTCAGCCCCACTTGCCCAGATTTGGCCTCGAGAGCACAAGCAATTTTGAGGCAAGGGTAGAGATTCACATAAAAGGTCACAAGTTAAAGGGCATGGCAGTGGGAAGGAAGTGGAGTGGGGCTTCACCCCCTGTCTTTGTCCTGCTGTCCATCACCATTTCTACCTGCACCATGTGTTAGACTATCAAGACATCGATGATTTGTGTATTCCTTGGGAATACAGCATCTTCTAGTATAGGATAAAGATGATAATAATCACACACCACCCAGAGTCTCTTTTCTTTAAAAAAAAATTTTTTTTTACATTTATCTATTTTTGAGAAACAGAGCGAGATAAAGTGTGAGCGGGGGAGGGGCAGAGAGCTGGGGAGACACAGAATCAGAAGCAGGCTCGGGGCTCTCAGCTGTCAGCACAGAGCCCGATGCGGGGTGGGGCGGGGGGCTCAAACCCACAAACTGTGAGACCAGGACCTGAGCCGAAGTTGGACGCTCCACCGACGGAGCCACCCAGACACCCCCAGAGTCTCTTTTCTATTGCAGATAAAGACCTATTGCTATTCCATACCCCATGCTTGCCTATAATGTTCACATCCAAACAATCCTCTAGACGCACAGACACACATACCAGGACTCTCTTTGTCTATGTGTCTGTGAAGATACAAGTGTGTGTATAAAACACCAGGTGTGGTCCTTTCAGACTTAATTATCTTGAATTGTAAAATTTTCCTAATAATTGAGCATTTACTTCTTTAAACCACCTGGACTCCCCCCCCTCCCCCTTTTTCTGCTGAGATAGAACTGACATTTCAGGTTTCAGGTATTCAATGTAATGATTTGGTATTTGCATGTATCGTGGAGAAATCACCACCCTAAGTCTGGTTAGCATCCGTCACCACACATCATTATGCGTATTTTTCTTGAGAACTTTGAGGATCTATTCTCTTAGTAACTTTCAAATAGACGCTACAGTATTATTAACTGTACTCACCGGGCCCTACATTACATCCCCACCCAGAGTTTTAATTTTGTTTTAATCATTCTAGGTTTCTCTGGATGAGGACCTGAGTGAAGTAGTAAGAGGTTAGTTCTTTGGTTCCCTTGGCCAGAGACCCGTTGTGTCCGTCCTCTGTGATCAGTTCTCAACATAAAATAATCAGTGAGGCATTTGGGGACAGTTGCTACAGGGGTGTGATTTTAAATCAAAAGACAGTGGACTTTTGGTTTTTAGCCTCTGAAACAGAATGCAGTCTAAAAAAAGGTAGGTAGGCTCTTCTGAACTTCAGTTTTGGTCACCAAAGTTGTGTCCCCTGCATGTGCCACAGAGGCCCTTCCTGCGGGGTGGCAGAGGGACCTGTGGCCGAGTTCTCTGTTGCCTGCTCGCTTCCCATTGCAGGCCTCGGTCGATTGATGTGTGAGCGTGTATGCAGCGGGGCGGGCGGTGCTGGGCGAGAGGGAGCCTACTGGGGTGGCCTCTGTGTTCTCGGGCAAGGCTGAACACATTTCTAGTCTGCTCCCGGGTTCACTCCAGAGCACCTCAGCTGCCACCCCAGGCTCAGCGTTGGGGAAGATTCTGCGCCTGGACTGCTTGCCTTGCCTTCTTGCTTGGGCTTTTTCCCCTTGTCACTCTCCTTTCTCCTTCTGTTTCCGGTGGTGGTTCTCATTTCTTCCCCCGCGGCCAACAACCACGCATGCACGCTCACGCACACGTACACGCACACGCCCCCTCAGGCAGGCACCTGGCCGCAAAGCCCTTTTAATGGGCTGTCAAGAAATCTCGGGTTGCAGGGCCTGTGGGTGGACCATCACCATTCCCACTGAACCTGGCGCGACGAGCTTAACACAGCCGGACAGGTGGCAGCGTGCAGGTACCTGGGATAACTGGAAGGAGCCCTGGGCGGCGAGATGGGGTGTGGGTTTCATATCCACACTCTCCTGTCCACCGGGGGAGCTGAAAAAATCAGAACGTGCATATAAAGGGCAGGTGTTCTGATCAGACGCGAACATGTGGATTCGTTGATGTAATTACTAAAAAGTACAGGTGGACCAGTACATGTTGAGTAAGCTGTCCCTGGTGGGGGGAAAAAATCATCATTTTCTGCCTATAGTGCTGCAGAACCTTCCTCCCTGCCGGGCTTCCTCTCTACCCATGTGCCATGTGTGCTGGTGTGGTGTTTGTAAAATGCTGATCTCATTATGTCACAGCTTGTTTTTTTTCTTTAAATTTTTAAAGTTTATTTCTTTATTTATTTCGAGAGAGACAGAGAGAGAGAGAGAACACAAGCAGGGGAGGGGCAGAGAGAGAGGGAGAGACAAGAATCCCAAGCAGGCTCCATGCTGTCAGCACAGAGCCTGACATGGGGCTCAAACTCACGAACCACGAGATCATGACCTGAGCTGAAATCTAAAGTCAGATGCTTGACCGACTGAGCCACCCAGGTGCCAGGGTGTCACGCCTTATAACTGCCCTGTGGCTCCTCATGTCTCTTAAAGACCAAAGTTGGTTGTTGTTGTTTGGTTTTTGTTATTTAGTAAAAAAACAAAACAAAACAAAACAAAACAAAACAAACAAAAAAAAAACAACAAAAAAAAGCCAAACACCAATCCAGATCGTCATTACGTTGCTATATAATAAGGCATAGAGCAATCATGTGGACCCAAATACGCAGATCAGCATTAGGTTGTTTTCTACACCAGTAGATCTATAAAGGAGTACAAATTATAACTGGAAGCTTGTTTGGTGATCTTGGAATTAGAGCAAGGGCACTTCATTCCTCATTTAAAATGTTAAATGGCATTAAGCTAAGCTTGCCCAAGGCATCTATCTCCATAATGGGATCGCCTTCACAAAGGGAATGCAGAACTTGAAGTACTTTGGCCCGGACCTGTGTCCCCTGGATGGACACTCCTTTTTCTCTCCTTCATTTACTGCCCAGCACCAAAGCTGAGTGACACATTTTTTCTTTGGAAAGGTTAGTGCTTTCAGCCAAGCTTGCTCAAGCCTGGGAACCGTTCAGATTCTTTACAGTGATTTTTACACCTCTTTTCTCTGAAATGCATTAACTTTATTGTATGAAATTTTATTAGCAATTAGCTTTTTTTTGTTTTAAGTTTATTTATTTATTTTGAGAGAGAGAAAGAGAGCACGAGAGGGGGAGGGTCAGAGAGAAAGAGAGAGAATCCCAAGCAGGCTTGCACTGTCGGCACATAGCCCCAGGTGGGGCTCTATCTCAGGAACCTTGAGACGTGTGCTGAGATCAAGAGTCAGAATCTTAACTGACTGAGCCACCAGGAACCCCAGGAATTAGCTTTAAAACATTTTTTTTTACATTTATTTATTTTTGATAGAGAGAGACAGAGCACAAGTTGGGGGAGGGGCAGAGAGAGAAGGAGACATAGAATCGGAAGCAGGCTCCAGGCTCCGAGCTGTCAGCACAGAGCCTGACGCGGGGCTCGAACTCACAAACCGTGAGATCACGTCCTGAAGTCGGACACTTAACTGACTGAGCCAACCAGGCGCCCCAGGAATTAGCTTTTTTAAAGTAATACATGAACATGATAAGAAATGCAGTCAGTACAGAGAAGTGGGTCATGAAAAGTTAGTCTTCTGTTGTGGACTACAACTCTCTAATCTCTCAGCTTCCAGAGTCTACTCACATACATGAGTGCATATATATGTCTTTTTTTTTTTGTTTATACACAGATGAAGGCATGCTATACCCACTGTGCTGCATGTTGGTGTTTATTTACTTAACGCTGTATCTTGAAAATGTTTCTGTATCAGCACATGTACACCAATCTTGTTTTTTTCACAGCAACACAGTAATCCATTGAATGAATAGGCTTCTCTTTACTGAACCAGCCTCCTTTTGAATAACCTTGTCTACAAACTTCTTATACACATGCATGATTTTATTGATAGGAAAATTCCTAGAATTTGAACTGCAGGGACATTTGCAAAGATGTTTGTGACTTTGATAGATAGTGAGGGAGGCGTCTTTCAAAGAGATGACACTCTTTCATTCTGCCATTCAAACTGAAAGCACCTGTTTTTCTACAACTCAGCCAATACTATTTGTTACCAAACCTTTTGACCTTTGCCTGGACAATAGGATTCACCACTGTTTTATTTCACAATTCTGTAATTATGTTCCAGGTTGAAAGTCTTTTTACATGGAGTAAGTCATTTGGATTTCTTTTTCAGTGAACCCTGTTTGTCATATCCTTAGCTATTTTCTTTTTCTGTTAGCTGGGTGGCCTTCTCAAAAAATGGATTCATAAGACCTATTTAACAAAAAGAAAATGTGTATGTGGCCTGATGTTTTGCTTGTCTTCTGATGTTGGTGCTGGTATTTCTTCTTCTTCTTCCTTTGGTAAAACAATTAAATTCTTTTTGTAGTAAAATTTATTATTTCCTTTATGGCTTCTATGTTGTAAATGTGGCTGCAAGTTTTCCCCTCTCTGAGAGTATAAAATAACTCCATATTGTCTTTTGCTACTTCATACTTTTATATTTAAAGCTTGGCTCCATCTGGATTTTCAAAGTGTAAGGAGAGAGGTAGCAAAAAGTGTTTTATTATTTTTTCAAGATAGCTGATCAGCCAATCAGGTCTCTTGACACTGTAGATATATAATTCTACTGTTCCGTCAGTAATTTCAACTAAAGATTTAGGCCATTTGGGGATATATCTTATTCTGTTAATCAGCCTGGCTATTTTTCATTACTGAACTTTTTGTCTCCTGAAGCTTTATATTATTATTTTTTTCTATTTGAAGTATTAGTCTCACTCGCTAGTCTTTTCTTTCAGACTTTTCAGTTATTTTTGTATGATAATTTTTCCATAGGAATTGCTTGCCTAGCTCTCCCCACATTATATTGGTGTTATATGTATGTATATATATATATATATATATATATATATATATATATATAAAGTTTATTTATTTATTTTGAGAGAGAGCATGAGAGTGTGAATGGGGGAGCGGAGAGAGAGAGAGAGAGAGAGAGAGAGAGAATCCCAAGCAGGCTTCACACTGTCAACGCAGAGCCTGACAAAGGGCTCGAACTCACCAATTGTGAGATCGTGACCTGAACCAAAATCAAGAGTTGGAGGCTTAACCGCCTGGGCCACACAGGCGCCCCTATATTGGTGTTTTAAATGAAGATAGCGTTACATTGATATGTTTAAACAATCTTAATGAGTCTTAAAAGCCCTGCATCCTCTAGCCTCATTTCTTGCCTTTCCCTTTCTTTAGTGAGACACTCCAGCCTCTCAGGGCTTTTAGTACCCCTAATGGAGCTATACTTTTACTTGACTCCCAGGTTTCACACTGGCCAGGCTCTCTGCCTAGGACACCTTTCCCCTGCCTTCTGTCTCTGGCTAAATTCCTCTGCCTCCCTGCCTCTGGGCTGTGTCCCCACCGTGTGCTTTTAAAACCTCCTGGGTAGGGGTGCCTGGGTGGCGCAGTCGGTTGAGCGTCCGACTTCAGCCAGGTCACGATCTCACAGTCCGTGAGTTCGAGCCCCGCGTCAGGCTCTGGGCTGATGGCTCAGAGCCTGGAGCCTGTTTCCGATTCTGTGTCTCCCTCTCTCTCTGCCCCTCCCCCGTTCATGCTCTGTCTCTCTCTGTCCCAAAAATAAATAAACGTTAAAACCTCCTGGGTTCCCAACCCAGAACAGGTCACTTAGCAACATAAATGCTTGCCTGGCTACCCTTCCGTACGCACCGGTAGAATCTTAGCTACTTAAAGGCGAGGGCCACGTGGAGCTTGGTCACGCTCTTCCCCAGCGCCCAGTACGATGCCCTAGACCTCCACATCACACACGCACACGTGGATACACACATGCGTGCGCTCCTCCGCGTATCTATCACTGAGAATTCCAAACAAGAAGATGTACTAGCTATTCTTTGGGCCATCAACAGGGAAATTTCTAGACATGACTTTTTAAAGTCCTCAGTTAAGATGTTTGTTGAAATAAGGAACCTTTCTGGAATTAAATAGCACATCGTTGGTTCATGCACAGTAAAAAAAAAAAAAAAAAACCAATTCACTGTAGAGACATAGCATAGCTAGCTGGAAAGGAAGCAAGGCAGAGGTTTGATGAGGGAGTGTCCAACAGGAAGGAAGGACAGCGAAGAGATGGGAGGATGAGGGCAAGCGGATGAGCAGAGACGCACGACAGGCCGGCTCAACACCAGAGGCAAATTCAGGGAAAAGGAATCGTTCGAGGGACATCTGATCTCCAGCAAACAGATAGATCTAATGAGAAGGATTTGTGCTTTTTCTGTTGTGTAATGGCTAATAATGGCCATCCCTGTGGTTCAATTGCACTTATCCCTGTGACTGCATTTATGGCGGGGGTTCTCTTACAAAGCGATTCTGGTGTGAGATTGCAGATGTGATTTATCCTTCTTGTAGCGTGGATGGTAGAGGCTGTTCATTTTTCTTTCTTTTTAAAAGAATTTTTTTTAACGTTTATCTTTGAGAGAGAGCGCAGGCAGGGGAGGGGCACAGAGAAAGAGAGAGAGAGAGAGAGAGGGAGGGTCAGAGAGAGACACAGAATCTGAAGCAGGCTCCAGGCTCTGAGCTGTCAGCACAGAGCCTGATGTGGGGGTCAAACCCACAGACTGTGAGATCGTGACCTGAGCTGAAGTTGGATGCTTAACGGACTGAGCTACCCAGATGCCCAGAGCTGTTCGTTTTTCTTAAAGAACTGCAGACATCAGGAGTGTAAAAGGAGAAGTGTGTCAGGCCCAGTTTAATGTACCATCTGATACATGCATTTTTGTGCCATCGCAATCAAGGTGCATTGGGCTAATCCTGTGAATGTTTCATGGGGCTTCCTTTATATTTATGATAATTAACACTATCAGGCATCTTGAAATTTTGATAGTTGTTTGCAAAACTGATCATAAAACAACTGATAGACATATGAGATTGGGAGGCTTTTAAAAATAGACTGGGGAAGTATATAGGTGAACAGATTGTGTTGAATAATCCAAAAAGATAATTCCCCCTTGAGATAAATAACATCCATTTATTTATGTTTACACGATGCAGTATGTTCATAATATACATACAGATGAAAATAGTTTCGACTCCGTGTGTATTTTGAAAGTTAAATTTTTAAAAAGGAGCATTATGGAACCCACACATAATGTTTAACTCTCATGAGAAATGTCTTCGTTTTGGTGGAGTCACTGGCTCTGCTGCTAAGCCTGGGTGACCCTCTAGGATTTAACTTACTAGCCATTTCATTCTTTCTTTCCTGAAATTGCTCTCTCACCCATCAAGAATGTCTTCTGGTGCATTGAGGGCACTCCTGGGCTTTGATTTCCCTCAGTCTACCTTGGAATCTATCTTTCCTTTCCTTTCATTGTATCTTATATCTGTGTACAGCTCAGGGGACAATAGATATCCTGTTGACAGAGTCATCTTTTCCCAAGGATGGCTGGACTGGAGGTCAACATTGAACTCTTTGTACGTACATGTGTTGATTGGCTGATCAACTCATTCATTTATTTAGTCAATTAGTCAGTCAACAAATATATTTTGAACATGTCCTCCCCACCAGGCATTTTTCTGGGTCTTGGGTAACAAGACTTGAGCCAGCTGCTTCTATTTATATGGCCCATTGAAAGGCATTAGTGGGGGTCCCCAGTCTGGTCACCCCCTTCCTTCTCTCTTGAAGCCCTGTAGGCAGGCAGTCTAGCCTCCATGTCTGAACTCCATCTACACCAGCACAGACAGCAGCCTCGGACCTCCCCCTAGCCACACACTGCTGTGCCTAGGGTTGTGCACACCATCAGGAGGACAGGCCTGTGGAAAAGGCCTGTACAGGCTTTGGGAGTAGATTCAGGGTCTTTGGGTAGGGAATTCCAGAATCCTACTGAGTCAGCAAGGAAAGGCGTAGGAGCATCCTGTACACTCACTGACTCATATGGAGGAAGTTGGACTGGAGGGACCACCAGAGAGAGGACCACTAACGTGCCTGGACACTGCCCAGAGCTAAGGGAAAGTGCCGGCTGGGCCTCTGCCTTGGGTGTCTGAGCTCTGCATCAGCCTAGGTTTGGGCTGTGGTGATGGTGTGGAATAGAGGAGGCGCAGTGCTTATGCCTTGGGGGTATGTAGCGGGGTGGGCAGGCTATCCAGACAGCTCCTCTCACTGCTGTGCTCCCTCTCTTCAGGGAAGTTCTCCAGCACCAAGCTCCATGTTTCCAGTAAGCACAGCACATAGAGATCCCCCGCCCCCTGACCATATTATAAGCATTGTGCTATCACAGACCCAGACAGACCAGGAGTGCACAGATCTGTCCCTGGCAGTTAATGGGGATTGCTAAATGCCAGTAACTATCAGTTTCCACCTTTCTCTCTTTCCCATACAGAGTTTTTTTAATTTCCCCTGAAAGGTCTAAATCTGAATGTAGTATTCGAAGAATCAGGTCATTATGGCTGAATTATTATTATTATTATTAATATTTTTTAGTGGCACCCTAGGAAGATCCTGGGATTCTGAAAACTATGTCTAAAATGTTCCTTTCCTCATTATTTCTTTTCGTGAATTGAAAAATCACTGAATATGTCTATTGCCGTGTATATAGGAGGAAAGACAAATTAATGTTTCATTTTCTTTGGGTGTTGGTGTAGGGGAGGGATGCTGGTTGGGAGGCAGGATAGCTTGGTGGGTTGAGACCCCCGCCCCGTGAAGCTGATCTGCCCCTGCTACTTTGGATAATTTACTAAAGCTTTGTCTCAGCTTTCCCATCTGTAAAAGGGGACAATAATAGAATATTTCTCATCAGATTTCTGTGAAGTTAAAATGAGCAGACGCATGTAAAAGGTTCATACCAGTGCCTAACACATAGTAAGAGCTTGGCTATTAGTTTTTGTTTGGCACGCCTATGCTGGATTGTGTTCTGAAGGAGAGTAAACTCTGTAGGGCTGGAGGCGGTAGGAAAATCTGCCCTGGCGGGGTGGGGGTGGGGGGGAACTGGGCAGGCGCTGGGGTTAAGAGGGCAGAGGTGAAAGGGCGTTGGTTCTCTTTTGCTTATTTGCTATTACTCTCCTGTGTGGGACCTGGCGCACTCAGCTGATTGGGACATTGACCATTTGTGTGCAGGAGCAATCCCTGGTCAGATTTAGCCACAGGTCATTCAGGTCATGGTCTTTGTTCTGCAACTTTGTTTTGTTGCAGAGTCTTGGTCCATTTTATGTATTAGGCTGTTTGTAACAGGCCCCCTGGAGTCTGGAGGTTATCAGTTAGTTTGTAATTCGTTTTCTCTTTTAACTGTCTCTCTTATTCTTTAATTGTAAAGCCTTTACAAAATGTCTTTTGAAAACTTGTGGTGAAATTCACCTAACATGAAATTTACTATGGAAACCATTTTTTGACAGGTATATTTCAGTGGCATAAGTTCATTCGCGAGGTTGCACAACCATTACCCTGTCCATCTCCGAAACCCTTTTCTTTTGCAAAACTGTAACTCTGTACCCATTAAACAAACTCCCACCCTGTCGGACCCCCCCCCTCCCCCGCTGCAACTCCAGGCAACCTCCTTTGTGCTTTTGGTCTCTTGTGAATTTGACTACCGTAGGTACCTCAGAAATATCCATCCTTTTGAATGGTGATACCATCCTTGGATTAAAGTTTTTATGAGAGATTTGTTTTGGATTTTTAGATGCACTCACACTTCCTTTCTGCAAAATAGCTTCTCTTTATTGCCGCCTTACACAGCCACTTATGACTGGGATCCCTTTTCAGAAAAGCAGCATCTTTGTAGTTTCACTCCAAAGAAAGTAATCTCTAACCTTCTATAAAAATGGACTAAAGGTTAACATGCGAAGTGAAACCAGTGAAGATAAAATTGGAAGTGTTGCTCTCCTTACTCCCACAGCCTATAAATGTTGGATGAAAAATTGTGCCAAAATCAAAACAGACCTTCACACAGAGATCCTAAAATTTTACCACTTGAAACATTCTCTTTTCTTGATGTTATGCCTGATGCTCATTTTTCTCGGTGCCGTGCTTGATCTGTCCTAAAGCTGGAGCAGTAATATTAGTTCCAAAAATGCTCCTCGTATGGCATGATTTGACCTGACCCGAGGCCAAGAGCTTTCAGAACTGTGTTCTGTTGTGATTAGTGCTGACTTGAACACTTCTTAAAATTCTTAAGGCCTGGGCTAATCATTGGAAGTTCTTCTTCACGAGTCATAAATGAAACATTGGTTGGCGCGGAGTAACTGGGAAAGAGGAAAAGACTTTTTTTTTTTTTTTTTTTTAATACAAGATAATTTATGTGTTGGGTTGGAGTTGCAGGAAGATTTTGTGAACAGTCATTCTGAAACCTGAAAACAACCCGGGGAGGCAATTGTTTACTAATTCATCTCTTGAAATGACTCTATGGTAATTGTGTAAGTCTTGTCCTATTGGTCCTAGTGGCCACCTGATTTGCAGTAAACGAAATGTTACAAATGTCACAATTATTCACTTTATCATCAGTAGTTGAATAACCGGCGATAATTATTTTACACCGTAAAGACAATAAGGTAAAAATGAGAGGGAGGGGATAAAGAGTGAAAATAGGGGCTGGGACTCCCAACTAACTCAAATGGTTGACATGGTTGCCGTAGCTGAGTGCATCATTTGTTCTCGGCTTCCTGGCTGTGAAAGGAGAAGCTCATTATTGGTAAAGAGAATGCCTACTAATTCCACAGGAACATAGCTTTGTCTGGCACTATGTCCTGAAAGGAATTTCTTTTGCAAGGACAATGAATGATGTGATTTGCAGCTATTATGAAAAATGCATCAGTAGATTTCATTTTCTCCTTACTGAGGAAGCCAGTGGCGGTTTGGGGGGGGGGGGGAGCTGGAGGTGACAAGGGCATAATTCTGCAAGGAAGCTAAGGTGGCCCGCCAATTTAATATGCCAGTGCTGTAATTATAAAACTGATACAATGCAAGAGCTCAGTCTCTATCCCCAGTACCCTTTGCTGAACCAGGCTTTGCTAGAAGCTGGATTGCAGATGATTTGAAGTTGTCCCCTCTGACCAGAGCCTGGAAAATTTTAATCTCTGGTACTGGTTAAGGCCAGATCCATTCTCTTGGGAAACCAGACAAACAGATGGTGGGGCTGACATCCTTTTACAGACGGAGCAGCCTGGCCTACGTGCTCATCCAGGTGGAAGCCACCCTGTCCGTGGATGAAGATGAGCTGGGGAGGTACCAGCAGGCACACCCAGGCCTGCCAGGGAACTAGCCCTTTGAAGGCCCCAGAACGTGGTCAGATGCTCCATTGAGACCTCAGAATTCCTCCCGCAGGGCACAGCAGAGATGGTTTTAGTCGAGAAGCTGTTAGGAGCAGGTGTGACCAGAAGGCTTCCCAGCCAGAGGACAAGTCCACTCAGAGTCCTGGGGTGCCCCCATCCCCAAGGGGGATGGCTCCTCGAGGGTCTGCCAGGATGAATTAGCTGCAGAGTGCAGCCCAGGCCCCCCGGTGAGCTGACTCGCGGGTCTGGTGGTTTCGTATTGGCCAACGTTAGACGTTACCCACCCCCTAAAAAAATTTTAGCTTAACTATCACTTAAGCCTCTTTCTGGCTATTGGACCATAGCCATCCTGGGGCTCTTCATTTATTATGGTGAAACTATGTCACCGTACCTGTTTAGTTACTTGTCTTTCCATTTACTGTGATACGTTGATGTGACTGCTCCAGAGCTCTGAGACCCAATGGGGAATATACATTAGAAATTAAATTAGTTTTTATTGCGCGGGTGGCGCAGTTGGTTAAGCGTCTGACTTCAGCCAGGTCACGATCTCGTGGTCCGTGAGTTCGAGCCCCGCGTCAGGCTCTGGGCTGATGGCTCAGAGCCTGGAGCCTGTTTCCGATTCTGTGTCTCCCTCTCTCTCTGCCCCCCCCCCCCGCCCCGTTCATGCTCTGTCTCTCTCTGTCCCAAAAATAAATAAACGTTGAAAAAAAATTTTTAAAAAGAAATTAAATTAGTTGGAAGGAAAAAAATATATATATATGGAAAAAACACATCCCTTGCTTCTCCTGGGGATTGTATTTACCACTCTACCAAGTATAAAATCATATGTGGCTATGTTTGTATCCATTTTAGTTTTTAACAACAGAGGAAGTTTCTAAAGCTTCCAGAATAGGTAGAAGTGACTCTTTTTAAAAAGTGAGGTACTTCTATTGTGGCCTCTGTGTCATGTTATTTGATGAGACTCCTTGTAAGGATGTCTGTGCGTGGAGATGCCCTGTCAACGCAGGAGAACAGTTGGAGCTCTGACATCTCAGTGGAGACTACAAGCAAGAATTAAGTCAGGTGTCATATGATCTTTCCACAGGCCAGCGAAATTGCCAAGATCAGTCGGGAATGTGACCGACTGGACATGTGCCCCAAACCTCCAGGGACAGTGTTCCTCAGCTCGTCTTGACTGTTGCCAGGAAGAAATGCTAGTCCAGTGTGGCAGACCTTCAGCTTTGTTTCTGTTTTTTTTTTTTTTTTTTTTTTTTTTAAGAGAATGTGGAAATTCAGAATTGTAAAATGGGAAATCTTCCCTTTTTGCAAAGTTGGTGGCTGATAAGAAAAGTAAAAAATTAAGGACCCTGTGTTGACTGGATGTAGAGCTAGACCACATGCAATTGTTGTGACTTCTGGTCAGCTTCTAAGGCTTACGTGTCACGTAATTTGTAGGCGGGGGTCCAGTCCTGAGACTATGTGGAAGGCTATGCTAATAAGTCCAGTGTTTTCTGGGGAGAAGATCAATATATTTTATAGAGAAAGCCAACTTTAAGGTTTTTTTTTCATAATCAACTTTTCTGGTCATAAATTGTGGTGTTCCTTGTCGGTAACCACCTTGTTGACAGAGGAATAGATGAGGAAAAATGCTGTAGAGATACTCTGAGAGAAACTCAGACTGTAGTTTTTTTCTTCATCATATTTTGCTGCAGTTTTCTTATAATGTGTGTGCTGAAGGGAGCTGAGACCTTACCAAGTCCAAATGTCCTCTTCCACAGGTGTGGGCACTGGAGGCAGGGTGAGCTTAAGCTCAGGAGCTGGTTAGTGACCTGGCCACGCCTTGAACCTCAGTCTTCTGCTCATTGTTACTCGTAACTAGCATTAATTGAAGCCCCCATATGGGACCTCAGATGCCCTCACGGGATGGGGTGTCCTAATTTCCCCAACATCCTGACAGACAAGGAGGCTGAAGAGTAGGGACTTGCCCCAGGTCGTAGAGCTCGTAAGAGATGAAGCTAGCGGGGTGTGTTTATCCCTCATACCACACCACTTATTATTTTCCAGGCGCTTGAATTATTAAATTCCCAGGGCAGTTGGGCTATTCTGGGAAACTGCAGTTCTCAGAGCTTGGCATTGTGGAAGAATCTGAAGATTTTTCATGTATCTCCTGTTACAGCTCTGTGTGCATACAGGGCAGGAGAGCATCCTGTAAAATGTCCTCATTCCTTTCCATTGACTATTGTTTTTAGGTCAGGATTATCTGGGAAGGTGCACTTTGTAGAAATGGTTTCTGTAGAAACTATTCTGTACCGAGGGTGCTGGATTTACACGTCCAAGTCCTAATGGTGTGGTTTAGTGGCCGTGAGCTCGGAGTCCAGAGGTGGGTAGGTCCGGGTTCCCATCCTGTTTTGGCAGCAGTGTGACCTTGGCGAAGGGACCTGGAATGGTTTTGCCTCAGTTTCCTCTTCTGAAAAGTGGACGCGATCATGGTGCTTTCCTGGTAGCGTTGCTGTGTTAAGGGGTACCCTTAATCCTTGGGTACCCCAGTGCCTGGCACATGGCACTCCACCCAAGGGAATTACTGATGCTCCTTCTATGACCATGGCCAAAAAGAAGCTGGAAGTGCTAATACCAAACAGTGTGCACTAGTAGGCCATTCGAATTCGGGTTTGGAGCGTGCTCATTTGGTGTTCTCTGCATTCATGTCTTCGCAGTTGGGGTGATGCACCCTCTCATAAGAATGGACCAATCCGTGGGTCCGTTCTCGTAAGAATAGATTAGGACAGTCCTATCTGGAGTCTTGCTCTGGTGCATCAGAGTATCATTTGCACCTGCTCAGGGATTGACTTTCAAAACTCTCAGCATTTTTGCTGAAAAATGGAAGCTGCCTAGCTGTGAGCCCAGGGAACCAGGGGCAGTATGTTTTACAGATTATGTTCCTTATGAAAAAAATCTTACAGCAGACAGGATCCCATCAGAGTTGAAGTGCCCCACCAGCTGTAAGCCTGGGTGCGTATGGCAATCTCATGGGGGCAGTTTCAGTTCTACTTTTATTAGCTTATTTACTTACTTATTTGGTAGTGGTGGAGGGTGGCCAGCATAGCAGGAAGAGGTTGCATTTGGAAGAGTGGCCATTAGAAATATTCACTCCTGTTGCTATTTCTTTCTGATGTATTTATTGCCAGAGTACGGTTCAGGCAATAAAGTCCTGGCTATAGGGAAATTTCACTTTTGAGCAATACTGCTGTTAAGCTAATACACATGAAGGCAAGACGTGTTAAAAGCACTCTTTGTTACTTTGGAAGATTACCTGTAGAAATTATTTGATAGGCTGTTCAAGCCAACATGAAATCTTTTAAAAGATGGGATGAGTACCTTTTCCAGGAACCTGTAATTCAGAAATGTTTCTGTGAATTTTCCCTAAAGTTATCTCTCCTCTCTTCTATTTCAAAAAACCTCCCATAAGCTTCTTGTTAAGCATTAGGAGAGGAAATTCTTTACCCTCCAGAAAATGTCTGAGCGAAGGTCCTGGATGTCAAGTTGAGACTGGAGCAGCTTTGGTGGCAATACAGAGTAAAATGGCAAACAGCACGGACTTTGCTTATGTTCACGTTCTTTATCTTTTGACTTTCTGGTCATTCTTCAAGCCCTGACCTCCACCAAAGCCTCTGCTGACCTGCCCAATCACATCTTGTAGCTCCTTCCACTGTGCCCTCTCAGTATGGGTGCCTGTGCTTCTGCGTGGACCCTTCTTTCCCCTGCTCTCCAAATACTGTGGCAGCAGGCACTGTCCCCCAGGGAGCATCTCCTCCTTCAGGGTTAAGGACCCTCCTTCAGGGTCAAGGACCATTGGATCTGAAGATTCTTGGAGGTCATTTCTAGTCTTAACATTCTTGAGCCTCAGGGGGTCAGTGGCAAATAAATGCTCATCTTCTGAGGGAAATTGGTTTTTGTCACTAAAAAAATTAGTTGGTTTGAATCTGTTGTGTGCTTGCAATCTAAATTTGCTTCTGGGTTGGACAATTTTTGCTTTCCAAGTTGGCTCTCTGCCCTCCTCTGTTGTTGTCTTTACTTTGTTTATTTTCTACACGGTCATTTCCTGTTATCACACATGTATCTGTGTATCTGGTCTTTCCAATGGGATAATAACAACTCCAAGTGGAGCACCCGGGGATATGTTTGATTGCTTTAAGCCTGTGACATCCCGGAGCATCAGCTCTGTGCTAGGAAGTGGACAGGAAGTGACACGAAAAAGACCCTTCCCTCCAAGGAGTTTAACAGCCAGTGGGGGAGTCAGATAGGCTAAGAGAAAAAAATATGTGTGGGTGCAAAGAGAACCTTCATTCTAATTCTTAATTACAAAGTTAAGAAATACAATAAATGCTAAAAAATAAAGAAAAGAAAAAGAAATGCTTGCCAACTGTTTGAATAAAAATGTTCTGATTGAGAAGAAAAAACCCTTTTGGTGTTGCCCAGGAATCAAGCAGTATTCCAGATAATGGAGGGTCCCAGAATCGATTTGGGTGAATTCATTGAGAAGCCCCTTGAATATGTGATTCAGCTTTTAGGGCAATAGATAGTGATTCTGGGATATAGCAAAAGTGAAGAGCAACAATTAAAACAACCTTCGTAATATGAAGTAGATGTACATTAATATGTACATAATATGTAGACGTAAGAAAGTACATAATATGTAGATGCAAGAAAGAAGGAAGGCATATTTGGGCAAAACAGGAGGGTTGAAGGCCAATGGTGGTTTCTAGACAGATCGCTGATGGAGGGGTGGGCCACAGGGGCTGGGAGGCCGAGTTGGTAAATGGAGAAATTCTTAAGGAGTACCGAATTTAAGAAATCCAAACCCATCAAGTCCCTTCGTTACCATCCAAAGGATGGGGACTTGCCTAAATAAAAGAGAATGAAGGCAG
Organism: Leopardus geoffroyi; assembly: GCF_018350155.1. NCBI lineage: Eukaryota > Metazoa > Chordata > Mammalia > Carnivora > Felidae > Leopardus > Leopardus geoffroyi. Next base: position 25,865,131 of record NC_059342.1, read on the forward strand.
GGCCTGAAGGTTAGGGCCACAGAAGCTCACTTTTCCACGAAGAAACAAAGCTCTGCTAAACTCACAAGAGGTTCCATAGATGCTGGGACATGGGCTCAGGGGCGAGGTCTTATGCCTTAAAACCCCTGGGGCCTAACCTTTCCAGAACAGAGGTCAGAGGAGGTCAGAGATCAGAGGAGTTAGCAGTTTTTCGGGAGAGAAAGCTCCTAAGAAAGGCTTGTGCCAAAATGGGGGGCCTGCTTCACTGCTTCGTGGGGAACGGAACCCCTCATGGAGATGTGCTTTCTTAAGCAAAGTTGGACTCCGTCAAGGGCCCCTAGAGTTTCACGGCACTTTGACTGGAGAGATGGGAAAGCCTGGCCTGTAGGCACATCCTCCGGTTGTGTGCTCTGGCCAGCGCTTTCTCTCTCCTTCCTAACCCTGGGTTGGTCTGAGCAGCTGCTGCTTTTCTGACGGGTGCAGTGAGTTGGGAGAACTCAAAAGGCCTGGTGTGGCCAGTATCCTGTGGGAGGCACATGGAGATCACCAGTAGGGGGCAGCCCAATGTCCTCCTTAATCTGCTGGCTGCTGTCCAGGGCTCTGGGGCAGGGAACAGAAGGCTTTCAGGCTGCTGGCCTTTTCCGTGGTCCAGGGAACCAGGAACTTGAGCCCGGGTGTATTTGACCACCTGATAACCCCGAAGTCCCCAGGTCCAGCTTCCCTGTAGTCACTTCACTTGTATGGCTTTCTCTGTCTGTTTTTCCTTTCCTTCCTTCCTCCCTCCCTTCCTTCTTTCTGTTTTCTTCATCAATATATATAGAAATATATTTCAAAAATGTATAATGACGTAAAAATACTTTGTAACAGATATCCTTGACTGTGAGCATTAGGTGGTGGTGTTTTCTGTGTATTTTTTAAAGTTTACATAAATTGTTATATATTGTATGCACATATCCGTGTGCAATTTTGCTAATTTTGCCTTCTCACTTAGTGTGAATATCTCTTTCTACTCACGAAGATCTGGTCCAATCCAACTTTAAACCTTATTTTTTTGTTTGTTTCTTTTTAAAAAAATTAAAAAAGTTTTGGGGTGTCTGGGTGGCTCGGTAGTTAAGCATCTGGCACTTGATTTTGGCTCAGGTAACGATCTCCTGTTCCGTGAGTTTGGGCCCTGAATTGGGCTCTGTGCTGACAGTGCAGAGCCTGCTTGGGATTCTTTCTCTCTCCCTCCTTCTCTGCCCTTCCCCTGCTTGTGCACATACACACTCTCTCAAAATAAATAAATAAACTTTAATTAAAAAAAATTTAATTCCAGTGTAGTTAACATACCGTGTAATATTAATTTCGGGTGTACAATATAGTGATTCAAAACTTCATACATCACCCGGTGCACATCACAGCAAGTGCACTCCTGAATCCCCGTCACCTGTTTTCCCCATGCCCCACCCACTTCCCCTCTGGTTGTTTTCTGTTTCTTAATTGATGGACACTTGGCTTGTTTCTGATTTTGAGTTCTGACTGTATTACAGCGAATATTCTTGCAGATGTCTCTGTGTGTGGCTGTGTGCAAATTTCTTCCAGGTATATACCTGGAAATAGGATTACTGGGTTGTAAAGTGGGCTGATGTATCATCTTCCAGAATAAATTGCTCCTCAGGGCGGTTGTACCAATTCACACTCCCTCCAACAGTGTAAGAAAAATCCCCCACATCCTTAGAAATGCTTTATGTCGTCACCCTTGAAACACGTCCATTTAGTGGGAGAGGAGTGCTATGTCCTTGTTTTGATTTGCGTTCCTTGCGGGGTGAGCAGTTTGTCATCTGTTTCTTGGCCACTGAGGCTTCCCCTCTGTGAATTGTCTGATACTACCTGGGCTGGTTCCCATTCTAACCCTGAGATTCCTCACGGGGAGGAAGCTGAGGAGAGTTTCTTGAGGGCTAGAGTCGATGAGCAGTGTATAGCCAGCAGCTGTGGTGCGGGCATCTCGGCAGATGATATCTTACAAAGGGTAGCTGTTGGCATCTGGTGGGCACTTAACCACCTTTTAATACAGCTCATCTGTTGGTTTTTCCATTCTGACCGGGAGAAATATTCCAGATTTATCCAAGGCATTCCTGCCTCCTACAGTGGAAGAGTATGCTCTAATGTTCTCTAATGACCTTTTTTTTTTTTTTTTTTTTTTTTAATAATTTCACATGGTACTTTTGATGGTTTTCCGCAAAATCTCCTGTCTGGTCTTAGATCGAAGAACTGTTACGCTTTGCTTAATGTCTGGCATATTTTCATCTCACAAACACTGAATTTACCACTGATGAAATTTATTTCCTTTTCTTTCTTTTCTTGAGTGTCAGTGACTGGAAAGCTTAGACTCACTTTTCTAACAAGCCCTTTTCTAACAAGCATATGCATTTTGAACCTAATCCCTACCTCTGTTTATATCTCCGCCCTTGGGTTTTTTTTTTTTTTCCTTCTATGCCTTCCATTCTAATTTATACTAGCCCGTTGTATTTTACTGAATACAACCAGGGAGTTTATCAATTAAAAATCTGATGAAAAATGAAATTGAAAAACACAAAGGCCATCAATAACTTTAAGAAAAGTTAAAGATAAATGCTTTGTGCCACAGATGTTGACTAAATACCTATTGCATGTTAGGCCCCTGTCATCAGCATGAAAGATACAGTGATGATGATCCCTCCAAGGGATGAAAAACTCGTAGATGATTTCAGAACAGTGACAGCACCATGCTAGCTCAGCTGTAAGACAGGAATAAGCTTCTCTGGAAGTCCTGGCTGTGACTGCAAAGGAAACCTGGCCCACGTTATCTGCCCTTTTTGCTGCCAGTTGCATGAAGGAAGCATTAATATTTAGGGGTCTCTGGAATAAAGTTCTTGCTGGGAGATAATTTAGAAGAAGGAGGGGGGTCACTGTGGTCTCTATTGAAAATGTTAGTTGAATAACTTAAATAATCAAAATTGTGATGATTTTGAAACATTTCATAAAAAATCTTGATGTTGAAAATTCTTTGAGCGTTAGGTTGGAGTCTGAGAAGTGTTTCCTCCTCGTGTAGTAGAACAAGAGAAGGGAATGAATCCTTCCTGCACACCTATTAAGTGCCAGGCCCTGGGTATCAGGGAAAGCCAAGATCTTTGAGCAGAAGATGACTTTCTATCTTGGAGGTTGCTTTTTTATGAAACAGGGGACAATGTTAATGTGGGTCCTTTGAAAATTATTTTTCTTTGGTCCTTTTCTGTTCTCTCAGAGCATTTCCTTATTTTACTTTATTTCTAAAATTTATTTTCCAAAAATGGGCACCCCAACTCTTACCATATATCTTGATGTCCACTTTTCCTTCTTTGGACTGTGTAGAAGCAACTGACAGATGCTGTGTCTTCTCCTGCATCAGTTACTATGTTTTTCATTTTACCTCATGTTAGTAAGAGCAGGACTGCATATTTGTTTTCAGTGTCTTAATTGGAATATGTGACATGTCTTAACTTCTTTTGAAAAAGAAAGGGGGACGATCTATCCTGATACCGCTTCCTATAGTGCCTTTGGAACTCCAGTTCCAAATAGTGTTGCCCATCCATCCTTCTGTCCATCCATCCATATATCCATTCACCCGTCTATCTACCCTTTACCCTTTGAACACCTACCGTGTGCAAGGTACTTTGTTATACGCTGTGGTGCATATTAAGAATTATAGAACAGGATCCAGCTGTCTTCAAAAAGGTTGTGACCTAAGAAAATATTCAGATAATTGTAGCACAAGGAAATTCTATGGTGGTAGTTTTAATAGCTTTGTGTTTGTATTATAAGGGATTTTATTCGTTGCAAGTGACAGAAATTCAGATCAAACTAATGTTAGTGACATCTAACTTCACAGATGTCTGGATCCAAAGGCTCAAGTGGCATTTTTCAGGGTCCTCTCTCTTATTATATCTCAGAGCTCTTTTTAAAAAAAAAAATGTTTATTTATTTATTTTGAGAGAGAGTACAAGCGAGTGAGTCAGGGAGGGGCGGGGGGGGGGGGAGAGAGTTCCAAGAGGCTCCACGCTCAGCATGGAGCCTGATGCAAGGGCTTGATCTCATCATGATCTTGAGATCATGACCTGAGCCGAAATCAAGACTTGGTTGCTTAACCTACTGAGCCACCCAGACGCCCCTCATAGCTCTTTTGTCCTTCTGTGTGCTGACTTCATTGTTAGACAGTCTCTTTCCTTGTGGCAGAAAAATTTCTCATGGAGGCCCTGGGCCTGTATAATCTTTCAACTGTGATCCCAGAGAAAGAGTCTCTCTCTGTCCCAGCATTCATTTATTCAGTTCTAAGGAAGATTCTCATTGGTCTGCTTGAGGTCACACGCACATGTCTAAGCAATCATCATGGCCAAGGGGATAGAATTCTCTGTCCTGCCAGTCAGCAGTTCACTCTTGCATTTGAGGGTCTGGCGGGTGGGGAAGAGGAGGGTTCCTACAGAGAGTGCCCTAGGACCATGTGGTAGGGCTTTATGAAATGTGGTTCCCAAAAGGAGAAATTTATATTGCTACTGACAGGTAGACAAAGGGGATCCTAGGCCAGGAAAAGAGAGAGTGGGGAGAAAGGAAGGGAGTAGAGGAGGAAGGAGAACGGGGAGGAGAATCTGCTTCAGTGTTTTAGGAAGTAAAAAGGAGTGACTGGTTCTCTTGGCATGTGGGGAAAGATGTGATTTGTCTTGCGTGTGATGATGCCAGCATCCCTGTGGCTGTCACCATAAGGACGAAACACTTTTCAGAGGCAGCAGATACATGTCCAAATTATTTTCATCTCTCGACACAGGGGGTACCTTGAAAGGGGAGGCAGATTGGACTTGTGAGTTGAAAGAGTGATCCAAGATTAAGAAAAAAAATGAAACTTGGTGAATCTGTCATTGACCTTGAAACCTGATCAATCGTGGTTTCTTAGCCACATTCAGTTTTTCTCCCTTTGTTGTATTTTAAGAAAAAGGGTGGGGCTGCGGTGGGTGGAGAGGGGTCGCCACCTTGGTGAGGCGGGATGAGGTTACCCATTCTTTCGTGTACTGTCTTCTGGGTGACTGGTTTTCACTCTCTGCTCTTTTTGCAGTTACATTGCCAATCAGAAAAGGTTGGAAATCATCAACGAAGATGATGTTGAAGCTTACGCAGGACTGAAAAATCTGTGAGTACTCAGGACTTGCATACCTTATGCTTGCATACCTATACCTTTTCTTATGCTGTGTTACAGTCAGGCGCGCATTCGCCCATTCGTTCTAACGTACGTGCAACTGTGTGTTTTCTTAGGACAATTGTGGATTCTGGATTAAAATTTGTGGCTCATAAAGCGTTTCTGAAAAACAGCAACTTACAGCACATGTAAGTAAAGGTTGATGCTCTTGCTTCCCAGGACCCAATGTATTCAATATTTTTCCCCTCTGTTTTCTTCTTTTGCAACTATGAACTTCCTTTCTTAAAAGTTAGTATAGGTGTGACAATAGCTTAGAAATGTTAGCTTTGATTTTTGAATAGCTTTAGAAGGGTACTTAGAACAGCCTGTGTATTCCCTTTCATGGATTTCTGGGCTATTTCCATCTTAGATGGAGCAGTAGGCCAACAGCAGAGTCTGATGTGAAAACTATGTCCTGGTACAAGGTCCTTGATTCTTTTCCTGGGAATCATTACGTGTTCCCTGGAAGACATCAAACTAATGGAATTGAAAGAAACTGACTTGGCCTCGGCCTTTTTAGGGAACTAAAAATTGCCAGTGCCCCCACTCCCACCCCCACCCCCGGAGATCCTCTTTTGAAAGTTCATTTTCTCAAAGCTATCTGTTGTGATTGGTAAAAGCGGAGAAAAATCAATCATGGGACATGCCAAAGGTTCAGATAATTGCAAAACAGCAAGTGCCTCACTGAAGTCACGTTGATGCTTTGTCAACCGAGGTCAGACGGAAATAGGGACAATGGAAGCTCTCAGGTTGTCTGCTGTTAAGTCCTGTTAGAGGGTAGCATGCAATCCATAAGGGATGGCCTTCCTGAGAGCGTTCTTCATTATTTTTCTGTTTTTTAAGTTTGTTTATTTATTTATTTATTTATTTATTTATTTATTTTGAGAAAGAGAGAGAGTGAGAGTGAGGTAGAATGAGCGGAGAAGGGGTAGAGAGAGAGGGGGGAGAGAGAGAATCCCAAGCAGGGACATGGGGCTCGATCTCACAAACCATGAGATCATGATCTGAGTCGAAGTAAGAGCCAGACGCTTAACTGACTAAGCCACGCAGGCACCTGGAGAGGTTTCTTCATTCAACAGAGGATTACCTCCCCCTAAGCTCAGGTTGGTGCTCCCTGTGCCCCGAGTGTTAAGGGGAGTGAGTGTCTGCTGGAGGAATTCGTTGGCCGGCATTCTTTGGTCTTTTTGTGCTTTGCAAATTCTCTGCGACCGTGCTTTTATGTCTCATCATCTACAGCTTACCTATGGAACTCTCTCCCATGATATCTCGCTTGGTTTTTCTGACAATCGGTAGGGACGATCTTTTTGGTTCCTGTTCATGGACATGAAATCACACTGAGGAAGTTCTAGGATTTTCTCCAGCCCACAGGATGGAAAGTGACAGAATTGTGACTCCAGGGCTCACCCTGACCGTGCTCCTACAACAAGAGCACAGGAAATAAAATTTCTACCATCCGTATAATTAGAGAATCAGCCTTCTTAGGATATTTTTCCTCTTTCTTTCCTTGAAGAGAACAGTTCCCCAACTGATTTCCATACCAGTTACAAAAGAAATCATTCTTTAGCAGCAGATTGCCTGGACACTCCCCGGAGATTTGTGGGTTTTATGAAAAACATGAATTTCGTAAAGCCAGTATCATGACTTCATATTTTATAGGTGGCGTTAATGATGAAGTCGATTTGAAAATAAAGTCTGTAGAACTAAGATATACAACATTCAGCAAAAATGTGGTACAACTCCAAGGAACTTGATTAACACATTTCACTTAAATGCCTTTTTGGCATCATCTCTGTGGTTGGGTGGCCTGCACAAATCTGATGTCTGCATAGGTCTTGAGAGCAAAACGAGAGAACTTGGACAGAAACAAAAGTCAAAATGCTCTAAAGCCATCACTTAAATGTAATTAATGACTTCAGGGGCTTAAGTTCTGGTATTTACAGCTGACACTACACCCGGATTACTCTCTCAGCCTCATTTTATTTCCACCCCATCACTTCCCCTAACGATGTGATTTGGGCATTGGGCTACGGTTAGTTGCAGTTTCAGTAATAAACTTATTTATTGATGAGGGGATTTAATTGTAAGAGGGCTTACTCTACCTCTCCTACTTTCTCTGCTTGCCTGTTGCATGCCATTTTTACGAAAACCAAAGCCACTTGATGTATGTTTTCAGGGTGATTATATGGTAGAGTAATTTGAATGGCATTCTATGTGCTGCAGACAGCTTCTCTAAAACCAGCTATCTATCCCTGTTTCCCAAAGACATGTCCTTTGAGGGCAGAAAACCAAAGAGGTGGACATATCTTATATAGTATCTTTAAAAGGCAGTAGCCAGGAAGCCAAGTCACTGGTGGAGCTGCAAAAACTCCCTTGCCATTTGTAGGCACGGTCAGGTATTAAGAGAGAATGAAGTTAGACGATATTCAGACATTCGGTGATGCTGGGAAGCTTTGTGTACAGTGTTCATGGATGAGAGAGGCTCCTACTCACCCAAATATTAAATTCACTGGTTGGCTTTGAGAATGGCAGGGAGGGAGGAGGAAGCAAATGAGGTGTCTGCTTTTGCAGACCTTAGTCCCAACCTGTCCTTATGACTGAGGACTCAGGCACCCTTGTTTTATCTGATTTTCTGCGATTTCTCTGAATATCACCTTGGGTACCAGGGAGCTGAGAACCAAACACATTTCTCTCTACTCCAGGGATATACCGATTATCTCTGAGTCTCCCCAACAACATAAAAATGTGCACAAGAGTAATCTGTTTGACTGTCTGCAGCCTCTATGACCGGTCACTGAGTTTATTTCTTGGTGCCTTTAATTCCTCCCCGGCCTCGGAGAACCCAGGGGTTGTGAGAAAAGACAGCCTGTGTATTTTCCAGGGACTTTGCCGAGGTGCTAATTAGCTCCTTCGCAATGTTCTGTCATCAAACAGTAAGAGGATTGTTGATTTTTTTCCCTCCCCTCCTCCTCTTTTTTGGCTTTTGCCTCAATAATAAGTATGGTTCATAAAACTCATCTTGTTCTTTGGCGTATGACCCCACTCTGGGCTGTGCTGCTGGCAGCCCGACAGGGCCAGCTGCCCCCGGTGCTGTCTTTGTAGCTGACCGAGACCTTGACCATAGTGTCCTCTTTCTCTGCTCCCCCCTCTCCTGGTTCTTGGGAAGAAGAGTCGTGGATGTGTTTGTTTGCTTGCTTGTTTTTTGTTTGTTTTTGTTCTTGCTGTTTTGTTTTTCCTTCAGAGGGTAGGGATTTCTGAAGATGGAAACATTTGTGTCTCAAAGACTGGAGAGAACACAGACAGACTGACTTTTCAGTGTATGATACTCCAGGGAAACTCATTCTTAATTCACGTTCCAAAAGAAAAGAGAAAAAGATGTATGTGGGCACATTTTACAACTTCCCGGTGAATTATTTTTTTCATGTGGGTGAGCACTTTACACGCAGTATAAAGACAGAAGAAGTAAGCATAGGAAGAAGAAGGAACCCTGTGTAGGTAGGGGTTTGGATGAGTGGAAATCTCAATATAGAACGAAGTTGGGAGAGGACACATGCATTCTTGAAACAGGAGACCCTGAAGCGGTGTTTTCTGTATTCCTTCAATTGACCAGCGTTGGCTCATACATTGGCTCCTGGGTTAGAACCCCTCTGTGAAGGTGGCTGGTCAGACATAGCAGGATGTCTGGTCAACCGATGATTTTGTTGGGCTGACACAATAGTCTAGCCTCAGGTAAAGCGTCAGGACAACTGTCACCCTCAGGTCCCTTGTTCTTACCTCTCAGCCCAGCGATTCCTTTCCTGAGCAGGAAACAGATACTGTAAGTCTCGTAATTTGTTGGGGGCTTGGCTGTTTTTGTAAAAGTTGATGTTTATTTTACATTCCTGCTAGTTATTAGGCACATGTCTGGAGACCCAAGCATTAGACACTTTTTAAATAAATTCAACCAGTAAACAAATCCACAGAGCGAGTCAGTTGCTGGGATTATGGCTCTGAATTTCCCCACTCAGGGCCTCATGGCACTGATCGCTGGAAACGGAAACTCCTGCCATTGAGTGAAATTACATATTTGGAATACGTCAGTAAATTCATTAGTATTTATGACTTGGTTTCATGGACTTCTCATTGTCTGGTTGGTCCAAATCTTAAAATGATGTGTCGCTAGAATAGTGTCAGATGAAATCTAACATATTCCTTGTTATGTGATTTTTTTTGTTACTGTCCTTATCTTGGAATTATCGGGTTATTTAGAAATCATGTATAAACAATCAGCAGAGTTAATCAATCAATCAGAGTTTATCAGTGTATATTCTTTCCTATAAGGATGTGTTAATTTCAGTTAAATATTTATGTGTCTTGTAATTTCAAAATACTCATGATGCTGTTTAATTTTAAAGTATCTTTTCCCCTAGTGAGTTTCATGGTTTTAAATCAAATTAAGTTTATTCCTCCTATTAATTGTTTAAAGAGGTCAGAGATCTCTAGGAAGCGTATAACTTGGCTCTGAATCAGCATATGAAAAATAAACTTTTTGTTAAGAAAGAGATTAAAAAGACACATTGGAAAGTATTCCCTCCTTCTCCTCCCCTTATGCACAAGAATTATAGGAGAGGCAGGAAAATTTAAATTGTCATTCCAGATGGAAGAAAGAGATTATGGTTGAACCATGGTGAAATGAACCATGGTTAAATGAAGTTATATTTTGAAAAACATATATGTTTTTCTACTTGCATATTTTATTCTTGAGGTGTAACGTTTCAAATTCACATTTAATGTTTTTGGTTTCTTTCAGCAATTTTACCCGAAATAAACTGACCAGCTTGTCTAGGAAACATTTTCGTCACCTTGATTTGTCTGAACTGTAAGTAATGATTATTGTGTGTCATTTGGTAACAGTTTCAGGGGAGAGAGTAATTATGTATTTTTTTTTTTTTAATGAGTGATGCTGTAGATGCATTTTTATATCAAAATTCTTGAGAAAACGGTTTCTCAGGTTTTGGCCACTTGTGTTTTTATTCCCTCATAAAAAACATGATTCAGTAACAAATTAACCCAGCAATCTCAATAGTAAGGTATCATTTATGATGAGTTTAAATGTTTTTACATAAAGATTTGTTTCCTAAAGGAGGGAAAACAGAAAAAGATGAGAGTGGGCGGGCGGGGGATGCTTTGTGTCATAATGGCGACATGTTTGGTCCTTGTTATGTCCAGGACCTAATGGCAAGCAAACCCATTCAAGGGGGAAATAGCCATGGGCACAACATTCTCCAGCTTTTATCCACAACCACAGTGCCCGCTGGTGTTTAGTGAACGTTGGTGGAGAGGTCGTCCTTTGCCCTCCCTGCCCATCCTTGTGACATTGCCTTCTAGGTCTGCTACTGCACTCAGTATATACCCTTATTCTCTAATTTCCTTGGCTGTAAAATGATAGGAAAAAGATTGTAATGTGTTGATGTCTACTGGCCGGCATTTCCAGGTGTGATCAATTCTTGTGTTATCACCATGAAACACATATAAACTGTTGACATTCCTATGGGAAGGTTGCCTAGAACACCTCAAAGCAGAGGCTCTGTGTATCAGAGGTGGGGTTGCCGGATGGACGAGGCCTTTGAATCCCAGGCAGTCGCTTTGGTTCAAACTGTATATATTGCCTGGGTTGTAGGATCCGCCCCTATTCACAAGGAAAACATGCAGAGAGAAGATGCCATTAGTGCAGAGACAAATCAGTGGGTTATAAGGAGGGTTGCCTGGTGCCCCATATCAACAATGGGCAGTCATTGGAATATACTGAGTTTGCGGAGTTGAAGTGGTAAGCTTTCTCACATAGGAATAGGCACATACAATTTAAGGAAGATGTGAAATGGAATGAGATGCTCACTGTTAACATTTTGAGCATCACTGCAGGAAATTTCCTCAACGGGTCAAAAATCAGAGCACTGATTTCAAATTCACACATTTCTGTTTTCTCCCTGCAGCATATTTAATCAGTTCTCGAAACACATGTTAATTGTGGGCCTGGTTGCATATTGGACTGGGATGTAGGGAGAAGTTTCTGTGTTCCAGGATTCTGCTCTCTAGTGGGAGACATGGAAGCGTAAGCGAATGAGTGTAATGTGCTCTGACAGTCTCTGGAAGAGGGGTTTGCATGGGGACTGAAGAATTGAACCCCAGCTGTCTGCCAGCGTTGTGTGGTCATTGATCGTTGCGATAGTTACAACTGAAGATCCTTCACTTCTTTAGCCCTTCTGTGGATTTAGTTGTACCTTCTTTTTTTGAAAGATTCTTTAGTTTTTCACGTACTTCGAGCGCCAGGAAGCCTCTTGGATTAGTTGAAGTTTAAGCATTGTGGATGTCTTCCCATTGTAGTCTGTCTCCAGTAGCATCAAATCGTATTGTGGTGATGGAAGGATACTTGGAGGCGATCAAGCGGACACAAATTAATTGAGTCTGCCATGACCACATTTTCCCCAAAGAAACTCCTGGAAGAGTCTCTAGGGATCCCAGAGATTCTTAGAACCCAACCAGAAAACCACAGGAGTAAATGATGTTGCAAAGCCTAGGTCCTGTCCTCAAGGAAATCTTAAGTATTGTGGCTAATGTCAGGCAGAGCCTATGTAACGATTGTAAATGGCCTCATTTAAAGGCTCATTACCATAAATGGAATTCATCTTAAATAGGCCACTGAGTATTATAAATAAACATTTAAAGATTTTTTTCTTGTGGTTTTTATTTTCCTCTTGACTACTTCCTCTGTTACCCTTCGTAGGCCACGGGAGTCCAGGCAGCTCGGCTGAGTGGTGGTTTTCTGTATGCAGACTGTCCCACAGCGGGCTGAGTGGCTCAGTCTGGAGCTCACTTGCCCTTGCTGTCAGAAACCCTGAACTTGGTGTGTGTGCGCATGTGTGAGCGTGCATGCGTGAATGTGTGTGTGTGTGTGTGTGTGTAGGAGGTTTAAGAGTCCCTTCCAGGCTCTTGGTCACATTTACTCTAACTTCTTGGCATCCGTTCGGCTGACCTGTGGTTGCATCGTGCAGAAAGCTGGGGGCGCCACCCTCCTGGCTCTAACATTTTAATCTTAGCTTTGTATTTACAGTCTCATTTTAAAGTAAGATGAAATTGCTGTGCTCCCCACTGTAGTTTGAGCTCATTAAATAATAACACTCGAATCTGTAGCCAGGTCAGAAATAAGTGTGTTAGCATTCCTGACAACTGTTAACTATTGGCATCTTGACTTAAGATCTCACTTACTATATAATAGCTGTGATAAATTTGTTATGGCATCTTATTTTTCCCCATCCTATGAGACATCCATTCCTATCCTACATTATAGCTCTTTCTGTCCCTGTCTTGTTTCCCTATTACTCTGAAAGGTTTTGCGTTACTTTGCATCCTTTAGAGTCCACGGGGGTGTTTGCGCCTAGCAGAAGACCAGTAAGTATTAGCTAAATGAATGAATAAGTGTTGTGAAACTACGCAGGTGGGTATGACTTCCAAAGATTGTGGGTCAGAAAGAATTCATAATGTTGTAGTGCTTCATAAACACTAGGGTAGTTAAAACGAAAAAAGAGAAGCCTGATCTGGTTTCATTTTTGTTCTGTGTAGGATCCTGGTGGGCAATCCATTTACATGCTCCTGTGACATTATGTGGATCAAGACTCTTCAGGAGACTAAATCCAGCCCAGAAACTCAGGATTTGTACTGCCTAAATGAAAGCAGCAAGAATATTCCCCTGGCAAACCTGCAGATACCCAATTGTGGTAATTTACTTTTGAATCAATGAATTCTACTTGCTATTAATTATTCTAATTGCCTTGGTGTGGTAGAGAGTCTGGGAGGATTATCACTACCCAGATTTTATATAGTATGCTGTTGAGGTCTCTGGTGAGCTGGGCAACATTTGTATGCAGTGTGGAGAAATCAGCTGGGAACAACTTTGCTGAATATTCTTTGCAAGTAGAATATTAATTCTGAGTGGATGGCTTTAAAGTGCATGGAGAAAAAGTACACTGTTGATTCCTTTGTTTCTTTGTTCGTTTGTCTGTTCATGCATCCATCTATTCATCTATCCATCCATCTATCCATCCATCCATCCATCCATCCAAAAACTATCTGCTAAGAGTGTAATACTTGATTGGCTATGTATTTGCTTACCCAGGCCGTGGAGAGGGAAAGATCTCGTGGTGATAAAGTGTCCTCCCAGTACAAGAAAATGCAGATCAATCCAGCACATTCCCTTACCCTTGTCTTGCTGCCAGATGTCTGTGTCTCTTGATGGGGCACCACGAATCTGCCCTTATACCTGCTTTTCCCATGTTTGGGTTTCCAGGCTCCTCCTTCATCTTGCCCCCACTCCTCCTCAGCATTTACAACTCCAGAATTTAAGGGGGAACCTTATGACAAAGTCCCATCTCTCTGTGAGTGCCAGTCTGTTTGCAAGGAAGGAAAACCCAAATGTTCTGGTTAGGATTTTCCTGCTAAGGACTTCTGTGATGTACCTCCTCGAATACTCACATATGCGTCGTCCAGCCAGTTAGTTAGCTCACAGTTATATTTGATCTTCTGGCCGAGTGGCTGGTGACAGAGCAGAAAGCCATGTAGCACCTGATTCCTGTCTGTCAGGAATCTGTATATGAACCACGAACATTCGATTCTTTGTTTTCAGAAGACCGTGCTGTTTGGGGTCAGTTTTTCTTGAAGGAAAATATAGCTGTTGTTCATTTTTAAAGAGAATGTAATAAAAGGAAAGAGAAGTATTTGTTTCTTACCCTGAAGGGGCTTACAAGACAGCAGTTACTCTTCCCATAGATTCTTCTCTCCCAGAGCCCTTGGGCTTTATCATAGGGGAACCAGGCTTTGTTCTCTTGACAGCTTCCCTGAGCTTTCTTTGCTAGCCAACACTTAAACAAACCCAACTTTTAATATATATCTCCTCCCGATTGAGAAGAGGGCAGCTGTGCTCTGTTCTGGTATAAATTTGCACCGCTGAGAGAAATCGCCTGGAGGGACAAGAAATTCAGTGTTGAGTCACCTGGCCTCTTGGCTGGCTCCCAAGTCCACATGGCTGTTGTGACCACATTGGTTCAGCAACCACTGAGAGGAAGAAAGAAAGCGCATCTAAGTCCTGCTCTTAGTTCACACATGGCCTCTTAATAGACGTCTGCTTTGCCCTTGCCTGAAGCCAGTTCTTTGGGTTTTTTTTTTTTTTTTAATAATTTTAATTTTTGGCCAACTTGTCTTGACAGCTTTTGGTAATGCGCTGAATCTATAGGGTTATTGATAGACTATTACGATTGGGGGAGGGTAAGGGTAAGAGGGAACTGGTCCTCATTTTTCCTGGTCAGTTTGTCAGTTTTCAGTAAGTTTTTATTTGTTTCCTACAGATTAGTCAACTGTGTGTCTTAGGGGCTTTTGAATTCACTGTCATGATTTGGGAGGCATATGTTTGATGGCTCCATTAGGACCATTGCGTTCATGGTAACATTCACAATTAATTTCAGTGTCAATGATGCTAAAGCTACCTTGTAAAATCATTTCTCTACCACTTTTGTATTCTTAGATTGGTTTGTTGTTTGTTAATTTTTCTTTCTGTCCAAACTTTTTTTTTTTTACTTATTAATAATTGCACAAATAAGGTCGATACATTTTGTTGTAAAAATAACCTGCATTACACATAAAGCTTGGGTTTTTCTTGTTTTCAGGTTAGTGGTTAGAGATCTGTAATACTCTTTTGAATCATTGCACAGTATTCATGGTGGAATATATCTCAATTACATTAAAATTTCCATATTGTTGGGCATTTAGCTTATTTCTCATTTTTCGTCACTCCAGAAATGTTTCAACGAGTATCTTTACTCTTTGCTCTTTGTACTGTGTACAGATGAAAAAGTTTTTCTGGGATCCAGAACAGGAAGCAGAAGTTTTGGCATCTATGGTTTGCACATTAAAAAGCAGTTGTACCAAATTATAGCCACTCCAGCAAGGCATGCCTTGATATTAGCAAACTTTTTACTTTTTTGCTTGTCTAAAAACTGGTAGGTCATTGTTTTCTGGTTTGCATTTTCCTGATGACTATTGAGTTTCTTCTGTGTTTATGGGACATTGTGTCTATTCCTTGATGAATCATCTACTTACATCCTTTGCTTATTTTTCTACAGTGTTTTCCTTTTCTTCCATTGATAGTGTTTTTTATTTTATTTTTTCTTAATTTGCTTGAAAGCTATACATTATATTTTTGTTTTTTTGTAAATATATAATGCCCCAATATTCACCGCCCCTATCAAAACGTATTTTTTCTTGTAAGCATCTAGAGATAACACCCAACAAGACAGGAAAAGATACCTTTATTTCTCTTTACTTTCTCGTCCCATCTCTCAGATTGTTGTCAAATAGGATTTTATTTTTAGATTGTTACTTGACTTTTATGAAGATTTACTATTTCTTTGCATGCCATTAAACTCTTGTACCCTACTACCTTTTGGAGCAGCTTTTCTTTTTGCTGGCGTGTAGCCTCTAATATTTCATTCAGAGAAATTAAAAAAAAATCTTCAAGTCCTTGCCTGGTGGAAACTCAAGACTGTGTATTTTCTTCTCAATGGAATTGGCTAAGTATAAAATTCTAGATTCAAACAAATTCCTTTTAGAACTTTGCAGACATGGTACCATGTTCTCTTTGTATTCAACGTTGCAGATAAGAAGCTTGAGGCCAGTCTTATGCTTACTTCTTGACAGGTGACCTATGCTTTTCTTTTCCTTCCAGAAGCTTTGAGGATTTTCTCCTTTTCCATGTTATTCTGAAATTTTCACCATCATGTAACTAGGTGTGTGTTTTTATTCTAAAAAAGATTTTGTAAAGTTCTGTTTGATACGCAGCATACTCTTTCAGTGTGAGGGTTTATGTCTGAAGTTCTGGAAGGATTTTCTAATTTATGTAGATGGACGTTTACACTTCCGGCTCCACCCTCCATACCTCTCAGCCTTCGGTAGTGTTTCCCATCCGTTTGTCCTTTTGTGTGACATGATGGGAACATTGGTTTACTCATGCTTTGTCCTTCAGCTGTTTCTCCAGATACTGAGTTTCTCCCTTCCAACAATTAATTTTGAATTTCCACAGTCTCTAGTGTTTGAGTTTTTCTATGACTGAAACACCCTTTTCCGTGTTGGGGTTCACCGTATCCCCAGGGTGTCACCAGTACCAAGCACTGCTGATTTTCTCTGGTGAGCTTCCTGCACTCATTGCTTCCATTTGGGAGTGGCTCCAACTCTTACTGGATGTTGTGTCCACAGTGAGAGCGTAGCGACAGGATATGTCGCATCTACTCAGTTTTCTTAACCAGTGGCCCCCGTGGCTCAGCTGAAGTGGGGCACCACTCTGTCCTACCATCTGCCCCTTGAGTCTTGGGTCAGCCTAGAGCTTCCCTTTGGCTTTTGTGAAGCAAATACTTACGTGTCCCTTTGAGGCTGTGTTGATTTTCTTTAACCCCACTTTCTCCCTTTCTCTTGTTCAGGAGTTTTTCATCGTGTTCTGGTTTCTTATTCACTAACACTGGAATTTTAAAAAGTTTTGCAAAATATCTAGAGATTTGAGATCAGAATGGGAAGCTTCGGTTGGGGGCTTAGTCATATGTTGCTTTTCTTCATCATGGTTTCCTAGTTTGGGCTCTTTAAAGAGAAGTTGGATTGAGCAGTAGATTGACACTAGGTGGTTGGATTTAAATTGTTTCTGAAAGTCCATACTACAGGAATCAGAAAATAAGCTACTATCTTTAAGTTAGATAGATCTATTGTTTAGAGCTTGGATTTGTGGTCGGTTGGCTTTTCTTTCAGGTCTTGCC
Source organism: Leopardus geoffroyi (assembly GCF_018350155.1). NCBI lineage: Eukaryota > Metazoa > Chordata > Mammalia > Carnivora > Felidae > Leopardus > Leopardus geoffroyi. Next base: position 25,882,156 of record NC_059342.1, read on the forward strand.
CTTTGCAGACTTTTAAAATATATCTATTGTGTTTAATTACATCACAGTTTCATAGAGTTCAGCTTCACTTTTTTTTTTGTATGAAACTGTTAACTAAGTCCAAGAGTAATTCATAAGAGTATTGTATGGTCTTGTGTGTTTGTTTCATCATTCTAAACCAATGATTCCCAATAACTGTGACTATTCCATTAATTTGCAACTGGTAACATTTTAATTTCAGTAAGAAAGAGCTACCGAGATTTCATTCATTCATAAGGTGGGCTTTCTTTAAAAACTTTCCCTTTTACTATTTCACCATCTAAGTATTGTATTAACAAACGCTCTACATTTTTAAAGCAAAAAATACACCTTCTGTGGTGTCTAATGTATCCATTGAACATAATAGGCATTTGATTAATGTTTGCTGAATTCATCAATTAATAAATGCATGAGCCACACATGTTCTATTAATGATCAGGCTGGACTAAATTTTTATATAATGGTATGGATATTTCAGTTAAGATAACTTAAGCATTTGTGTTATTCTAGCTGAATTATTCCATATTTTAGTATTTTGTAGTTCCCTTTGAAATTTCTGTCATCATCTCATCGTGAAAGTATCTCCCTTTCCTTCTTCTTAGTGATTAACTGAGCTTAGTAGGCGGGGCTGGGAAGTTTAATGGCCCTGTTACCATTAGCAGCATGGTCAAAATGTCTCACAGTATTTCTCTAACAGCCCCTCCTGCCATGAACTACTGTAAATTTATTCACGCTGGGAAACATGTTGTGGTCTGTTTCTCCACTAGGTCCTTTTTAACCTTAGAAAAACTTTATTAATTGCAGCAACAATTTAACTTTATTAAAGGCAACAAAACACATGCATCTCAAGTCTCCACATTAATAAGAAAAAAAAAAAAGGGTCACCACGCACACCGGTTCTGGAGACAGAGATAGAATCACACAAATTTTGTAGAAGGAATATTATTTTGTCCAGTCACTGTGCTGACTTAATAGAAGACCATCCCTGCTACTTTGTCGGTTGATCTTCAGCAGTTAGTTTTGCAATGCAGTCTTTTCAATCATTTCCCCTCAGTAAGTGGGATTATTAAAGAATAGTATACTTTATGCTTTGATTATGATTTAAATCTCTGGAAGAGAGTTTCTTCAGGAAGTGTTAGCAGTGGATGGGATGCTCTAAGTAGATGACAAATATGTTTAAGAAGGGCAATAGTCCTCTGGGTCATATCAAAACAATCCTTCCATCCATTTTACTAGGAGCTAGTTACCACAGAACATGCTAGTCCCACAGTGACTATAAGGTGGTAATTCACTTGATGGTTGGACTGCAGTTGACTGTATAAAACCCCCTTAATGGTCCCTTGGATTTAAATCAGTCCTGCCTTTGGTTTCCTTGTTACGTATAACGACAATTTCAATTTTCCCAACTTTTTCGACCTTGAAGCTTTCAATATAGAGATTCCTTAAGACACACCAACAAAATATTATTTATGATGGTAAAAGTCAATTCACAGGTACCTGGAGAAGAAGGCTGGTTCCTTGAGGTAAATTGGTTTTACTTAACCGATAAGATTTACTTTTGGTTGTTGCCCTGTGGTTTGTAGCATACGTCTGTTAAGCATATTCCTTTCTACAGAGCCCTTCATTGTTTTAAGCCAGGAAAATAGACTGATAGCAATTCTGCTTTGTTAGATTATGGGAGATGAAAAGGAAATGTGATGTCAATACTCTGGAAGTTATATTGGTATAACACATTATTTTCTTACCATCTTAGCTGGATAGATTTTTTTTTTTCTGAAAAGCATATAAAAAGTCTAGTTTAGGGGCGCCTGGGTGGCGCAGTCGGTTAAGCGTCCGACTTCAGCCAGGTCACGATCTCGCGGTCCGTGAGTTCGAGCCCCGCGTCGGGCTCTGGGCTGATGGCTCAGAGCCTGGAGCCTGTTTCCGATTCTGTGTCTCCCTCTCTCTCTGTCCCTCCCCCGTTCATGCTCTGTCTCTCTCTGTACCAAAAAAAAATAAAATAAAACGTTGAAAAAAAAAAATTAAAAAAAAAAAAAAGTCTAGTTTATTACTTTGCTTTACTTTTACTTGGGATCAGGTTCTGTCTACTAAAATAAAGCCAACCACACAGTGGATTGTTGTTTTCCTTTATCTTTTTAGGATGGAAAATAAAGCTGTTTTTTTTTTTTTTTTTTTTTTTTCTGTCAGCTGCTGACACAGTTTTTGTGTTTAGAAGTTTCCTGGTTGCTGACTCTGTAATGACACAGCTCACAAGCATAGAAGCACCATTTCCATTTTGGGCCTGGAAAGTCACTTTGCTAATTTTCTGTCATTTTTGTAACTGGGTGTAAAGCAGCCACTTCTAAATAGGTCAGGCTCATTCTGGCTTCATTCCTGGTAGTGAAATCTATATGCTTAAGAGAGAGATTGGAAGATATGCCAACACGAGAGAAAGTGAGAGGAGAGGAGACACTAGACAAAATCATAATTTCCTTGAATATTTCATGCATGGAATGATGACCCAACACAGAATGAACAGAGCTCAGGAGGACTAAAACAAGATGAGAAAGAATGTAATCTCTAACTTCAGGTGGCTGTTGAAAAATGAAACCCAAATCTGACCTATGTCACTTACTGCAAAGTTGAGTTAATGATTCAAAATGATTAGAGGTCAGTTTGCCTCACTTATGAGGAAGTGAGACCCTACTTATTTGTTTCTTGTTTTTTTTAGTGATAGGTCACCCGCATTTATTCTTACCTAATATTTTATTAATAGTGAGCATTTCTTATCCATTAGGAATGGTGACAAAGGACTGGAGGGAATTTGCATACTTTATTTTTATTTATTTTTTTCAATGTTTATTTATTGTTGAGAGCAAGCATGAGTGGGGGAGGGGCAGAGAGAGAGGGGGACGGAGGATCTGAAGCAGGCTCTGCGCTGACAGCTTCTCACAGCAGTGAATGCTACGTGGGGCTCGAACTCATGAGCCATGAGATCATGACCTGAGCTGAAGTCTGATGCTCTACCGACTAAGCCACCCAGGTGCCCCGAGAATCTGCATACTTTCAATTAGTGATCCTAGGAGCTGTAGTCAACACTCTGGAAGTGTGTGCTAATGGAAGGACACAGACGCATGGGAGAGCCCATTGAAGGAGGCTGTGTGTGTTGGTTAAGGCCATGGAGACAGATGAGGGTCAAGGCCAGCTCCCACTCATTAGCTATTTAGTTATGATACTTGATAAGCTTTAACTTCATTTGGAAATGGGGATACTAATGACTCCTGCTTTCAAGAGTTTTTAGGATGCCAAATAAGGTAATGTGGAAAATATTACAGACAAGGTCTAGCACACATTAAGTACTCAGTAAACATTAGCTGTTAAAGTTATTACGATCATCAATATGAACATTTAGCCTTAAATATAGTTTACATCTAATATTTAGATATGCGTATCTCTTATATTTTGTGAAATTGCTGCAAATAAAAGCAAGAAAGCCACAACGAGATCCCACAGAGAAGTGGCGTACTCAAAAAAAGCTGGGGAATATAAGATCAGTGGAAGTGAAATGATTCCTTTAGAGCAGGACTTCTGAGAGCTTTTAATGTGTGATGGGCATAGTGAACGTTCAGAGTTACAGAACAATACAGAGTTACACTAGGCTCTTATTTTTTTTAAATCTTAGATATTCCACACCTCCCTCTTTAGCCCCCCACAGAACATCTCAAGGAGTCTGGATTCCCCAGAACACATTCTGGGGAAAGTTCCATGGATGAGATGATTGCTCGGGCCCCTGCCAAATTTAAGAATAATAGTTGTAGACACAAAAACCTAGTGAGCAATTGTCCAGCCAACATCTATCATCTAAACAAACCCTTGCTACTCCAAGTGTAGTCTGTGGAACAGAGAGTTTGCTAGAAATGTAGACTTTCAAGGCCCCAACCTAGACCTACTAGAAAGAAGCAGTGATTTTTTTAAAAATGTTTTTATTTATTTTTGAGACAGAAAGAGACAGAACATGAGCAGGGGAGGGGCAGAGAGAGAGGGAGACACAGAATCTGAAGCAGGCTCCAGGCTCTGAGCTGTCAGCACAGAGCCTGGTGCGGGGCTCGAACTCAAGAACCGTGAGATTGTGATGCGAGCCGAAGTCAGATACTTAACCAACTGAGCCACCCAGGCGCCTCAAAAGAAGCAATGATTTCAATGAGATCTGCTGGTCATCTCACATACGCATTACAGTTTGGGAGGCCCCAGTCTCAAGAAAGTCAGCCTTTCCACTGTGCGGTTGGTGACTTTCTGCCAAGGTCTGCAGGCCGGTGTGTCCTTTCTGAACACATCCGCATCAAGAGACGTGGACACGAAGGTGGCTGTCGGGCTGGGCAGATGGTCATTTCTGATCTCCAGTCAGGTTTCTCCGAGTGCAAGAGGAAGACACGTCTGCAGCTTCAATCAGGATCCCATGACAGTAGTGCTAGAAGCTGTTGGAAGCTTCGCTGAGCTTTGCTCTGTGCTCATGCCGATTTCAAATCTTATTAAGCCAGGAAGTAGTGCCTGGCAAATGGTTTATCCTGCCTTGGCTGTTCATGCATCCCAATTCATTTTTATTGTGCTAATTAAGCCTCAAGTGATATTTCAAGTACAGATTGTTTTTTCCATTATTGAATCTTTGGCCAGCATATTAATGCTTTAGAATTAACGTGAGTCAGATGCTTACTCATTTGTGGAAGACTTTACATTTAAAAGATCTAGACTTGGCCAATTTTGCACAGATTCCTTTGGAGACTGCTATGACAGGGTGATACAATTTCTCTATAAATAAAGGAGACTCATTCTTCCTTCACAAATAGACACGTAATTATTTTTTAAATGAACTAAATTCTTAGGTTATGGATACATATTGGTATTTATGTTCTGTGTTAAAATGGATGTACTCAGTCTGCGAAGGAAGTACAGTGTAGTGGTGAAGATCTTGAACTTTGGGTTCATATCCCAGGTCTACAGGTACTTGGGCAATTTTGGAAGATGTATTTGACTTTTCCAGAACTCATATTCTTCGTTAAGCAGATGAGAACAAATCCTTAACTCCATGATTCCTTGTAACGATTAAATAAAACAATCATTTAAAGTACTAGAGGGGCGCCTGGGTGGCCCAGTCGGTTGAGCATCAGACTCTTGATTTCAGTTCAGGTCATGATCTCACCGTCATCAGATCAAGCCCCGCGTTGGGCTCTATGCTGACAGCACAGAGCCTGCTTGAGATTCTCTCCCTCTTTCTCTGCCCCTCCCCCCCTCAAAGTAAATAAATTAATATTAAAAAATACAGTACTAGAAAAGAGTTTCTGGTCCAGTGAATGCCCAATAAATACTACTACTATTATTGTAATTAAACAAACATTTTTAGAATTGTTAATCATATAAATTTAGGCTTAACCAAAAAAAAAAAACTAAATTAAATTTTTTTTAGGAGAAATTAAGATTATGGCACAGCATTCTCTACTGAGAATCTCTATTTTAACCTTTTTTTTTTTTTTTTTTTCTGCTCAGGATTTCCAAACTATTACATGCATTTGTAAAAGGTAGGAAATTGATGTCATAGGTTTGTATTCAAGGTGCCAAAAGGGATGCCTCCAGGCTCTCTTGGTGGAGTCTGGCTGGTGGAAGAGGTCATACCTTGAGGACAGGCAGCAGGGCAGGCCCTGGCTCTGTGATCCCTCCAGAATCAATAGATAAATCTCGAAGTCCAAGAACATGGGAGAGGAATCAACAAGGCCCGGAAGGGTGCAAGCTGGAAAGCAGACGGATGAATAGAAACTGAAGTAAATGCTGAGAATGCTGATTACCGGGTTGGCAGCAGCAAAGGCTTGGGGACACTTGGTTTGGGATGCAGAGCTGGTACAAGGCTCAGAAAGAAGCAGGAATGCAGGGAGAACCAAGCACAGGAGAGTGCTTCAAGTTCCTTGTAGAGCAGTTAAAGCCATTGTCATTCCATACGTTCCAACTGACTGCACCCCTCCCTCCACAGCAGAAAACTGGAGGTTTATTCTCTCTCTTTTTAGTGTTTATTTATTTTAGAGAGAGAGAGAGAGGCAGAGAGAGAGAGACACAGAATCTGAAGCAGGCTGCAGGCTCTGAGCTGTCAGCACAGAGCATGATGCGGGGCTTGAACTCATGAACTGCAAGGTCATAACTTGAGCTGAAGTTGAAAGCTTAACCAACTGAGCCACCCAGGTGCCCCGGGAAGTTTATTCACTAAAGAGGATCAAACAAAGATTATCAGGAACTCCAGAAAGGGTTGAGGCTGTGAGAGCCATAGAGAAAATGATGGATTTACATACTGAATATTGATATTTCCATCCTTCTTCCTCTTCCGGGCAGGACACTGGTAGAGCATTATCTGAATAATGTGACCAGACCTTGTCCTAAAGTGATGTAATGATACTAAGGTCAGGTGGTATCCAGTTTAAGAAGGCCACTAATACTACTCTACAACGAAGCTGGCAGTTAAATGCACAATGTGTCTCATACCTTGTTCTTAAAGATGTGTGAATGGCCAACAATACCCGCTGTTTGAGAAAAACTTATAATCAGAGAGGCAAATACCAAACAAACAGATACAAAAAAAAAAAAAAAAAGTTGCGAGAAACAGTGTTGATAAGGAGAGAAGAAAAATTCAAAAGATTATTGACGTCTCAAAGAGATCAGGAGATACCGCACCCATGAAACAAAGACAGGGTGCCATAAAAATAGAAGACCATTCAGGAACAAAAGAAGAGCCTCAGAAGCTAAAAGTACGACAGAGATTGAAAACCTCGGAGTATGAAACTCAGAGTATTAGGGGCCTTTTTGAAACCCTATGAAAGATACAACATCGCTGTCTATTGGTTGCTGATAGGAAAGGTCCTGAAGAGGTCACGCAGGCCACTGACAGCCGGATCTTGTTGGGAAGTCCTTTGCCAGGGGTGGGAACACCCTGAGACCCACCCCGTATAAACCTTGCTCCAGTCCGGTTTCAGTAATAAAGAATAATGGCTTTGTCAGTGGGGATGGCATCGTAGGCGTGGGGTGTATGGCAGTTTTGTGAAGATAGTGGGTCAAATAGGGCAATTCAACGGCTCTTGAAGATGAATTGCCTTTTCTGACCTCTGGGTTACTCCTGAGTTAATGATGTGTCATAGGTCCTTGGGACACAGCTGTCGGGCTGAACGCAGTCCCAAGCAGAGTTTCTGATACCAAGTGCGGGACTAGCTTGACAGGCAGGACGTGACATATCGTTACACTCGCTGGGACGCGCCTTCATGCAGAAAATACTATGAGTCCCATGCGGTTGTAAGCAGTGTAAACACCCACTAGGTGCGATAGTTTAATGAAGTGATAATGGAACCAATAAAGAAAAGCTAGCTTTTGAAATGTGAAAGTATAGATCCACATGACTTGTTTTTTTTATCATATCATGAAGTTTACAATAACCAGTTTTTCTTATGATATTTGGCTATGACTTCTATAGCTTCGGAACATTCTAATACTGTGATGGTCAGGCTTCGTGTCTGAAGAATGCTTTAAAACTATCTTTTTTTTTTTCCCCATAATCTGTTTCAAAATTGAGGTCTGGTAGTGAGGTTATGTTTATGAGTTACTTAATGTAAAAAATTGTTTTATCCAAAAAACAGAGATGCCTTGCACCCTTTTGTTTTTGACTATAAAAAACTGGGTTATCGGGGCGCCTGGTGGCTCAGTCAAAGTGCCCAGCTCTTGATTTCGGCTCAGGTCATGATCTCACGGTTCCTGGAATCGAGTCCCTCATCGGGCTCTGGACTGACAGTGTGGAGCCTACTTGGAATTCTCTCTCTCTGCTCCTTCCCCCCACCTTATGCTTGCTCTCTCTCTTTTCTCTCTCTCTCTCTCTCAAAAAATAAACATTAAAAAAAAAACAACTAGATTGGCAACTGTAGAACAGTGAAAGAGAAGACATAGTTTTATAAAGTAGTTTTCTTTATTTTTTTATTTATTTATTTTTTTTCAACGTTTTATTTATTTTTGGGACAGAGAGAGACACAGCATGAACGAGGGAGGGGCAGAGAGAGAGGGAGACACAGAATCGGAAACAGGCTCCAGGCTCTGAGCCATCAGCCCAGAGCCTGACGTGGGGCTCGAACTCACGGACCGCGAGATCGTGACCTGGCTGAAGTCGGACGCTTAACCGACTGCGCCACCCAGGCGCCCCTAAAGTAGTTTTCTTTAAAGTGAAAAGTTATTTTGCAGTAATAACATTTTTTAAGTTTTTATTGATTTGAGAGAGAGAGAGTGAATGCGTGCATGCATGTGAGTGTGAGCAGGGGAGGGGCAGAGAATGAGAGAGAGAGAGAGAGAATCCCAAACAGGCTCCATATTGTCAGCATGGAGCCCAACGTGGGGCTCGAACCCACAAACTGTGGGATCATGACCTGAGCTGAAACCAAGAGTCGGACGCCAACTGACCAAGCCACCCAGGTGCTCCTGCAATAGTATTTTTAAGAAATGTGCAAAATTTGTTTACACATCTTATTACCTCATATTGTTTGGTTCACATTAAATTTGTAAAGCTTACCAACCTGGCACTTTTTCAGATCACCATAAGTCAGTCTCAGAAAGTAAGTAATTACCAGTTCTAAAGCATAAAGAGTTTTCAATTTGTTGCTATTTTGATAATGCATCGAACTATTTATGTGTATCTCCATTTACTTTTTCTTGTTCCGCAGGTTTGCCATCAGCAAATTTGGCCGCACCTAACCTCACTGTGGAGGAGGGAAGGTCTATCACATTATCTTGCAGTGTTTCAGGCGATCCAGTTCCGAATTTGTACTGGGATGTCGGTAATCTGGTTTCCAAGCATATGGTAAGGCTTTTGTTTGGCTCTGTGTTCAGAGAGAGATGAGAGTGTCTCAGAACTTGAGATTGTATTAATCTAGTGATGATCGTTTAATATTTTATAGGGCCAGAAAGAGAAATTTACACTGTTTTTGATGCACATTTACTTGCTATTTATTCTTTTAGTTAACAAAGTCTAGTGCAGGTTTGCATTTTCGTTGTGTATACCTACTAGATTAGAGTCTCTGTGTCTCTGGTGAGCTTCTTGCGACCCTGTGAGCAAGGTGAGGGGCTCTCCTTGGGCTCTTTTCCCTTGGAGAAAGGTAGGTAAGAATTCAAAGATTAAATCAGCATTGAGCATTAAACCATTGTAATCTAGAGAAGTAGAGTGGCTCCTGATTGGTTCCTTTGCCTGGCCCCAAACCTTTTCTAATGGTATAGATTTCTTTCTTTCGTTAGGGGGAGACACCCCAAATCTTTTCACTTTGGCATCAGTTGTGATAAAGATTATTTTTGTCTGTTAATTCATTTGTAGAATGAAACGAGCCACACACAGGGCTCCTTAAGGATAACTAACATTTCATCTGATGACAGTGGAAAGCAGATCTCCTGTGTGGCAGAAAATCTTGTAGGAGAAGACCAAGATTCTGTCAACCTCACTGTACATTGTACGTAATCAGACCGGCCTATGTTTTTAATCGCAAACAATCGCGGACACACCTGCATTTGTCGTTGGGCACTCTGGGTGCTGCTGAAGTGTGTGAAAAAAAAGTGTGTGCTGTGTTCTGTGTGCAGTTTTTAAAGAGATATCAGCCTCTGTCACATGTTCTGTTTCTTCTCATCCCTCTTACTGGTGCATGTCTTTCTTTTAAGCTGCTTTTTTGATCTTAAACTTGTCCTCTTGTGCCTTCCTCCCCTTCCCCCCCTCCCCCCAACCTTTTTTTTGGATAGAACATATTTTGAACTGGTTGTTGTTCTCTTGTTAATAAGTTTTAGCTTAATTTCTGCCAAACCAGTTCCTAAAATTGTTTTCTCCATAAAAGCCATATGAAGATTTAAAGTTATACCACCTAAAGTATCAGGCTGGCTGTTCACAAACACCCATTTGTGCCGTCGATGCAATAAAACCTCATTAGTTTGACATCAGGTTTCTGTGGGAAGGTTGGTGGTGTCCTGCTTAAGTTATTGAAAGTTGTTATTACCCACAGAACATTTTTATTATTGTTTTAAATTTCTGTATACATTGCAACTAAGATACAGGACACTAATCCTTCTTCAGCATACGTGTGTCATTTCCCAGTGTTGTAAACAACACAACACATAGCTTCACATTCCAGATTGTGGCGTTTAGGGCGAACATGTATTTGGTACGAATCACATATACTTTGCACATTGTTCCAAATTCTGAGCTGGCGTGCTATAAATTAATGAGGCGTTACTGTATTTGGGTCAGGGTTTGGATGAGAGAAACACGAGTGTGCACGTGTGTGTGTATGAATACACATTATACACGCGTAGACACATGGTATCGATACACTGGCTAAGGTTCACCCGTGGCGCACATGCAGTGTGTGATTGTTGGAGTGCATGATTATGGTCACCAACTGTAAGTCCTTTGTCACTGTCAGTACTACCTCTGTGCCTAGTAGGTACTGGACTCATAATTTCTCATCATTCGACCCACCCAGAAGCCTGAAATCAATGCTATCCCCAAACATACGCAACCAGCTTCCAACTTTATGTCCTTAAATCAACACCTCACCAAAAGCTCATTTGAGCATGGTGGAAGGAATATGTGGGCCCTGGGCTTGGGGGCCTGGGCTGGTGGGAGGAAGGTAAGTGTTGCCCCTACCCCACTGGGGTCCTTGTATTTGTAACACAGAACTACAAATAAGGATGCTCAAATTCAAAGTCCTCTCAGTTAATATCTGTGGTGTTCACCATGGTCTGAAGAATTGACCTTATCTATCACAATCTAGGTAAAGAATAGAAGGAATAAATGGTGAATAATTTTAACAACTGAGATAGGCTTGGTAGTGAGCCTGGTCAAAGTGTATTTGTTAGCAAGTTGTGACTTTTCTCCCTTTTTGTGTGATGAACATGTACAACTGGGAAGCAAGGCAAGGATGGAAGGGCTGCGGGGTTAGGTATCAGGAGACCCGGATCCTTGTTCCAGATCCGTCTCGCTCCCTAAAACTGACCAAGTCATTTACCCTCCTTGGACTTGGGTTTCCTCACCTGAAAAATGATGCTCTTAGGGCTCTGGAGGTATTTTCTAGTCCTTAATTGTATCATTATCAAAGTCAGACCACAATAAAATAAACAATTATGGGGGATTTTAAATACCCTCACTCAGGATAAGTACTGTGTTTAAAAATGCTACTTGAATGTTTGTTTCCCCAAAGCGTAAAGTGCTTTATTTTTCAAGTTAAAGTGGTCTCTAGGTTGTTTGTCTAGGTTTGGACAGACATTTAAAGGATCAAAACATTGACTTCTGAAATCCTAGCAAAAGTGCAGCGTACTGTCATGAAATGTGATACTTTTAAAGAGCATTTGCTATTGGCAATCAGTGAAAAATACCAGCGGATCATACTTTATAATAATCAATCAGCATTGGCAGCAGCAGTCCCCGCCTTGGTCAATTTGCTCCGTTTTAGATAAGCTGTGTGAGATCCGTGCTGCAGGCAAGATTTCCAAAGTCGTTTCATTATTTGTGTTGTTGAGTGAAGTATTGCAGAAACAGTGGCCCTCAGCTTTCTGGTGATGAATCTACGTAATATCAAAGCATATGTATTAGAAGCCAAAGTTGACTTCCAGTGAACCCTTTCTGCTGTCAGAAATCTCTGCGATCTGTTTGGAGCTGGTTCTCACACTGAGAAATTTGAAAAACGACTATGGTTCGTGGGTCTTAAGTATGAGGAAAAGAATCTCTTTGAAGCTGTCTGTAGGGAGTTCGATCAGCCTTGATGGTGATTCGAAATATTGATGGATTCCAGAGTCGCTGGTCCTGTATTTTCTTAAACCAAACAGTTCGTTGAATAAGATCCCCCCACTGATGACGCAGAAATCTGGAGATGGGGAGAATTCTGAGCTTTCTGATGCTATTAACTTTCTCTTTTTCAATTTAGTTGCTCCAACTATCACATTTCTCGAATCTCCAACCTCAGACCACCACTGGTGCATTCCATTCACTGTGAAAGGCAACCCCAAACCAGCTCTTCAGTGGTTCTATAACGGGGCGATACTGAATGAGTCCAAGTACATCTGTACTAAAATCCATGTTACCAATCACACGGAGTACCATGGCTGCCTCCAGCTGGATAATCCTACTCACATGAACAATGGGGACTACAAGTTAGTAGCCAAGAACGAGTATGGGAAGGATGAGAAACAGATTTCTGCTCACTTCATGGGCTGGCCTGGAATCGTAGATGGTGAGTACCTGATGCTTTTGCATCCGGGGAGAGGATAGGGTATATCACTCAACTATTGACAAAATCATGCTTTCAGCAAACCACCTGCAAACCCAGGGGCTGAAAACACCATTATTTAGTCTTGCTTGTGGGTCAGCTGGGGTTTTGTTCCATATGTCTTTATTCTGGGGTGCAGGTGAAGAAATTGCAGCCACACAGGAGGTCTGCTTCTGAGTGGCAAGTGCCGATGGCAGGAGGGCAACTAGAAATAGGCAAAGCTTCTCAAGGCCCAGCTTCCGCAGTGGCACGTGGTCTCTTCAGGCTATATGCCACTGGCCACAGGAAGCCATAGGGCCACAGCCAAGTCCAGGGGCAGGGACTCATACTCCCAGGGAAGTGATGGGGTGGGGGGAATGAATCATTTTGGACAGTAGTGTGATGTGCACATTATTTTTATCTCAAGTGTTCAGTGACATTTTGTACCCATCATGGCAAAACTCATGCAAGATGTACGTAGGTGAACCGTGTTTGGTTGGCTCATGAACTACTGAAGATGTATTTTCTAGCCCCTTACCCGCTTGGAATTCAGAATCCTGCCCTCTCACCGTGGACGAGAAACCAGTTTCTTAGAATGTTTTGCCTACCTGGGCTGAGTGGTGTCATTCATTTATCCGATCCTGAGTTGTTTTTCTAGGAGGTAATAGTTCCCCCATCTGACCAATGGTTTGGGATGCCGGCAGGAAAATTGCAATGTGAGCCCCAGCAACAGCAGGGGCAATTGCCGTGCATTCATCTGCTTCTGATGCTGTTGTCCGGTGGAGTATTCTTACTTGTTGGGTCTTGTTGCCCAGATACTGGATGACACTGTGGAGGTTGAGGCCTGTTTGGACATTGGGACCTGTATATGAGTAGAATTCGCTGTAATAATTCTCAGTTCGTGAGGGCCACACAAAGATGGCTTGGCAGTGGGAAGGGAAGACAGCAGTTTGGCGGCCCGTGGGGCAGGGGCTGCGTGGGCAGCATGTGCTCGTGGGGCCCAGAGGGCAGTCCCACAGGCAGAGATGATGCATACGGAGCCCCCTTCAGCAAGTAGTGAGAATGTAGTTAGTGCCCATTACATAATAAGTCTGTCATTACACTGGTGTGTATTAAATAGCTTTTTAAGGGCACAAACTTCCTTAGCATGTTCAAAATGTTATTTGAATTATGTGATTTTGATTTACAAACAGCCTTTCAGGAGCACACAAAACAAACTGTGTTTGGATGCCTTACCCAGACACCCCTGGCAGTTGTCTTTTCCATTAAATCTTCCTCTTAATTGAGAGTTAGCTGCTTGGCTACATTTGCTGTAGTAAATCTCTAGACTACTCTCTTTCTTCCTGTGTGTTTCGGGGAATACAGCCTTATCGTTAAATCCAGAGATTCTGCTTGGGGACACTTGCTTTATGTTTGTTTTTCAGTAAACATTTTATTTATGAGTCATTTTCGATGTACAGAAAAGTTGCAAAGACAATACAGAGTCTTTGGACACCTCTCACCCAGTTGTTACTGTCGTGAACATCTCTCATTACCGTGGTATGTTTGTCAAAAGTAAGAAACCGACATTGGCACATTACTATTCACTAAACTTCAGGCTTGATTTGAATTTTGCCAGCAGCTGCCTTTTGAAACCGTTGGGAGGTGAACTTGATTCAGGGTGAGGGTCTGGCATTGGAAAGCTTTAGAAGTGGTTTGTGTGCTTTGATATATATGCTCAGTTCTTCCAGGGGGAAGCCAGTAACTTCTATTTAACATAGAGGTTTGATGTATTTTTCTTTGGAACGTTTCTGTATGGTGCCAGTCTTTGGTAGAGCTTAACTCTTCTCATCCATGTGGCCTCCTTTTTATGGATCACTTTTGTTAGTTTGAACTTCACTAATGATAGGAAAGAAGTGAATTCTGGTACAAGAATAACTTAGTGTCTCAAATACTCCCTTTAAAGGAAATCATCACTGATCAAAAATAAAAGTTGAGGTTAATTTTATAAAGATGTTTGTTCTCTCCTTCTTCTTGTTTGTTTACTTGTTTTGGTCAAGTCTTTAAAATAGAGACATCTGCTTTTAGAAATGATTTTTTTTCCTCTTTAAGTATTTACTCAAGGACCAGCTATCAGGGAGTAATAAATGAAATGGAAATAAAAGAGCCTTGGTCCAGGGTGATAGTGGATATAAATGGCCCTAGTGGGCCATAAACCAGTGTGACCAATTAGAGATTGACCTCACTTGGCTTGTGTTTTAGAATCTTTGGTATTTATGAGATTTGGAACCATAGCATACAGATAATGGCCTTTTAAAGAATCGCTTCCTTTCCCTCTTACCCTCCTTTAAAACTAAAGAAAAACAAACAAATAACAAATCTATATATATTTCCCTGCTGGCCTAAAGTCTACAGGTTTAGGATGGCAAGTCAAGTGTAGGTCTATATTCCTTCAGTATTTCAGTATTTCTGTTGTTGTCACATAGTAATTGGTAAGAAGTTTACTTTTTTACAAATCTTTTTGATAAGATGCTTCAGCTACAGTTTTTCTTTCTTTCTTTCTTTCTTTCTTTTTTTTTTTTTTTGGTGAGATGCTTTTCTCTTTCTTTTCTTTTTCTATTTTGTTTTTTGCATTGCAAGTTAACTGGCTTATGAGGAAGCTGGCAGCCTGGGATCAGTGAAGTAGGGTTACTCTTCCATATGCAGCCAGGAGAATTAAAATGGCAGCTCAGCTCAGAACTGGGACTTTTGTGGAGTAGTCACCTTGCAAAGGAATTCACTGTCTATTTGTAGATAGAAAATGAAGAGAGTTGAAAGAAATTAAAACAGAAATAAAAACAAAGAGGGGCACCTGGATGGCTCAGTCGGTTGAGCATCCAACTCTCGATGCCGGCTCAGGTCATGATCTCACGGTCATGAGTTAGAGCCATGTCGGGCTCTGTGCTGACAGCACGGAGCTTGCTTGGGATTCTCTTCCTCCCTCTCTCTCTGCCCCTCTCCCACTCTCTCTCCCTCAAAATAAATAAACTCAAAAAAAAAAAAAAGAGAGAGAGAGAGAAAGACAAAGAAAAAAAGTCCCTAAAGCAAAAAGTTGGTGAGCTTTTTGGTGAAGAATGGAGTTACAGCCCCGATTGCCTTTATTACCGCCTGCAATGGAAACCATGGATGCGGTGGGAGACATTCTCCTGCTTTCTGCGTGGAGAAAGGATGGGCAGAGAGACCTGGAGCCAGCATCAGCCAGGTCAAGAGGGTGCCACCCACAGGGTGTGAGGCCGTCGGTAAAGGTCGCCCTACAGTGTCTCTCCAGAGTGCCGGGACCTTGCAGACTCCGATACCAGACCCAGCCAGGGTGCTAACGAGGAAGGACAGGTGTTCTCAGACCTTCGGGTATCAGCAGGGCCCCAGACACAAAGCCGGTGCCTTCCCATCTGTTCATCACTGGCAACCTGACCAGTGACTGAGAAAGGGAGGAAAGACTTTCCCAAACTCCAGACACCAGATTGATCATTTTGGATCCCACGGTTAGAAGTGAACTCCGCTCAGGTCAGTTTTGGGTTACGTTTAAAGCACAAAACTCAACTTGTGGTTTCCAAATGAAATTTAGGGAACGATAGCGTTTATCTTTTCCAGCACGCTGAGGAACGCGGCTTGTAACAATCAAACTAATTTTATTTCGTTTTTATTTTCCATTGTCCCTGGAACATTTATTTATTCACTAAGAATAATCTTTTCTGGCTCCTGAACACTAGGGCCCGGCTCCCTGTTGTGCATTAGAATCAGCTGGGGAGTTTTAATTGTGATTTCATTATTTAACACACATTTCTAGGGTCCACCTCCAGTAATTCTGATTCAGTGGCTCCCGGTTGAGGCTCAGGCTTTCACATTTTCTGTTTTTAAGATCCTCAGTGACTCCAGTGTGCAACCAAAGGTGAAAATGGTCTGGATGAGAGCCCTGACCCAAGTGAGATTTTTCTGCTCGTTGTTGAGTAACAGACAATCCTTTGGTCACTTTAGATTGCAGGCAAAAATCTCGATTGAGAAATAGCATGTCCTATCTGAGTTAGAAGTCAAAACTCTGGACTTGAGTTAAGTCCAGTCCAGGCCAGCATGATGTGTGTGTGGCCAGGGGTGGGGGTGGGGTGGGGGCTGAGGGGGTGGGGAGGCGCGGGGATGGGGTGCGGGAGGGAGATTGCAGAGCTGGCTAAGCAGAATTCAGGCCCTCTGTTACCTGAGTAGAAGGGAGTGGGCACGGGGGACAGGTGGCAGGCAGGTGTGCTCAGGGCGTGTGTTCAGTGCTGATTCACAGACCTTCCTGGATCTTTTTGTGGGATCTTGGTGATTCCTGTCTCTGCGGGCCTCTCTCCAGGGAGTCCGTGACAGGAAGCAAACACGTCTCTATTCCAGCTGGTGGAAGCGTCTCCTTCCTCAGAACCCAGGAATGCAGCTTCGTGCTGCTGAGATCCCTCTGCTCCTCCAGGGGGCTGTTGTCAGGACAGACATTCTCTCACGCCAGCTCTGTCTGGTCCACGGGGAGCCCTCGTGGTCCCTTGTCTTGACACCTCCGGCCGTATAGGTTGAACGCAAATGCCACCTGCATCTTGCCTCCATTGGTTGCTTTCACCTTCTCTGGTAGGAGGCAGGTACTTGGCCTCAGAGCCTTCTGCCTGCAGGGAACCCGGTTTGGGTTCTCAGAGTGCTGTGGTGGAGGCCCCATGGCTATGTGGAAACTTCTGTGTAAGTTCTGAATGAGCACCTTCTGTCTTCTTTGGGACCTCAGAAGTCTCAGTGTGAAGCAGAGGTTTCAAAGGACATGGGTCCAGCTTTCATTCATCTCCTTTGTGAGTTCTGCAGTGTTATTCTCTCTTTAGTGGGCACTGAGCAGATAACCAACAACGTACCCATTCCTCACTTCGCGTTGTGTTTGTTCTATGTGGCCGTTAGGGAGAAACTTTCTACCCAGAACTGCTTTTCTCTCAGCACTGCTTTGTCCTCCCTTACCCAGAGGCTGAGGCTTGCCCAGAGAAGACCTCAAGACTCTGCCACTTGACTACACGAACTTTCTAGACTTGGCGCTCTAAGGAGAAAACTAAGTCACAGTTTGGTTCCTGGAGAGGGCAGGAAAATGTAAGCTCCTTCTGGTGTCCAAGTTCTTTCCCCCTCAGAGGTATGCCACGGGGACAAGACGTCTCCTGCCCTCACCCCTAATGTTTATCGCGGTCACTGCCAGAGAGTACCCACCCCCCTTGGTGTTTGGGTATCTAGCTATTTTTTAGGTTTGCTTTATGTTTCATTGTAAAATGGCCATCCTCTATGCCCACTGAGGTCTTTTGACTTCAGTCAGACTTCTCACGGAGTTATAAATCAGGGCTTCTCAAACTTTCAGTGAGCATACAGCTCTCCTGGAGATCCTGCTAAAACACAGATTCTGATCTCATGAATTTGGGGAAGGGTCTCAGATTTTGTATTTCTGACCACCTCCCAGCTGATGCTGCAGGTTCCGGACCACACTTTGCCTAGTGAGGGGGGTTCCCTTCTGCCCTGCGGAACCTGGGGGAAACCACTGGAAGGACCGCATAGGCATCTGCCGAGATGGCTGTACTGACTCCTTGTGGATATCGACGAGTAATAATGATAAAAATACAGAAGAGTTTGTGCACAGAGATGCACTCTAATTGGGTTTGGCAAAAGGTAGGATGAATTCAATGTGTTGGCTTCAGGAGGCTTAGGGAGACTGGATAAAGGAGAAACCTGGTGCAGCACTCACAGAGGGAACGCGGGACTCTCTGGGGAGTCTCCCAAAATTCTGCTGTATCCTAGTTAGCCGATAGGACAGAAATAAGACTTACCTAAGATGAAATTGATCCACTACATGGTTGTCCTTGGAAAAGCCTTCTCGGGAACACGAAGGTGTGCGTGGAGACTGGGTGAAGGTTAGAAGTGGTGAGTGTGTGTTTTCAAGTAGAACTATGACCAGAAATTAATGGCAGAGAGATCGCTTGTGAGTGTCACCAGGAAGAAATGTGGGGCCTTCGCCAGCGTCTTGGGATCAGCCGGCATGAGTTTCAAGAATTTTCAAGGTCGGCTATTTCCATCATTGTGAACACGTTGATTGTTCGAGGGTAGATTCTTTTATCGAAATCTCCCCCGAATGATTAATACTTTAGGCTTGGCACAAACCTAGCCCGAGCACTGGGTGATAAAATACCCGTGCTCTAAAGCTTCCCATTCTTCAGGCAGTACATAAAGAGTGTCTCTGTGGCCCACTCATTCAGGAAGAATGTCACAGCTCAAGAATGCTCATTCACACAAGCAGTGGGAGTGAGTGACTTATGCTTCCTAATTCGGGAGCACTTGCCTCCTATGCACAGTGTGCGTCGGGAGCAAACTATAAATATTGGAAGATTTTTCCCCGCAGCTTCTCATTCGTGCTGTTTTATCAAGAGATTCATGACGTCTGGATGAACTGGAGCTCTCTGCAGTACTTAGAGTTGCCCCCAAACTGGCAGATTTAGATTTGGTGTACTTGGGCCAAAGAATGCAGGGAGAGGAAATTTCTCTAAATGTTACACTTTAAGAAAATATAAAGCCCCCCCACGACTCGCTCTCTGGCCCTTTGTCGGGACCCGTTTCTTGTCCTGGGAGCGGAAGGAAAGGAAAGTTTGACCTGCTTTTCTGTCTTAAATAACCGAGAAGACTATGGTTTGGCTATGGGCTCTTAATAATCGTGATAATTAAGATTTATACTTAAATAGTTCTTTAGGTCTCAAGAGTACTAACGTTAATTAATTATGCTTCCCAAAGCTCCTGACGGGTTGCCAGAGCCAATGCTGTTATCCTCTCCTGAGGTATGGAACATTCCTTTGTCACAGGAAAAGTGAAGAGACCCCCTGATGCTGCATAGCACGTTAGTGGTTCAGCCAAAAATGAAACCCGGACATCCGAACCCCTAGTGTGTTGGGGCCCTGCCGTTCAGAAAAGGAAGAGGAGAGGTATCTGGAAGTCAGAAGGAGGGACTTCCACGAGTTAGACAACACTGTTGACAAACCAAGGACGGGACGGTTGATTTGAAAAGAACGAATCATTTGCTATTTCTTTATCGTATGGAATTCTTTGAGATATTTTTCACGATCACACTAAGCAGAGTCTGAAAATAGATTTGAGAGAGAAGTCTCTCTCTTTTTTTTTAAGACATTAGAGAGAAACTGAACGCTGAAAGGAAGGAAACAGATGTGTCTCCTGGCCTCCATCATTACTTTCATCTTTGCAGTGGGATGGAAAGGGAAGCCTACCTGCCCTTCCACAATTTTTCTTTATCGTACATGTGCGCTTTTCCTTTAATAGTGGAGTCTTAACAGTTAAAAAGCCGTGGAGTTTTACTCATAAAGACTTACATGGAGTCAGAAGATTTACTCATGAGCTGTAACAGATTAGAATAGAGAAGCTCCAAAGCCCTCTCTTTAAAAGCAGTTTAGGGGCGCCTGGGTGGCGCAGTCGGTTAAGCTTCCGACTTCATCCAGGTCACGATCTCGCGCTCCGTGAGTTCGAGCCCCGCGTCGGGCTCTGGGCTGATGGCTCAGAGCCTGGAGCCTGTTTCCGATTCTGTGTCTCCCTCTCTCTCTGCCCCTCCACCGTTCATGCTCTGTCTCTCTCTGTCCCAAAAATAAAATAAAACGTTGAAAAAAAATAAAAAATAAAAGCAGTTTAGCATGGAGGATGGTGAGGGGCTTTGGTTTGATATTGTTGGGGAGAAAGTGACAGTATCATCCATGCTTAGAAACCTTTAACATCCCTGAGGTCTGTCTTGTGGAGGTGCAGACATCACACGCGCCATCTGGAGCTCTGGAGTGCGTGTGGCCACAGGACAGTCCCCAGGGTTTTCACTGGGAGTGCTTCGGGCTGCACCTGTTAGTAGTGGTCCCCAAATCCTGACAACACGCCTTAGGTCAAGGGCCAAGCACAAATGAGTGTAGCGTCTGCTGACACTCCACAAACGCTTCAGCAAATGGACTTGGAAGATGAGACAAGCAACCATTTGTGCCTGGCATGCACTTTCTTTGGGCTGGGGAGTAGCTGCTGTTTCCACACTGGAGCCAGCCGGGGGTGGGGGGGGGGATGGGGGTAGAAAGTGGCCCGCTGCTTGTCTGGAATGGAGTGGGGTTGATGGAGTCCCTGAGTTTCCTTATTTATTTATTTATTTATTTATTTATTTATTTATTTTTTCTGGAAATTCCCATATTTTATTCCGGTGGTTTTCAACATGAAGCTTTAGGGTTTAATGCCGCCTCCTGCTGCCTAAATCTGGGATTTCTTGCTTGACGAGCTACGGGGATGGTATTCAAGGAAGCAGAACTCTGCTCAGATGCCCCGTGTAAGCAAGCACATTACTCATTCACCAGTCATTCACTCTCTCTGGGCCAGCTTTTGTTTGCCTTTCTTCATCCACCTTTTAGTCCTGAATATCTCAAACAGGCATTTTTACCCTTAAACATAATAATATATAGTGAACATATTTAAGCCACTTAGAAATTAGGCTTAAAAATGGCAGGATATTTTCCCAATATGACCATTGCCAGAAGTCTAAGAAAGAAGCAGTGACTTTGTCCCGTGTCTGCATTTAGCATCGTGTTAACAACTGCCCTACAATTGGAGTATAAACACCACGGGAGGTTAACTTGACTGAGAAGTTGCTAGAAGCAAAATTGTGTGTTTGATGAGCTGGGATTAGCTGGAGTACCGTGACCCTTGTTTTTCATAAACTTTAGGTCTGTGTATCTTCCCAGGCACCAGCTTCTTAAACCTTTGTACACAGAGACATTTCTTTATTGTAGCGAGTGGACCTTCATCAGACACAGTATGGTATGGTTGGCGGGGCGGCGGTGGGGAGGGGGAACACCTTATTGTTCCTCCCACATTGTCTTCCCGTGAGTTTTGTAATCTTGCGCTAAATTTGAGTATTCCTGACAATGAAAGGAAAGTGACAGTACTTCTCATACATCTTGAAAAAATGAAATTAGGAAAATATAGTAGTCTTCTGACAGTGTAGATGTGACCTAACGGTTTTGCTGGTGAACTTGGTAGGAAAGGCATCCACCGATATGAATTCTAACTCTGGAAAAAGATCAGTTTTCCAGGTTATGGGCTAACCTGTTTACTTTTGAGCCCATCCCAGATCCTTTTTCTATACCTGATATCTGCTGCCTTGACTTGATCTGATGTTCTGGATGTTCCTGGGGGCCTTGTGTGAGTAATAGGGGGGTTCCCTTTCTCTGACAAGGCTGATTACACCTGTATATCAGTCACAGTCCCTGCAGCCCTTCCAATGTGTGGTCTACATAAATCTGACTCTGAATCTTCAGTCTTTTTACTTTCTTACGGGATTGCATGTGTAAAGGAAGGTGGTCTCTGTGGGGTCCCTGAGAACCTGAGGACAAATCGGGGTGACTGACTACTCCTAGTTTTTACACTAAAAGTCCTATGTCTGGGGAAAGCCCCCATTCTTGGACAAACTATGTCCTCAGTCTCAGAGAGTCTGAGATGGTGGGTCAACGTAGTACAAATGAAAGTCTGTATACTTGCATTCAATAACTTTAAAAATATGAGTCAAGTTAATGAATTGCTAAATCAAATAGGTTCTTTCTATCTACCTTGGAAAATACATGTTGATAATGACCTGGAAGGGTAGGTTTGAGGATCAAATTCTCCCTGATTCTTGGACTTCCATGCTAGAACATAGTGGTTTTGGTAGAGCTGGTTCCTGGTCATAGCCCCTGCCCTGTGCCTCTGACTGTATGGTGAGAGGTAGATGAGAGGCAAAGAGGGTGCATATGGACACCTCAGCTCACCTGCCCTTGCTTGGCCCTCACCCCTCTCCTGGGTCTTGGGTCAGAAGGTGCTCAGACTGATGGTGTGGCCACTTGTGGGCTAACAGATGTGGGGAAAAAACTAGCTAGTCCTAGGAAGTGTGTGTGTGTGTGGTGTGTGGGGAAGGAAATCTGGGTCCTGGGTCCTGAAGTGAGGTCTAGAAGGCGAGTGTAGACTCTGGTGGACAGGTACCCTTGTAGGTGCAGACCTGTATATTGAGGGCACAGAGTGGGATCTTCTTAAGTAATGGATTACTGAGCAGTTCAAAGAATGACTTGCTCACTTGGGATTACATAACCTTTCCTTCAGTAGGGGTATGCAATAGTCACAGCGATAGGACACCCTTTGTTCCCAGGACTTTGCAAAGGGAAAGGATTTCCGCAGGTGGGTGGGTGCCCTGCATATGACATCACCAGGGCTACCACTGGGATTTTATGCTACTTTATCCACCGAATTATCCCTCAAATTGCAAGGCAGCCTTCAAGGCCCTTCTCAGGAAGAGCATATCCACTACAAACCATTCTGACAATACATATTAACAAATTGTAACTCAAGACTACTTTGAAGTGGTGTTGGAGGTACTGAAACTCAAAATACTATTGAAATATACTGGAATCGATGACTTTGCATGTATTGACGCAGGGCCAACTCATATGTGGCACTGGTTGTGCGCTGCACAATTTCGGTTCACATAGAGTACAGTCTAAATGGCGCCCCCTAGAGTTATACCAAGCATGGAATGCTCAGCAGTATGTAGCATCCCTGACTTGACGTGCACAACCATCTACTTAGTGTTTCCCCTGCTAAACTACAGATTCTGTGAGTTGAACTGTGTTGAAATTCTGATTTGAATGTTAGGGACGTGTTTATCTGGTTCTTCATTTAGACAAACTTATGATTATTTCCTAGCGAATACACGAACAGAAAATTGGCTCAAGTTTCCCTTTATCTGAAATGATACTTTTCTGCTGAGGGTTTAGAAATGAAATGAGACCTGAATAAGCTTTATAGTTTACAAGTAAGTACGTGAAGACTAAAAGGAGAGGAAGTAGAATTGGAAATTTATTTCCTAATCACGTAAAGGTTGTATCAAGTTTTAATTTTATTTCCAAGTAGGCTTTCATGTAGAGACCCAGTTCGTTCTGATTGGAGAGTAAGGAACAGCTAGCTGGTTTTGTCACCAGTTCCTGTTGATGTAGATTTAAAAAAAATCAACATGTTTTTGCAAATTTTCACGGGAATATTTTAAAACTGAGTATTCCTATCGTCTTGGTGCCTAAAGAATCTCCCCCCCCCCAAATTAAGTGGCTATGCTTTTGCATTTGTCCCTGACATAACAAACGTAACGTTTATTTGTGATCTCTTACACATAAATCATTTCAATAGAGCAAGTATGTATATTTTTCTGTGTTATATTAAAGGCAAAGAAAAGGTTTATTTATTAAGCCTTGGCAACCCCCCCCCCCCCAACACCAAGTAGAGAGCAAAACCGTGCATTAGTATCATTATTTCAGGCTGGTTAATAACATGTTTGTGAAAGCAAATAGACCTTCCAAAATACACTTTGCAAGTAACACCCAAACCACCAGAGGCTTTATCTTTTGTCGTTGAACATGGTGTGGAGATGGTCTGTCCCTGGAATGAAAAAAAGTACCAGAAATGCAGTTAAAATGGCCAATGGTATAATAGAAACGGTCATAATGCATTGATTGCTGAAGTTTGTCCAGCTATAGTGATTTCTTTTCTTTTCTTGTTTTGAAGGGATGGGGGCTTTGGGGACTGGGGAGGGAAACAGCTAACAAGGAGCAAACCAAGAGTTTCAGGTTTTGTGTACTCATCCTATAAAACAACCTATTCAACTGTAAAATCCTCGATATATATTTAACCCATTTTAGTGGGTATACTTAGTATTAACTCTGAATGCATACTTACGAATCTTTGCTTTGTTTTGCCTTTTAGGTGCCAACCCAAATTATCCTGATGTAATTTATGAAGGTAGCTATCCTGTTGTCTTTATTTTGTATTTGTTTCAAAATGTTTGTCTGAGATGGAATGAATCAACTAAAAGAGGACCTTTAAGCTCAGTTAAATATACACTTCAAGCATTACATAGGCCACAATATTTCAAAAATCATTCAATATTGATGGCTGTTTTCCCTTGGTATTTACAGTGCTTGTAAATAGCATTTTCTCTCTCATGCTCTGTTCTTGGAAGTAGTGAATCCATTCCACTGTAACAGACATTTTGTTTCTATAATTGGGAACTAATTACCTGTTTAAAAGCCATGACTACCAAGAAAAGGGAGGTGTATCAGTTTCTGGCTCTGACAGTAAACCCAATTCAGAATTGTGTTTCTTGTATAATAAGGAAGTTTGGCTCACAAACAGGAACCTCAAAAGTAGGGCATGTTTTTAGGTTTGGTTAAATCAGCAGCTCAACCATGTCGTCAGGTACCCAAGTTTTTTCATCTTTACACCCCCCCTGCACACTGTGCCCACTTCGCGGAAGGCTGGTTTCCCTCATGGTTTTAAGATGATGCCGGCAGAAGGGCCGCTGTTGCTCGCATTGTTGGGAGAAATGGAAGAGCTTCTGAAAGCATTCCAGAAGAAAGGGACCTTTCCCGGAAATCTCCATCAGTCCTCCTTGAATCTGATTCACGACCCAGTGGGTCATGGTCCATTCTTGCCTCCATTGCTGCTAAGAGGGAATGGTTAACCCTTGGCTAACTGGAGCCATCCCTGAAGTTTAGACCAGCTTCCTCAGAGAATGTCAGTGAAGCCTTGAATAAAATGGGGTTCTCTTAGGAATGCGGACAGGGAGAATCCAGAAGGTGGACTGCATTAGCTTTTAGCTGGGTATCTCCTCTGTACTTTGCTATTTTAATGGGATGCCAGGGATGTTTGACTAGGGGTGAAAAATCCATATTTAACAGATTTCCAGACCTCCTTCATGACCAGGAGGCTTTGCCTCTGTTTGGGGGAAGTGGCAAGCTCAATTTCAAGACTTGTCTCAAAATTTAAGACTGATTAAAAGTCACCTTGGTTAAAATGTCATTAAATATTCAGTATTCCATTCTTTAGTTTTATGTACACATCGACATTTTATTTTTATAAAGTGATTCTATATTTGTATGTTTGTTACAGGTGTGTGTATTTAACTTGAGCTAATTTTAATTAGGGAATCACATTATCTTTACCTGTTTTATGCATGTTAAACTGTATTTCCTTCAAGTTGTTGTTCAGATGATTTTGTGCATATGATTTGCATATTTTTGTTTTTATTTGTCCCCATTCAGTTTAAAGAAAGAGTATCTCAAATTGTATCACAGAGAGGTATATTTGAATTGTGATTTTACATTTTAAAATAATGTTTTGGACTCCTTTCCAGTAAGTTCAAGACTTTAAAAATGCTATCTTCCCATTGGCTTCAGGTCCCACTTTGGATCTTTGGGCCAAAAAATATCGTGATATCAAACTATAGAGACTTTAATGATTTGATTTTGTATGAGTGGCTCATTAGAATATAAAGAGGTCAAAAATTAGCAAATAGATGATATCTCTTAGTGTTTGGTAGAAATTAATGTTCTAGTCTATTTAAAATGAAAATGGTAATAGTAGTTTTGGAGTAAGACTGGAACAGCAAGCAGAAAATAAATGCTTTTTCTGTTACTTTTTTATTCACATTCAAAGGAACACTCGGCTAATCAAAATATAATTTAAATTTATTGCCCCAAGGCCAGCATGATAGTTCTCCCTAGGAAAGTGTGGCTGGGGCTGACTTAATGAGGTTGTTTGTGTAAGATGGAAATTGCAGTCATCAGATCTATTTAGAATAAAAATAACAAACGTTGATAAGCAACATTATATGCAGTAAGTTTATCAAAAATGTTCTATGACTCTTTACATGTAATATTACTAATAAAAACTTTCACTACCCCCCCCACACACACACACAAACACACACACACAAACACAACACAACCAATTGTTTATTTCCATCCTGATCTGTGTAGACTAAAATTGATTCAGAAGATGGCAATGACATTTGAGACATGGTGATGTGAGAACATATTCTCACAATGCTAAACACTGTTGGTGCAGTTCCCTATCTATTAATTCTGAAACTGAAATGTGGACAGTTCACACCTTTTTTTTTATTTAAAATTTTTTTTTAACATTTATTCATTTTTGAGAGATAGAGACAGAGACAGAGTGTAAGTGGGGGAGGGGCAGAGACAGAGGGAGACACAGAATTGGAAGCAGGCTCCAGGCTCTGAGCTGTCAGCACAGAGCCTGGTGCAGGGCTCAAACTCACGGACCACAAGATCATGACCTGAGCTGAAGTCAGACACGTAACCGACTCAGCCACCCAGGCGCCCCCAGTCAGACCTTTTCACAAAAGTTCTTACATGTACCCAAGTTCACGTCAATGCTCAGTCAGTCCATAGCCCAACTTGAGTGGTTGCCTATTACCCAAATAAGGTGCATGTTCCCTGGAATCAGTGTTTGCTGATGTCAAGGCTGGTTCCTGTTGAGGTTCTGCCACCTTCTTGCCAGTTGACCTTAGACTGGTCATTTAACTGCTCAGATGACTTTCTTTGGCCATAAAGCTGACAGTTAGATTCCATATCTGAAGACCCCTCCAGATCAATAAATGTATGACTCTTTGATGATCGATTCCTTTTCATATTTATATTCTATGCTTCATCAAAAAATAAAACCCTAAACCTGGTTTAGAATTTGACTGCCAAACCAGTGATAGAAAGATCTGGGTTGTGTAAAATGTGAGCATCATGCAATCCCAGCACTACGGTGGCTTTAACCCAAGAGCTGGGTCATGTTCCGTGCACCACCCCCCCCCCCCGACCCTATCCCCCAGCTGGCTGACAGTGGCTTGGAATCTTATGTTTGTGATTTGTCTTGCTTCATTTTTCTGGGTCATACTGTGACCTCATGTTTGTTGGTAGCCTAGTGACAACTTCATGGTTCCTTCTCTTTCCCATTTCTCCAATTTAAGATTATGGGACTGCAGCAAATGACATTGGGGACACCACGAACAGAAGTAACGAAATCCCTTCCACAGATGTGGCGGACAAAAGCGGTCGGGAACATCTTTCGGTGAGTGGCCATCAGTCGCTGTTTCTTAGATTGGCTCTGAGCACTTGAGATGCTTAAACGTTGGAGGGATGGAACTCCTTCAGCGCACGACATTTTCACTGCTCAGTGTGGATTGGGTGTTGACGTTTGGAAGAATTAAGAGAAGTGATAAATGTGCTAGATAGCCTCTGACTTCCTTGCTTCCCCTTTCATGTGCCACTATGGTTACTCGTGGTTCTTATTTTAAATATCTGTCCTTTAAAAGATTATCACTTTCTAGTGAACTGGGCAGTGTCTCATTTAGGGACATGTGTAATTATTCCTGTCTCCCACACCGTCGCACCTGTCTTGTCCAGTATTTTAATAAAAGTCTCATTGCCCACTAAATTTAAGGACTCTAGTAGGTTCCGGAAGCGACTGGCAGTGAGCAGATATAAAAATGTGAGTGAATATCAGGTCTGTGCTTCTGGAGTTTATACTTCAGTCGGAGCCCTGAGATGTGAATGAAATACCGGCACCTACAATTCAGGTAGAGCAGCAATGGGATGCGAGCAATGGAAATAGAGGGGCGGGCACTGGGCTCCTTCCCGCTGGGAGAGCCAGAGGTGTCTTTGTGGGGTAGGTGGCATTTTCCAGCTGTGCAGGATGGCGGGCATGTAGACTGACAGGAAACAAAGGAAAGGGCATTTTGGGTGTGTGAACAAGAGCTCACAGCCCGGAAAATGGTTTTGACTGTAAGGTAAGGTGTGTGAAGCATAAAGGTGGCTGTCAGGGGCAAGGTTGGAGTGGAGCCTGTGCCAGGTCATGTGGTTTTAAAACACAGAGCCAGGGGATTAGATTGACTATGCAGGGAGGAGCCTGAAGGGGGCGCGCGTGAGCCCCGGGGCTCCTGTGGGGTTGATCTGTCAGCTGCTGAGACCCAACGCCAACAGCTTCCTTCATTTTTCTCCTCACTTGTCACGAGCACCCAGTCCCTTGTGCCGTGAGCTCCGCCTCCTTATAAACTCCAGAACCATTTGTATCTCCCACCTCCACTGCCACAGGCCCAGGCCAACCCCGTTGGGGTTGGCAAATTATGGCCCGTGGGCCAAGTCCAGCTCCCGACCTGCTTTTGTACCATCGGCAGGCTAAGAAGAGCTTTTACGTGTTTAAGTGGTTTGAAAACACATGAATGCTATTTCGTGACACATGAACATTGTCTGAAACTCATATGTCAGTGTCCATAAATAAAGTTTTATTGGAACGCAGTCATGCCCATTTACGTATTGTCCATGGCTACTTTTGTGCTAGAGTGACGGCTAGAGTAGCCACAGCAAAGACTGTGTGGTCTGCAAAGTGGGACATATTTAGTATCTGGCCCTTCAAGGAGGAAGTTTATCGCGGTTGCTTGTTCCTGGATGACCTTCGTGGCCTTTACCCGTCCCTCCTCTCCCATCTTGTGATCTCCCGCCCTTTCTCCATACAGCAGCCTGAGTGACCTGTGAAGAGCACACATCAGATCACTTTTATTGTCATTCTCAGAGCCTTCCTAATGCAAGTGAAAGAAAACAGGCCCTGCATATCTTGTCCGTGTCTGTGTCTCTGTCTTCACCTCCCATCCTGCCCTTGTTTTTACCACCTGTCTTTCTTAATGACCTTCCACATGCTCCATCCAGGCTTACTCCTGCCTCATACCCTTTACATTCGCTGTTCCCTCTCTAAGACACACACTTCCCCACAGTCATCCCATGGCTTTAGCTACCAGGCAGCCATTGCCATGTTCCGTTTTCTTCTGAGCAGTTGTCATTGTCTTTAATTCCCTTGTTTATTTATTGTTTACTTGTTTAATGTCTTTTTTCCCTTCCCTAGATTCTCTAGTGACTTTCTAAGTCCAGGCAACCTGGTCAGTGTTTTTCACAGCTCGTCCCTCGAATAGTATCTGGCACCTAGGAGATAATAAATATTGTAGACTGATCAGAGTAATGGCAAACGCTGTGGAATGGGTTGCAGAACAGTGAGATCGGAGGCAGTGTGATTAGTGAGGGTCTGGAGTGGTAATAAAGAGATGTGATGTATGTTTAGACCAGGGCCTGGTGAGCTGGAGGCTCGTAACAGATGTATCTCAGCTGTGACTCAAAATATGCATATCTAGTAAGTACATGGACACACACACACACACACACATTTCCAGAGATGATGATATGCAATACATTGAAATAGCAAGGAAAAATAAATCAGCTGCAGAATGTTTTCTGCTTCCTGCCTTGTGCAATCGCTTCAGTTTATTCTCATACCAAACCACTTAATGTTTCGTGGTTTGAGAAAGTTGTTTGTGTACATAAGGAGTCCAAGGAGTGTGTGTTAGCCCCACAGGTATGTATGTATCCCAGTTACGAAAAATTACGTGTCAACTTCAGTTTTCTCTTTTGAGACGAAAATGAGAAATTTAAGCCCCCATTTGGCATATCTCAGTGATGGCTGAACTGTCCACAGTAGGGCCGCTGGAAGGCAAAATCAGTGAAAGTCATCTTTGTTGAAAGTTGGTACATTACAGGTCCACCCGAGGTCCCTGGAAATCTGTATGAGAGGTGCAAGAAAATGCTTTATAGACTTTAAAGAAAATGTAAAAATTAAATGTTGATCAGGTATTTGATACATGAACCGTCCCTGATCACAGGGAGGATTGTTAGATTAGGAGAGTTTCAGAGTCAGGGAACTGATAGAAAAGAAAAGTTAAAGGTGTTAGAGCATTTGGAAGACAGCCTCAGACACTCTCCTTTCTGGTGCAACAAGTCCTCCTCATGCACCTTGCTGGATTTTTTGAGTGGAATGACCCCTTGTTCTATGCTGAGAGATACCCTCAGATAAAAAGCAACTAACCAACCAATCAGCCAACCAATCCACTAACCAACCAAACAACCAACTGACCAACCAGCCCGCAAACCAGCCAGCCAACCGAACAACTAACCAGCCAACTAAACAAACAAATACATTTACCCCTACTTGTCTCCCACATAAAGACCACCCGCATCCCAACATATGCATGGTACATGAAACTTCATCAAACAATTCATTGTTGGGAAAACAATTCTTCTCATTGTCATGGGATCCTTTGTTTATTAAAGGAGGCTTTGCATTTAGAGTTGCTTCAGTAGGTTTAAATAGTTGCTAGTAGATCACTAACTGATTCCCAGCAGTAGAACCCATTCCCATTTTCCAGGTTGACTTAAACACTCTGTAACAAAATAGAGAAGTCAGGGCAGGTACTATTATCCCCACGTACAAATGAAATGGAGGCTTGCGGAAGCGAAGCATCTGTTACCTCTCATAGCTGGTAAAGGCAAAGTGCCCTATGAACATAGGGGCCAAGTCTTCTGCATGCCAGTCAAGTACTTTCCAAAGTGGGTCAGAGACTGTCTGTGGTCCCCCAGAGAGGTTGGGGGCGGGGCTTAGGGCAAGTCCCCTAACATCTGTCCATCCCCATTTCCTTATCTTTAAAATAGGATTTGAACTTGTTTTTGCAGTTATTCCCCTTCTAGCTGTAGAAGTTTGAAATTTAATAATAAGATAGAGAAACAGAGCTATAATACTATGAGCTCTTTCCCATGAAAATGATAGTTAGAAATAAAGATGAAAAACCCACCCCGGGGGCGCCAGGTGGCTCAGTTGGTTGAGCATCTGACTTTGGCTCAGGCCGTGATCTCACAGTTCCTGAGTTTGAGCCCCTTGATGGGCTCGCTGCCGTCAGCAGCGGGAGCCCACTTTGGATCCCCTGTTCCCTCTCTCTCTGCCCCTCCCCAGCTCTTGCTCTCTCAAAAATAAAATGAACATGTAAAAAACACCCCAAATCATTAGGTACGTTTGAGGGAAATAGTGTTAGTTAGAGCATGTTGATCCACAATTAAGCTTTTAGGAATCACAGCCGTTCTGTTTGTATGTGGGCTGCAGAGACAGAGTTAAGTCTGCACGCAGACACTCGCAGACGTGTTCTGTGGGAGAGCCACTTATGACCGCAGTGCCAGAGGAGAGAATGCTCACACCTTTGTTCCATTCTGGCCAAGGCCTTGGCACGTGCCCTTTCCTGTGCCTTCTTTAGCGCTGTCCCCATCTGACATCAGAGAAGGTGTCATGGGAGGATTAGCCATGTGTTTTGATTATCCTGCCTTCCCTCTCAGCCATGTGTTTTGGAGAAATAGTATAAAGAGTAAATCATGGATAAATCACAGGTTTTATACTTGGACAGACTTCAATTTGAATCCCAAGCTTGGAAGATGTGATCTTGGGTGGTGTATTTAATTTTTTATAAACCTATTTTATCATCATCATAGCCAAATCAGTTTCTTATCTATTGTGGTGGACTCTGTTCCAAACCCGTTATCTGCATTAACTCACTACGGATTTAAAGCACCTGCTAGGTAGAGTGATTATATTCCCTGTTTCACACAAGAAGAGCGTGAGATGCTTAGAGATTAAGTAATCCTGAGGCCAAGCACCTAATAAGTGGTGAATCTAAATTTCAAACTCACGAGGAACTCACATTCCTAATCTCTACTCTGTACTGCCTCTCACTCGGAGGTGGATACATCAGTCAGCATAAGCTGTGCAGTAACAAAAATCCCCAAATCTTGGTGGCTTCAGACAGCAAACGTTCTTTTCTTGCTTCATTGTGTGTATTCACTGGGAGTTCTGTCAGCCTTGTCCTCATTCTAAGACTAGGTGGACAGGAAGCTACTTTTGGAAAGTTAGCATTTATGAAGGCCCAGAGAAAGAAGCAGTGAGAGCAGGGTTGTCGGCCTTGGCTTTATGCCGTTATTATTATGGCTCTTTGTTGTGGGGGCTGTTAGGCATTATGGGATGTTTAGCAGCATCCCTGGTCTTGACCCACTAGATGCTAGCAGCACCCTCCCCCACTTGTGATGATCCCAAATCGACAGATGTCCCCTGGGCGCAGCATTATCCCTGGTTGAGAAGCACTGCCTCAGTCTAAGATCTCACAGTAGCAGTGGAATCCTCCACTGTCAGGGATGCAAGTCTTAACCTCATTGGCCAGAACTGGTCACGTGTACCCACCTTACCACGAGGAAGCCAGGCAGTGAATCCTACAAAGAGAAACACAGGGAGAAACAGAAATGTTTGGTAAACAGCATCAGTGATTACCACTGATGGAGATAATAGTATCTTTCTTAAGGATTATTATGCAGATTAAATGCAACAAAGAAGCTTAAGCATTTAGTTAAGTGTGGACCCCCAAGACAGGTTAGAAAAGGAGTCTGTAAACTACAGTCATATGTTTTTGTAAATAAAGTTTTATTGGCACCCAGGCATGCCCATTTGCTTACATGTTGTCTATGGGTGCTTTCACTGGATACCAGCACAGTGGAAAGGTTGCAAAAGAGACTCTATGGCCCCCAAAGCCTAAAGCATTTACTGTCTGACCCTTTACAGCCAAAATTGGCCACTTCCTGGTTTAGAAAGTCACACTTTTCTTGGGAGCAGGACCTTGGGATGAGCAGCAGGAATGGAAGGAGACGCATCGTCCTGCTTCTATCTTGGTTTCTCAAATGTTAATATGTACTTCATTAACATTACACACTTGTGCCTCTGTGATCTCGCTTAGGGTGGTGGCAGGATTCACGTAGATCTGCAACTACACTCTCTACTTGTATAATCTACATGTTAGAATTACGTTTTTAGGCTTAAAAAAACTTTGTATTGACCTCTATCGTACATGCACAAATGTGTGCAAATCGTAAGTCTGCAACTTATTGAGCTTTCACAAATAAACTCACCGGCAGGGGCCCCTCCTGCTCCCTTCTGGGCCTAGTCACAGCTCCAGGGGACTCTGGTTTCTAAGAGCCACAACAGCCAACTTAGAAAAAAAAAATCTGTTTGTTACGGACAACTTTCTGACATGCACAATGGTAGAGAGCATAGCAAAATGAACCCCACTGTATCTTTCATCGCTTCAGAAATAACAGTAGTTTGTCATTCAAATTTCATATACTTTCTCTTCTCTCTTCAGGTAAGGCAGGTAGGAGGATAGGCAGATGGGGAGAGAGTAATGTATCTCTATGTCTCCATAATATCAATTACACTGATATTTTTATAAGCTTTAACTTATATATTCTCATTTGTAAAGTAAGGATAGTAATAAGACCTACATATTCCATTGTAGGGTTGTTGAGGAATAAGGGAGTTGATAGACACAAGGTTCTTGGCAGGACAAGTAGCAAATATGAACTTGTCATCGTCATTATCACCATCATCTGGATGTAAGGAACCAAATGAGCAAGGTCATAACGGCCCTCCCTTCCTTTCCTCTAGGTCTATGCTGTGGTGGTCATTGCGTCTGTGGTGGGATTTTGTCTGCTGGTGATGCTGTTTCTGCTGAAGTTGGCAAGACACTCCAAGTTTGGCATGAAAGGTAAGAAGGGTTGTGTTTATTTTATTTCTTATGTGGAATCATTTGTTGGCTTATGACTAATGCTAATTACCACTAAAGAGAGAAGCAGCTAGATTTACAATGACTAGGTTTTAAGGCTGAAAAAATAGCAACGGGGATATGATACTACAAATCAAGGCAGAGCAAAATAATGTTGATTACCCAGCAGTACCCACTTTGCAATGAGGACAGTTGTCCCAGAAGACACAGAACTGGTTTCCTGAGTATCAAGTGACTAATAATGATATAGGCGAATAGTGCCTGAGTTTTCCTTGGGCTTCAGAAAGGCAGGAGAGGCTTGGTGGCCGTAGGCCAGTTACAGACACGTATTTTGTGCAGAAAGGTCCTTTCTGCTCTACAGTTGACTTCTAGACCTTCTGTGGAATGCTTTTTGTTGTCGCTGCTGCTTTTATAAAGTCTCATCTTCTGAGATTTGAACTGTGTTGGGAGGCAAAATCCGAACAACCTGTGGCTGTACTCTGAAGCTTTGTGAATGAGGTTTGCTTTTTTTTTTTTTTTTTTAATGGAAAGATTCCTAGCGCTCGATTAAAAAATCCGTGGCTGTGTTGCCGAAGAATAGACCATGGGTCTCTATCAGAGGATTGAAAATTCATTTTAGGGGAAAAATTTGTTAAAATGTTCTTTTTCTATAAGTAGCCAAGAGTTTTAGTGATTGAAAAGCATTTGCTCTGAAGTTTAAACTTATGTATGGACTAACATGTTATTGTTGAATTTTGTGTGGTCTCTCATAAATGGCCACTAGCTTGGGAAAGCTGTGAAGGTTTAGTGGTGGCTTAGTTTTGTTGGAGACGATGTGGCGGGTTTTCTTGATCTGCATGGTTCATTACAATTACTATTTGTGTTCCTTACTTATTTGGAAGCGATGTTTATGTAGCAGCAGGCCATCCAGCATATACCTGGCTCTGGGGTGGAGTGGATCCATTTCTGACGTTCTGTCCTCTCCCTCTGTTGGTGTCCATGATCAACCTAAAGCTGAAATGAACAGGGAGGAGTGGTGGTAAATTGGGCCTTGAAAAGCCCCCAAATCTCCTCGTGACATTCCTTGACCTGCTGATTTCTTGACATTTCTTTTGGAGGAGGAAAAGATCTCTCATTCTCCAATTATAAATAAGGCCTGGAAGAGAGACCATACTATGGTGATTTTAATTAGTCCTGTAATGGTGGTTTACAAACTTGACTTTTTTTTTTTTTTAATATTTGTGGTTTAAAAAAATTATTTATTTTGAGAGAGAGAGAGAGAGAGAGAGAGAGAGAGAGGACGTGCACTCACAGGCACGAGCACCGGTGGGTGCAGAGAGAGAGAGAGAATCCTGAACTCAGGAACCCGGAGATCATGACCTGAGCTGAGATCAAGAGTCAGGTGCTTAACCGACTGAGCCACCCAGGCGCTCCTACACACTTGACTTTGTATCCACAAGTCCTAGAGGGCTTGTGAAAACACAGATTTCTGGGCCACCCCGAGAGTTTCTGATTTAATAGGTCTGAGGTCGGCCTGAAACCTGGCATTTCTAACAGTTTCCATGGGACGCCAGTACTGCTGTGGCACAAGCATTCCTGGGGAATCAGCGTTCTATGGGATCAACGTGGGCTAGCACCTTCTGTGGGACAAGATGGGGGAGGGGCATTGCTTTGCAGACCTTTCTGGGTCCCTGTGTTCAGTTGGCACCTAGGTCCAGGCTAGGCTGCTGTTCTCTGCATTTCAGCCAGCCACCGAGGCATTTTGTTTTCCTCATTCTGATCAGGTGCTCTGTTTCCTTAGAGGCATTTGGAGTGGATGTCTCCAAGCAGGGATTTTACTGGAGAGAGTCAGATACGAGCACCATACTTCCCACATCTTGAGGCTTTAGTTTGAGATCTTTCATCTCATGGGCTCTCCAGAGAGAAAATTTGTCTAGGTTCTACAGGGAGCCACACAAAAGCTTTGGAAACCCTAGGGACAGTATTCAGGAGGCACCCCATCCCAGCTCTGTGTGAAGGAAAACAACTGACACAATGATCTATAAACGTTCACATACTCTGAGGTGCAGTGATGGAGGAGAGTAAAGGTAGACATTTGTTTCAGAGAACATTATATTTCATATAGAGACTCCAGAACGAAGACTGAAACAGTATTTTTATTTGGATAATTCGGGATGATTACTGCGAAAGCACCTACATTTCCCGAACATGTATAACCTAAGGGTATCCTTAATGAATTGTAAGAAAGATCTTGCTGAACCTTGTCCCAGAGCCAGTAAATGACTTCCTTCAGGCAGGAGCTGCGATGTCGTATGTTTCACTCCCTTATTTCCAAACATAAATAAAATTGTTTTAAAGAAAAGTGTCTTGGAGACTCATGGTCTTATTTAGAATAGCTTCTTTTTCTATTTTTAACCTCACATCTATCCGTGCCATGGTTTGAACACAAAGGGCCTGAGCTGAAGTTATTGTTTTACTAGTCAGATTCTGAGTTGATAATTTTGGGGGGTCTAGAAGGGAAGATGAGGGCCAATGAAGCTGCATGAAAAGTGGTATTTAAACATTAATAGAAGTTAATGTACTTTAAATGCTATGAGTGCTGGGATCACTGCTGAAAAATCGTGTGCCTTAAAAAGGGAAGAATGGAAAACCACAATCATACCTCCTGAAATAACCAGGAAACGTGTGAGTGGTGATTCCTCAGTAACGATGATGTGAAATGTGCATAGCCTTGGCCAGAACCAATGCCTTCGTTCTGTGTGATGTGCAAATGAGCTATTCCAAATGTAATTCTTGCCCTCATAAGCACCTTCGGGGGATTCTACCTCCGTTCCCATTCCCTCGTCCTGGAGACAGATTGAGAGAGCAGGGTGGCAGCCCGCCCACCCACCAGGCATTTACGGCCTCTTGCCCATCCCGGCATCGCAGACTTCAGGCTCCAGTGTCGACCGTTCCAGTAGCAGCCTCAGGATCATAAACCATACTTTAAGCCTGTTGATTGGAAGGGCCTGGG
Organism: Leopardus geoffroyi; assembly: GCF_018350155.1. Taxonomy (NCBI): domain Eukaryota; kingdom Metazoa; phylum Chordata; class Mammalia; order Carnivora; family Felidae; genus Leopardus; species Leopardus geoffroyi. The sequence continues at coordinate 25,918,793 of NC_059342.1, forward strand.
GTAACCAGAAACCTCTTTAAATCACATTGCAGCAGAATACAGGGAAACCCAAGCTCTGGATTGACCTGAGGACCCAAGCGTTATTGATGGCATTGCTTCCACGGGAAGGTGATCTCTAAATACCAAACCTGGGAGTTCAATCTAGATTTTAGAATATAACCAGTGAGTGGTGGCATGTTCTCCGGAGGTGGGTTTATGTGACTGGAAGCTTCCTAGGGTTAATTCTCTGTTCTGTCCATTCACTGCAACCAAAGGCTGATGGGGGCTGTCTTGCCCATGGAGTCCTAACTGTGAGCTCTACACGGCTTGTAGTGGTCTTGTCCATCATCCAAATTGGCACTCAATAAGTATTAATTGACTGAATGAATGATCACAGAGAATTGTTAACTCCATTCACTTTGGTTTAGTAATTGGAAAACAGTTAATATTTGGAGGATCGCTCATATGTGAATGGTTAAAGAGAAATTTCAGAGCTTTTCTGAGTTTTTAAGGGGTCAAAGTCCCTCCCTCCCCACCCCCTCCTTTACTTGATGGTTCCAGATGAGTAATGGCCCCAAACAGGAGGTTACTTTGCTAGGTTTTCTCTTAGGATTTGTGGGTTTTCACACAGTGTTTTATTTAAGTTTATTTATTTTGAGAGAGAGAGCAAGAGAGTGAGCAGGGGAGGAGCAGAGAGAGAGGCAGAGACAATCCCAAGCAGGTTACCTGCTGTCAGCACAGAGCCCTATGTGGGGCTCAAACTCACGAACTGTGAGATCTTGACCTGAGCCGAAATCAAGAGTCAGACGCTTAATCGACTGAGCCACCCAGGTGCCCCTTCACACTCTGTTTTAAACAATTATTGTTGTTTAAGTGTGGAGGGTTCACTATGGCTTTCCATTTTGCACACGAGCTTCTTCAATTTCTGCCTCTCTGCTTTTGAATGTATGGCCTTAGAATATGTGTCTTTGTCTAGCTTTGAAGCTGGCAGAAGGGCCTCACAGTGAGTGGCTCCTGTCTTGGCACTAACCTAGGATTTATCTTTTGTTAATGCTGCATATATTTGAAGCTTCTGATTGCCAGCGTTCAATAGACCACTGGCCCTTTGTCGATAAAAATGTCAGGGAGTAGAATTTACCCCAGTGTGTTTTTCTGTGCTCATTTTTATGTCTTTACACCATCCGATTGCTTTTTGGTTGAATAACTGGTTCCCATATTCACAGAAGCCCTGAATAAAGGTCTCTGTGAGTGCTTGGTCATCTGCATAGGGATTATTTATACATGCGCATAACATGATCTACGTCTATGTCTGTATCCATACCCTTATACATAGATGCATGATTTTATCCCTTTTTTCTTGAGGATCCTCTGACTTATTTTAATTTCAGTTTCCACTGAAACAGGGCTCCAGGACTTTTCCAGAGCCCCCGTGTTGCCAAAGGAACAGGCAACCAGGCCTCCGGGTGCTCTTACCCGGAGCGTGTTGTAACCAAGTCTCGTGCTCAGTTCTCACATTGCTTCCTGGCTCCCTTTCTTCACTGAAGATGTGGAAAGTGTGCAGGATGGGGAAATGCAAGCATCAGGGGGCCCAAGGGCTGCCAGGCTTTCCAAGAGCATCCACTTTGGATGCCCGGCCTGGTGGCATGGATGGAAAAAATAGGAGAGAGCCAGAAGGGTGGAGGGGCCGTGGCATTTGCCACCCTGGCGGGGGAGTCGTGACCATCAACTTTGTGTTCCTCACATTTTCTGAAGGGAATCCACACAGCTATTTATTTCCTGAGTACCAGTGCGTCCTTCCTCCTTCTAGAGTAAATATATCCAAGTGAGCCGAAGAGATCCCACGGGAGGAAATGGAAGAGGAAGCCCTTTCTCTCCTTCCGTGTTGACAGCCTGCAGATTTCGTCTGCAGCCTCCTGTCCTTGCACGTAAACCGCTGATGTGCCCTCATTCCTACTATGTGAGCTGCAGATCTTTTCCAGTTCGCGGTTGACCAAAACGCTGCACTCCGTGCGAGTGCAGTGCCGGCCTCTCTTCACTTCAGCTTCAAGGTCCATGGCTTGGCTTTCCTCTTTTTTTTTTTTTTTTTTATTTTACATTTACTTATTTTTGAGAAACAGAGTGAGACAAAGCGTGAGTGGGGGAGGGGCAGAGAGAGAAGGAGACACAGAATCTGAAGCAGGCGCCAGGCTCTGAGCAAGCAGTCAGCACAGAGCCCAATGCGGGGCTTGAACCCACAAACCAATCACCACAAGCCACCCAGGCGCCCCAGCTTTCCTCTTGTACATGATCTTCTAAAGGTCTTTCAACAGCAGCCCCAAATTGGGTTATTTAAAAATAGTCATAAACATATAGTGGGACTGAAGCTAGAGAAGGTGAAGGTTAAAGCCTTTTCTATGAACTGAAAGCAATTCTGTAAAGTTGAGGAGGCTGACTAACAGATATTTGGATCAACTTTTTAAAAGAAGGAAAAATGTGTTCGCAAGCCAGAAGCGCGGTTGTAGAAACATCTGGAAGGACAAACTGTTTTCCATATGCACCCCCACTGTTTTTTTTTTTTAAACACAAATAGCTTTAAAAAAATTATAACAGTAACACATGAATGCATTCTTGTTTTTCACAGTTTCCAGCAGTTTGGCAATATGTGCAGCCAAAAGTGGGATTGCACTTGACCCTCCTCTCTTACTCCCCTTTCCACTGCGAGGGAGAACTTTCTTTAACCATCCAGAATGCATATGTTATGTAAATAATGAAATCCGTGGCTTCACTTAGTAGGTAGATAATCAAACAGACTCATTTTTGGTTGCAATAAAGAAACTTTAATCCCAAACCAAGGCTGCAACTGTTTTAAGGTAGCACTTTGCCTTGTGGATCTTTCTGTATCAGTTCCTGGGTATCTCATGCGTTCTGTTTCATAGTCTTTCCGAGTATTCTGCTGCCAGGTTCCTTGGGTCTGAAACCTGCCTCTGCCAGGTGTAAGCTGTGTGACTTTAAACAACTTTCTCATCCTCCCTGGCCTCAGTATCTCCATCTGGAATGGGGCAATAATTGTGGGGCACTCTCCCACCTCATAGGGTCGTTGTGAGACACCCTGAGTGTATGTATATTTGCACTCAGGAAAGTTCCTGGCATGTAGTAATTGTTACGATTATTATTACTGACCAATTGTGACTTATTGTCTCCTTTTTTTTTTTTTTTAAGTTTATTTATTTTGAGAGAGAGTGAGGGAGAGAGCGGGAGGGGCAGAGAGAGAGGGAGAGAGTGAGAATCCCAAGCAGGCTCCGCGCTGTCAGCACAGAGCCTGACACACACACGGCACTATCTCACGAACCATGAGATCATGACTGGAGCCGAAGTCAAGACCAGATGCTTAACCGACTGAGCCATCCAGGTGCCCCTGTTGTCTCCTTTTAATGTTTATGTTGTTATGTTTTAAAGTTTATATTTATGCCATGTTTTCAGCAAAGTATTTCAAATAATGCCTTACATATAAAGATTGATACTTGGAGTGGATTGCTGAGAGAAAAGTTGTGCATATTTTGTATGTTGATAGATTATCTTGCATAAATGCTTTGTCAGTCTAAACTCTCACCAGTAGTAGGTGAGGGTATCCTTTGTTTATACTTTCATCTGTATCAGATATTATCAATCTTTTATATTTTTGCCAATTCAGTTAAAGTGATAGTGTGATGAATAACAAGGTAAAACATCTTCATCAGTGACCAATGAGAAGGAATGTGTATTTTGCTGGTTGATTTGCTGACTTACTTTATTCATTATATACATTCATCTTTTATTGGTTATATAGGTTGCTCTAATGCTTTTGTCGGCTTTACCTTTTTTAAAGAGTGTCTTTGGGTAGAGGCACCTGAGTGGCTCAGTCAGTTAAGCATCTGATTTTGGCTCAGGTCACGATCTCACGGTTCATGGGTTTGAGCCTTGCATCAGGCTCTGTGCTCACAGCGCAGAACCTGCTTGGGCTCCTCTCTTTCTCTCTCTGCCCCTCTGCTGCTCATTCTCTCTCTCCCTCAAAGAATAATACCTAAACATTAACAAAATAGCATCTATTGGTAAACAAAAGATTTATTTACCTTTTTGTAGAAGCAAACGTGCCCATCTTTTTCATCTAAGCTTTACTTCTCACTTAGGAAGGCGTCTCCTCTCTAAGGTTGTAAACATACTTCTTAATATTTCTTTCATTAGTTTTACTCTGTGTGTGTGTGTGTGTGTGTGTGTGTTAACTTAGCATTTTAATCTTTTTGAATTTTTTTTCAACTTGGTGTTAAGTGCTTAGTTTTTCCCCCTCCAGAGATAGATAAAGATATTTGCACAAATTTTCGTGTGACATTTTCAGAGAGACCAAGAATATTATTTTAACTTTCTGGAATCAGAAAACCCCTAATAAAACAAAAAAGAGACTTTGGAAAACGTAGCATTTAACTCTTTTGGAAAGTAATTAATGAGCTTTGTTGATTCTCATTTATGGGAGTGTAAGCCTCACCAAGTAGTATCAGAGAATGTAGGTTTTCACAGGAACTTTTTTTTTTTTTACTGCCCTCCTCCCTGCTTCAGATTGAACTCAAAGTGTATTGTCATGGCCTCTTAGTAGAGAATTGTAATAAAAGTTTCAGATATCCATGAAAAGACATGCAGTGGAAAGAGTTGTGGGTAATTTAACAGATTGCAAATTTATTGGAAAAAGGGGATTAGCTCAAGTGTTCCTTTTCTGTCATTTGGAGCGTGTTATACAAAACTTTTCCCCATACATTTGTGAGGTGAAAATCTGCCCTCCAATCTCTCTTCCATCTTTTAAGGCCGACATTTGGGTTATGTCTCTGTGAGGACAGAACATGCTTATTCTTTGCAGCAGACTGATCATGGGTGTAGAACTTTCAGGAAATGGCTCCACTGGGAAACAGGAAGCACCAGCTTTTCTCCCCTTAGCCTTGCAAGTGCCCTGACCTCGGACTTTTTAAATGACCTGCCTTACTTGGGCAATGCACCCCCCCTCCACCCCGCCCCAGCCCAGTGTGGTTCAGGGGAGGGCCCATGCCTTCCTGAAGTGTTTAAAGTGCACAAGTATCATTTAGGGACCTTCCACACTCCTAGTGTTTCGCTAAAAGATGAAGGATCCCTTAAGAAATTAGGTTTTGCAGTTAAAAGTCAGGAAAAATCATTCCCCTTTCTTTGGTTTTGGCAAACCCTGTGGCGAGCCCACTTTGACCTCCTCACAGAGGTCATGGCATACTTTCCAAAGGACTTCCCAGATCAGTATATCTGGGGTGTTCTTCTCCACTTCATTCCCATTTCTCTCCTTTTAACCTTTCTTTTTTTTCCCCGCCTTTCATTTTGCTCTTCCCCGTCTCCTAATTTTACATTCTTCCCCTCTCTTTTGGTTTTCTTCCTCTTCATTCCTAGCATCTGCTTTTGGTGGACAAGCTTTTCAGAATGTACGAAGAGGACAGATAATAGCTTGGCTTAAATTCTAACATATGCTTCGATTTTATCTTCCTTTCTTTTGGGCAAAGAGACTGAATGACTCTGGGAATAAATTTAGCTCTAAATCAGCAGAATTGTCCCGTGGCACTTTGGAAAACAGTCTGTTCGAATTCTGCACATCCTTCATGTTTGTAACTTGCTAACTCTTCAGTCTTCAAACCTAGGAGCATAGAGGAATATACTATTAGAGACTCATGAATCAGACAGGCTTGGGTTCAAATCCCAGATCTCCTACCTGCTATTCATAACTTGGGAGGAATTTTTTAAACTCTAAATCTTAGATTCCTCTTTGGTAAAATGAGGAAATAATACCATCTCTCAGGTGATTATAAGAATTAAACTAGTGCTTAGTTTAGTGACTGGCTCACTGAACTAATTCCATAAAAGGTAGTTATTTTTCAGACTTACGTTATAGTAATAATACATCACTAAGGAAAAGATCATGGGGAGAGTCCCGTCTGAGTTTATACTGAGTCTGAATTGCAGAAAAATGTGCCATGTGTATACAGTGTATATTAGTGTTTTCAGGCTTATTTATTAGTTGAGCTTATAGAAAAAATTGTAATTATAATGTGTCTGTAGTTTATGGACATGCATGATGAATGTAAAGCTGCTGAAACATGTTTGTGTTAAACCCTTCATTCTTTAAAGGCACTAGGTTTGAATTATTGAAAATTCTTAATTTTATTGTCCGTTGAATGATTCACCTGTTAAAATTGTTTTGAGTTTATAAGAAGTCTCTTTTATTCATTGATAGATTGGATATGTACGTTTTACTGGGTTTTTGGGGGGAGGGCGGGGGAGAGGCACTTACCATAGGGAAGGGGCAGGAAGGGAAGTTAGGGGTGGGGTGGGGTAGAAACCCCCTCTCCTCAGAGCTCATGGAGCCTCCTGTTCAAATGTGCTTCCCTGCTTCCCTCTTGCATGGAGATTACAGCTGGGAAAGTGATTTCTTTTAACAAAACTAGGCTCTAATATATTTTTTAAGACTTTATTTTTAAGCAAGCTCTACACCCAATGTGGGGCTCAAACTCACAAGTCTGAGATGAAGAATCACGTGTTCTTCCAACTGAGCCAGCCAGGTGCCCCCAAAGTAGCCTTTAACTTTTGATATATTTACAGCCTGCTAGAGATGAAAAGAGGGATATTGGAGAATATAAATTCTTCCTTACACTGTCGATTTTCATCCATGTTATTATATCCATAGACCAAGACGCTGCATTTCCTGCGAGAGAAGCCAAGGCTTGAGCAGGCAGATGGCAGTGGGAGATCGTGGTTTTCGTCAAGGCATCAGCAAAAGTAGAAGTCACTGGCTTCTTCTGTGATTGCCCGGAAGCTTTAGAGGTCCGAGGATAGAGAGAATGAGAGGGAGGGAAGAAGGGACGAAGGAGGAGAGAGAGAGAGAGAGAGAGAGGGAGAGAGAGATCTTCATTCTGTAAGTACTGAGTCATTAGTACTAAGTTGTTAGTACTAAGAAGCTAATACCCAGAATTGAAAGCAGACGTGTCTTCTCCAGCCTGAGTAGTGATAGTGGAAGGCAAGAACGGAGCGTGAGTTCAGGAGCAGGGGTGGTGTGGGAGCGGAGAATGTTGGGAATGAGGTGGTGTTCCTATTTACAGTCAGAGTTGTCCATGTTAGTAGTCCTGGAGAGACCTGAGGAGAGTCAAACACCCAACTGAGCCTTTCCCACACTTCCTTCCTAGATCATCCCTGAAAGGAAATTGGGTGAAGACCAGAAATAACAGTACAGGAATGAAAGGCATCTGAGGGTCCCCTCCAGGTTCAATGTCTACCATCCTGTTACAAAATCAGCGAAAACAATCATACACTCACTAGAAGAGTCTGCCGTGTACTTCTGGTGATATCTTTTATTATTTTGGTGCACAATGAGCTATTGAGATAGTCTTTTTTTTCCCCTCCACTGTGGAACCATGGTCTCCTTCTTATGAACATAAGAAATATGATGTCTGCATGGCAATCTCAGACAATTATGGGCAAGCACAGAAAATTCTGTTTGTTCCGCCAAGTCAGGGTCTCTCACACTGGTCTCTCCTCTCCATTTCCTCAGGTTGCATTTCAGTTTCTGGACAATGGTGCAGATTATGTGGGATCTGTGCCTGGACACACTATAGTCTCCCTAATTTATTACTCTCATGCCATTATGGGCTTGGGATTGCTCTGGCTTCCTAGCCACCTTTGTAGGTCTTCCCAGAAAGGTGGACTCAGGCTTCTTCAATTTTTTTTTTACGTTTATTTGTTTAGTTTGAGAGTGAGAGAGTGTACGTGCACGAGAGTGGGGGAGGGGAAGAGAGAGAGAGGGAGAGAGGGAATCCCAAGTAGGCTCTGCACTGTCAGCACAGATGCAAGTTCATGTGAACCCATGAACCGTGAGATCATGATCTGAACTGAAACCAAGAACTGGATGCTAACTGACTGAGCCACCCAGGCGCTCACAGGCTTCTTCATGTGTTTTTTATTATTTTTTAGTCTTTATTTTTGAGAGAGAGAGAGAGAGAGAGAGACAGAGCATGAGCAGGGGAGGGGCAGAGAGAGAGGGAGACACAGAATCCAAAGCAGGCTCCAGGCTCTGAGCCAATAGCACAGAACCCCGATGCAGGGCTTGAACGCACAGACTGCGAGATCATGACCGAGCTGGTCGGATGCTCAACCGACTGAGCCACCCAGGCGCCCGGCTTCCTTGCAGTTTGAATCTGCAACCCCGATTAGAGGTGCTATGGATCCCCAACCGCCAATACTTTACTAGGCTCCTCTTAGCTGCAGCTAACTTGCTGGCCTCCTCTCTGACACTCTTCTTCCTATGGGGACAGAAAGAATAAGAAGAGTGTTCTTCCTGATTCATCTTCTTCCAACTAATTTTTGCCATTTATGTAGATCTCTCCAACTTTTTATGATGAAATTTTCAACAAGATGAAAATTGGAAAGAATATTACAGCGAACATCTGTATACTCAACACCAAGGTTCAACCTCCGTTTAACGTTCTGCTGTTTGAAAATAAGGCGCCCACATCAGGTCACTTCACACCTAAACTCTCCAGCACATGTCTCTGAAAGCAAAGGACACAGTAGCTCCTAAAAGCACAACCCTGATACCAGTATCACCGCACCCAAGAAAGTTAGAACAGCTTTGTAATAACAGATAATACCTCGTCCATCTTCGGATTCCCCCCGCTATTCAACAGTGCCTTTTACAGCTTCTATTTCAAACGGAAATCAACCGAGAGCTCACGCAGGGCATTTGGTGATTGTGCTGTTGTGGCGCCTTCAGTCTAGAAGGCTCCCTCCATGTTTTTTTTCCTCCTGACATTGACATTTTGAGGGGACCAGCCAGGTGTCCTGCATTCTGGCAATATAGCTGATGATTTTTTCTGGTGGGGTTCTTTAATCTGTCATTTATTCCCTGTATTTCCTTGAATTGGAGCTTATTTCTAAAGGCTCGATTAGGTTTAAGTGAAATGTTTTTGGGAAGATGGCCATCGCAGAGATGCTGTGCACTTTACGTTGCATCTCATTTGGAAGCATATAATGTCAGGTTGTCACGCTATTAGTGTAAGTTGGAGTCATTTTCAAAGAAGGTGACCACCACATCTTTTCCTTGTAAATTTAAGTTTTTCTTTGCAACTGGTAAGGAATTTGTGGAGTGATAGTTCAGCATCTAGCAAATATCCTCTTCCCCCAAAACTTGAACCTATTGGCTCAGTATCTAGCTCTGATCCTTTCCTGAAATTTTTACTTAATTTCTAAGGGTTGCAGAATGGTGTTTTTTTTAAAGTCAATCTTTCCTTATACATACTGCCTTCCATTGGAGGACAAAAAAAAAAAAAAAAAAAAAAAAAGAGCAGTCTGGCCTTGACCAGGATTTCAACTTTTTCATTTTAGTTCTACCTGGATAACCCTTCCTTGAGGCACTGGATGTTTTGTATCTGGCCGCCTACATTGGTATGGGTCATAGGATTATAGAAAAGATAGTCACAGTATAACTGTGTCAAAAATATTATTTTATTTCATAAAATATTATTTTCTGTTTCACAAAGACATTGAGCAAAGATATCAGGGGAATTGTTCTATTTTTCTTTATCACAATGATTAAATATGAAATATTAATAACATTAATTGCTTTAGGATTCCCTCTTGCATCTTTGTGGTGATTGGTAGAATAAAGACAGAGAACTGGCAGTGGGCTTACGAATCATCCGAAGCCTTTGTTACAAAGGTGAGGACATTGGGTCCAGGGAGCTTAAGCCACTTGGCCTTAAGGGTACATAGCTGGTTTGTGCCAGACCCAGGCCTTAGGACTCCAACTTTAATGTTTTGTGCTGTGAAACTAAGAAATATTAGGAATAAATAACACTTGTTTCCTTGCCAGATTCACTACTTTAGCACTAGTGTGTGTCGCCATTGGATGTGCCTAACATGTTTTGCCACTGGTCTCCATTGCCTTTGGGTGATACTGTGTTTCTCAAAGCTGGGCACATATATTATCAGTGATAATGAGATGGTTTTAGCAGATGCTCAGGGGCTAACCTCTTTAATTTGGGTAGTTCTCTATTTATTTTAATATTTATTAGAAAAAAATATACCTGGCACATCATACTCTTGGTTTCATGATATTGTTTAAGATAAGGCTTAAATTAAAACCATGAAATAAAGGAAAAATATTAAATAATTTAAATTTAAATTTGAAAAGAGTGTTTGAGTAGGGCTACCCTAAGGCACTGGAAATTTAATACCAAGCAGAGCAATGTTTCTGCCTCATGGAGCTTAAACTCTAATGGAGGGAAGATAAGAAAGACAGAGGAAGAAATACGGATGTAATCTATAAGTAATGACAAACGCCATGAATAAAGGGAACGAGGTAAGAGGAAGATTGTGACAGGCTCGCCGTTTATAAATAGTTAAGACAGGCCTGTCTGATAAGATGACATTTGAGCCAAGAGTCCAGGGCAGTGAGGGAGTGAGCACACTGATATCTGAGGGAATAGCATTCCAGGCAGAGGGAACAGCAAACATAAAGGCATGGAGCCTGGGGTGAGCTCTGCATGTTGAAGGAGCAGCAGAGGCCTGTGTGGCTAGAGCAGAGTGAAGGTGAGGAGAGTAGTAGGAGAAAGCAAAAGGGTGGCAGAAGTGCAGCTCATGTAAGGACTTACAGGCCTTTTGTCTGATGAGGGTTCACGGTGCGGAAGGTATGAGAACAAGGTGTACGTTGTGTAAGTGTATGTAAAACACTCCAGTGGGGGCAGCAGTGATGTATTAATATAATGAATTGGTTTCTGGTAAAGAAAGATGACTTGGGGGAAGGTATCGCTGGGGAGCAGGGGAGAAACGTTCATGTTACAAGGTGTGCAGAAAATTTCACTTCAGATTCACAAACAGCTTCAGGAGTATGACCTCCCCACCCCTTTCCATTCTTCAACTTTCATACACAAATGCACACACGCACACGCACCCCACATTGAGGGTTTGCAAGTTTGTTCATTGTCTGCATTCGCCCCTGCATTACCTGTCATGGAAAAGAACATGGTTGTTGGTGATCACATGACTGTGGCCACTTGCGACCAGAAGTGGGTAGGACCCAGGCTTTGAGTTGTGTCTTGAGTTTTCCTTCTGGTTCTTCTAGCTTCACCGATTCCTTTTATGCAGCTCAGGTCCATCTAAGAGCAGGGTCATTATAATTAGTTTCATGGCTGTTACACTTTGAGTCAAATCCCTTTTTTTGAAATCCCAGTTGCTATTGGGAGAAAAGCATCAGTGTTTGAAAATTCAAATGATGCATTTTCAGAGCGAGCAGAGATATTGTTTCTCTTCATCATGGTGAAGAAAACATTAAGGAGGACTCATTCTCTGCGTATGTGACTTTTGCTTTGAGAGACAAGGCTAGAACTTGAAGTCAGGCAGGAAGTTTCGAGTTTGTGCATTTCCAGAGAGGAAGAGAGCACTTGATTTTCCTGCTTATTATCCTCCTAACAAATTACTAATAGCACTTTGCCATCCTGTGGTCTGGATCAGTCTTCCTTCTTGGATCACCAAGAGGTAGGGTATTGGGGTGGTTTGGATTATTCTGTGGACAGAATTATCCAGATCTCCTTAAATAGATATTTCTTTCTTAGTGCTTTGTAACTTATTCTCTGTTTAGGAAGTAGTTGATTGCCTACCACTTGGGGAGCTCTGTCCTCTTTCTCCTCCTTTCTCCAACTACTTGTCCCTCTTCTCTGGCCCTGGGTGGTGTGGAGCAGAATTTTTTGCATCAGATCCCGTAAGACCTGGGAAGTCCTCATTATTGTCAGGTAGATCATCCTCTTTATGAACTGCCCAGTAATACATATTTATTCTAGTCGATTTTCTTACCCATCACCTAACGAGCTTTGGGATAGCAAATTCAAAGAAACTAACCCAGATATTACCAGCAAAAAAAAAAAAAAAAAAGCATATTTGCCCTGTGCATACCTGCACAATGAAAAGCTACAAATGGAAAACAATGGCCACAGTGTTGGATAATCCCGTTCATTGGCATGGATTCTTGGGCGGTATTAATTTTGGTTTGACTTCTCTGTTTTTCTTCTGTTTGGCATCTTATACTACATATCGGATTCTTTTCAATTATAAAACAATGGAAGGGAAAGCGGAGAATTATAATCAGACTCTGAATTCTCAGAATTCAAAATATGCCAAGAGTGGGAGACGCCAAGTCTGAGTAGCTCTGTTCCTTATTTTAGCGCCGATTTTAGTAAATGTTTCACCTTGAATGATCATCGCAGGTATTTGTAACTGTGGTAATGGTTGAGAATGTTGTTTGAGGAAGACACTCAGTCATTCTTAGGGTACATTGTGTCACCTCCCCCGCCTCTTCCCTGCACCCACAGGTGTTTTCCATTCCTCTCCTAAGTTCATGTGGTGTTCTGAGAGTCCCTGAAATGGTAAACAGCCCCTGTCCCTTGGTGGCAGCCATGGTCACTCGCTATTTATTTATTTAAAGTTGGGACTCCTATCTAGGTGTGAAAACTTGAGGTGCCCATTAATTATCAGTGTTATCTTTCTCTTGGGCCCCTCAGAAATTCTGCATGACGTTTATTTTAATGGACCAGCTTATATGGCATTTGTAGGGGGTACTCTCCTACTCTAGTTTGGGTCCTCCAGATGTGCTGACATAATTGCTTTAAGTTACAAATGGCCAAATTATATATATTATTGGAAATTTTTGAAAGGGCATGTATGAGGGCGCCTGGGTGGCTCAGTCAGTTAAGCATCCAACTCTTGATTTCTGCTCATCATGATCTCAGGGTTTATGAGATCCAGCTCTGTGTCAAGCTCCATGCTGACAGCTTGTAGCCTGCTTGGAATTCTCTCTCTCTCTCTCTCTCTCTCTCTCTCTCTCTCTCTCACACACACACACACACGCACACACACACAAAATAAATAAACATAAAAAAGGGGTGTATATATTGAACCATGCACAACCCTAAAAATTAATTGCATGTGTTACTTAAAAATTATTTTGATATTTCATGTTTTTGTAATAATTTATAATAGTATGTTAGTTAATTCTCAGGTGATCTTGTGACTCAGTCTACCTACCCAATTGGCGATTTCCATCAAGCCCCTGTTATCTGAAATCTTTAGGTCAGCATCTTCCTTCTACTGATAAGGCATAGAGGTATAAGGAATTATATTTTTTAATTATGAGAATTTACTTGGATAAAGCAGAGTCTTTAATTTCTGTACTCCAGACCTGTGTTAACCAGATGCATGGATTGCACAATGCAATTTCAATAGCATCCCAGACTCTCCGTGCAGTGTGGATGGTTACATGAATATGCTCGTGTGAAAGGGCTGAGGAGCGTTGCTGCCGGTTTTTCTCCTGGTGTTTTGAGGAGTTGGCCACCTCCCCTTCCCAGTCAGTTCTGCCTGAGCAGGGTCCATGCCCCCTACTCGTGACCGACAGCAACTTCCTTCAGCGGAAAATCACGACTGTAATAGGTCAAAGAGCTCATTCTTTTTTTTGATGCCCGAGGGCAAACCTTCAAAATGAAATTTTACCCTCCCAGGAAATATCTACTTCAAACTTAGTTCTTTATAAATTACCGAAGAAAAATGAATGTATTTACAGTTAAGTGTACGTCACTTGGTGGTGAACCAACAGTGGTGATTGGAAGGTGGAGTCAACGCAGATATGTTTCCATGAACTTCTCTTGATGAATGTTGCAGATATTGTCAGTGCCCCACCAGCCACCCTCAGATTCCCTTCACTGGTCCTGGGGGCTCAGCCTGGCTTCTGTGTATGTTTGTTCCTGAGACCTGGCACCTGGAACATTCTTCAGAGAGTGAGCCTTGAGCTAGCAGAGCTCTTCCCCAACCCAACACTCACATACACACGCACACACACACATGCATGCACACACGCACACATGCATACACGCATGCATGCACACACCCATGTGCACACGAGCACACGTGCATACACACAGCTGGGATTGGCCTGGAGCTAAGTACCCTCCAACCCATTCCCTCAACCGCTTCTTGGCTGATGACTGATTGGTGCCCAGGGCCAGCTTCTGTGGGGTAACTTACAAATTCCCTGCAGGTTCCGTGGTGTCATTTACACTGCAGAGCTCCCTGTATGATCAGACTGAGGCCGCGTCCTCACCTGAAATTGCAGCCTTGCTTGGCTGCTTCTTCTTCTTCCCTTTCCTGCCTCCCCCTCTCCTGGGGGCCCTTCTTTAACTCAATTCCGTGGACACTCCTTTCTGGGTCTAATTCTGAGCAACGGACCTAAGGCAATATTTTCTGTTGGAGCGCTGAGAAATTAAATGTTACTCAATGCTTTTTATTAGTACGTTTCATTTTTTTAAAATATTTATTTATTTTTGAGAGAGACAGAGTGTGGGTGAGGGAGGGGCAGAGAGAGAGGGAGAAAAGGATCCAAAGCACGCTCTGCAGTGAGAGTGAGAGCCCCATGCGGGGCAAGAACTCATAAGCCGTGAGATCATGACCTGAGCCGAAGTCGGACACTTAACAGACTGAGCCACTCAGGTGCCCCTTTATCAGTACGCTTAAAAATGTTTTTATCTCGTTTGCTAATTTGGGCTACACATGTGCAAGTGGTGATCTTAAAATGTAATTAAAAAATTAAGTGAGGTATAGGTTATAGTTACCAGTTATTGAGGGAGGGGACACTGTGTGCCACATCCTTGATGCATTTTGTCTGATTTTTCTAATAATCCTGCATTTTCAGAATGAGTTCGTTGAAGTCCAACGACATTTATCAATGTGCCCAGGACACAGAGCTAGTAATTGGCAGAACTACAATTCATATCCAGATCTTTCTGGTTTTAATGCTTTAGTTTTTTCAGCTGCTGTCCTGCTGACTCTTTCCTTTTTAGAGTATTAAAAATATCTATTTCTAGATGCTCAAAGAAGCATTCCAACATCAAAGTTCATAGCTTACTAAAATTGGAGGAGACTATCTCTTTTGTAAATTTTTTTTTAAGTTTATTTATTTATCTTGAGAGAAAAATACAGCAAACAGGGGAGGGGCAGAGAGAGAGAGGGAGAGAAAGAATCCCAAGCAGGCTCCCCACTGCCAGCACAGAGCCCGATGCGGGGTTCAAACTCATGAACTGTGAGTTCATGACCTGTGCTGAAATGGAGAGTGGGATGCTTAACCAACTGAGCCACTTAGGCAACCCCGAATATCATTTTCTTAAAATTTTTTTTAAATGTTTTCTTTATTTTTGAGAGAGAGAGAGAGAGAAAGAGAGAGAGCAAGCAGGTGAGGGGCAGAGAGAGAGGGAGACACAGAATCTGAAGCAGGCTCCAGGCTCTGAGCTGTCAGCACAGAGCCTGATGCGGGGCTCCAACTCCCAAACTGTGAGATCGTGACCTGAACCAAAGTTGGACACGTAACTGACTGAGCCACCCAGGCGCTCCCTGAATATCATTTTCTTTATCTGTAAAATGGGCATACCAGCACCAACTTCACAGAATAAGAGAGTGCCTAGCAGTGTTAGGCGCCCCGTAAAGTGGGACAAGTTTACCTCAGAACCTTCCCGGCAGTCTCTTGTCATTGGGTGTCAGGTCATTAGCTGGGGGGGATAGTGATGGGGGAATAGAAGGTGTAACAGTGGTCACGAATCCATTTATTTGTTTTTCTGATACACATTTTACTGAGGGTGTGTCATGTGCCTTCAAGAAGTTTGTGATCCAGAGAAGGACTGACTTCTAGGCCAATGATGTCGCGGTAGCTAATCTAAACAGGCTGACACAGGAGAAGGCTGGCTTGTTCTCTCTAGAGAAATCAGGGAGTACTTGACAGGAGAGGTGGCCTTCAAGTGGGGTCTGGACAGACGAGTAGGAGTTCACCACGTGGACAAGTTGGAGAAGGAGGTGCCTGTCAAAGTCTGGAGGTTCGCGTTGGGGTAGTTTGGATCTTGCCGGAGTGTGAGATAGGAGAGGACGGTGGCAGGAGACGCTGATGGAGGGACGGCCGGAGGCAACCCCTAAGTTGGGCTTGATAAGGAAATCATTAAGAGGCAGCGTTAGAACATCTAAATGTGAAGAGGGATCACGCTGATGCTGAGCTGGTTACTGCCAAGCCGCTTTACTTCTTCCTTGATTCGCTATTAAAGCTGTTCATTTGAGTTATAAATAACCTTGCTAATTTTTGAAAATTTCTGGTCTCATGGTCTTCATATGGTTTTAATGGACTCTAAATCCTTGAGTGGTCATGTTTATTAAATAACTAATGTGGGATCCGTTCATTCTTTCAACAGATACTTACTGAGAGCCTGCTCTGGGCCAGCCTGTAATAGATCCTGGGGACAGCTAGAGTCCCTGCCTGCTGGAGCGTCCCTTGCAGTGAGGAAGACAGACAGTAGATGAATAAATATGTAAGGGAAGAACGCAGTAGTGGGTGGAGGAAGCTAGGGGTGTCCTGCCTGAAGGAAGTGGCCTTTCTACCTGTCTGTGAGGATGGTCGGGGTGGAGGTCCTCATTCAGCAAATCTGGAATCTCGTTGTTTTTCCATTGCTGACTTTATTGTTCTTGGAGTCCAGCAGGTAGAAGGCTCTCTCTCTCTCCCTGTCTCTCTCTCTCTCTCTCTCTCTCTCTCTGAACCTCTTTTTCTGTCAGGCAGCAGGAAAGCTACAACAACCACCCCCCATTGGGCATATCTGAAGTCAGTTGTAGGCAATGAAACTTTCTACCCTGTGTATAGTCCTTTTTTGGGGATTTCCTCAGAAGAATTATGATATCCAATTTCTAATCTAGAAATCAGAGAATTGGATTTGAGAATCATAACATTCTGTTTTTCCCTCTTAGCTCCAACAAGAACACTTAGCTCACTTTTTACTTTTCCTGCTGAGTTCCTACTCTGGGCTAGGTTTTGTGTGAAGTGCTTTACATATAAAATCTCTCTTCATTCTTTCACAGGGCTCCGTGAGATGGCCATGGTCATCTTTATGTTTCAAATGGAGACAGTGAGACTTGGCGAGGTTATTTCACTTGCCCAAGGCCATGTTCCTCCTATGAGGTGAAGCCTGGTCTGACTCAGGACAGTCATGTTTCCTGTCTCTGGCCAGGCCTCATTCATGCCTGTTTGTTTTCTGTGACCTTTCCTGTCTCCCTGTTTCTTTTCTCTCCCTCATTCATTTGGTGAATGCCATTTGTTGGGACTGACACAGACAGACACGGCCCGGTTAGGCAGCCCTTGGAAGGGAATCTTCGGGTTTGAGCGACGGGACAAGACACGTGCCAAGTTCAGAAACAGTGGCTGAGGTCGGAAAAGAGGCCAGTGCCTCATCTCCAAGAGTAGTTTTCAGTAAGATGGACACTTTTCTTTCTTTTAAAAAAATTTTTTTTAAATGTTTATTTATTTTTGAGAGAGAGAGAGAGAGAGAGAGAGAGACAGAATGCAAAGCAGGCTCCAAGCTCTGAGCAGTCAGCACAGAGCCCGATGCAGGGTTCGAACACACAAGTCATGAGATCATGACCTGAGCCAAAGTCAGATGCTTAACTGACTGGGTCACCCAGGTACCCCAAAATGGACACTTTTCTGGCCAGCCCTTGGGCGACATGGATTAATATCACCTCTGAATCTGAAAAGCCAGGTTGCAGAGGGAGCTCTGTGCCTGACACTTTTCACACTCTCATTTTGTGACAAAATCAATGGCACCATTGGCAGATGTCATTTGACTCCTTCTACACGTGAAGAAACTGGAGGTTCAGAGAGGTTATGTGACTTGCCCAAGGCCACCAAGCCTATTTAAGGTAGAACAGCTTGGCTCTGGTGTCTAAAATCTTGAGGCCAGAGCTCTCTTTCTCAGAGAAGCTTCCTCAGAACATTAGCAAGGGAGGGGAGAGGCTGGTTTCTACAGTCAGATATGGAAAATGTTGCCCCCTACCCACCTCTTGGCAAGTCATGGTGTCTGTGGGCCTTGGGGAAGAAACCTTTGAGCTCTCTGTGACTCATGGTTTTCTGAGCATATCTGACCACAAAAATCTTTTTTTTTTTTTTTAATTTTTATTTATTTGGAGTGAGTGAGAGAGAGAGAGAGAGAAAGCACACAAGTGGGGGAGGGGCAGCGAGAGAAGAGAGAGAGAATCCCAAGCAGACTCCACACTGTCAGCTCAGAGCCCAGTATGGGCGTTGAGCTCACGAACCATGGGATCATGACCCGAGTCATGATCAAACCAAGAGCCAGAAGCCACCGGCTACCCGACCGAGCTACCCAGGCGCTGGGACTAGAGAAATCTTTTTAAAAGTAGTCGTCACCAACCTCCTGAGAAGCTATGGGTGGAATAAGAGAATGCACCTGGCTGCCTGAGTGGTGGAGAGAGAGGATAGGAAAGGAGAGAAGACGTCAGAAGAAAGAGGAGAAAGGAATAAAGAAAAGGAATAAAGGGAAAGCGCCACTCAGGATTTCTCAATAAAACTATAAAGTACAGTTTCCATCTTTCTTTTCTTTCTGGGCTCTCTCTCCCCCATGCTTTTCAAATTGGCACACAAGATTTTTCTCAAGTGAATGAAATGAGACAAAGATTGATTTCTTTGGGCTGGCAACAGTTTTAAAAAACAGTCCTGGAGGCCAAGGGGTCACTTCGGTGCAGGCGACTGAGACGCACAGCCAAGATGGGCGATAGACGTGGCGAGGGGCCTGGGCCTGGAGCGTCCCCTCGCCCTGCCTACTTCCCAGTGAGGCCTGACTGTTTCCCTCAGCTCCCCCAGCAAAGGGGTGAAAGCATGGGGGCTGCAACTCAGGCCCTGCCTCCCTGCTCACTGGGTTTTCCCTCAAGCACATTTACTTTTTAGAGTCAGTCTTCTCTCCACATACTATTTTCTCTTTCCCTGCTAAGCTTAGCCCATTGGCATTAGCTTAGCCAGAAGTATAATAAAAGATATAAACCGTAAGGATCGTAATTTGCCTCGTGTATTATAAGCTTGCTACAGTCCGTGGATCTGTGTAGCCTAGGAAGGCCTGCAGTGTTTTCCCTTTGCTTGTGGTTCTTTGGAATGTGTTTATCATTTGCAATAAGGAGTAATTCACAACACGTATAGATATTTTCTTGATAGAAGTATATAAGCAGTCATAATCATGTACTCAGGAATTTTTTTTAGTATCCTTTACTAAACCAGTATAGGAATTCTCTGAGTTATGGGACTTCCTGAGTTGTCATAGATAGTTTTATTAAGAAATGTTAGAGTTTGTGCAGATATCAGGGTGTTAACGTGCCTACAGTTTATATTTAGTTGCTGTCAGAACCTCGCTATCAGAGTATGGTCCTTGGATCATCATCATCAACATCACGTGGGAGCCTGTGAAAAATGCAGAATCTTGGGCCTCATCCCAGATCTGCTGAATCTAAATCTGCATTTTAATGAGATTCCCTGGTGATTTAGGGGTTCCTCAGAGTTTGAGAAGCCCTGCCTTAGAGCGCGCAAAAGAGGCCAAGGCCGGTCATTGTTTTGTGCATGTTGCCTACTTTCACGTGGGTACCTTTTTTTTTTTTTTTTAATGTTTATTTTTGAGAGATAGAGAGAGGCAGAGCACGAGTGTGGAAGGGCAGAGAGAGGGACACAGGATCCAAAGCAGAATCCAGGCTCTGAGCTGTCAGGATGGAGCTCAATGTGGGGCTCAGACTCATGAAGCACGAGATCATGACCTGAGCCGAAGTTGGACACTTAACTGACTGAGCCGCCCAGGTGCCCCTCACATGGGTACCTTTAATAAATGTGACAGCTCTACAGTTTTCATCCTAATAAAACTTCATTGTGAGCTTCCTTATACATTATCATCCAAGATTGCTGCCCAGAATCTCTGAGGGACACAGTTAGTCCTCATTAGACACACAGGTAGGTGGATGGATGATAGATACAGATAAAACTATAGATATAGATTACTTTTTAAAGTTTATTTTGCATGTGAGAGAGAGTGTGTGTGCATGAATGGGGGCAGGGACAGAGAGAGAGGGAGAGAGAGAGAGAGAGAATCTCAAGCAGGCTCCATGCGATAAGCACAGAGCCCAACTTGGAGCTTGATCTCACAAATCGTGAGATCATGACCTGAGTCGAAATCAAGAGTTGGATGCTCAACTGACTGAGCCAACCATGAGCTCCTAGATTACTTTTTAAAAGCTGTGTAAGTAATATGTGGCAACAACTATGAAGGCTCTGAAATTTTAATGTCCTTAACAGCTAAGCAGTTAGCCTGCCACAATGTCATAGATAGTGGCAGAAGACAGGAGACTCCTGGGTCAGAGACAAAGGAAGCTGTATGTGCAGTGTATGTGCATCAGGTCTCTCTGCCCCCAGTCCCGTGGGGGTGATGCAGATGAACCCAGATAAATGCCTGCACATGTTCTGGATTGTTGGAGAAAAGGAACTGAGTCTAGAGAATCCGGATTCTTTTAATGGGCAGTCAACATGCTTTCTCATTCCTCCTGAGCTACTATCTCTATCTTCTAAGGCTGTTTGCCATCTGGACTTGCTTAAAATGATAATCTGGAACAAAAGGAATTCAGTGCCTGTCTTTGTGAGAAAGACAGAAATGCAAGGGACCCATGGAGAATCAATCTTCCAACCATAGGTATTAGAACATCTTTATTATTGGGCTTTAGGGCCAGTAAATACTTTTTGGAAGCCATGGAAGATACATTTCCCAATC
This sequence comes from Leopardus geoffroyi, assembly GCF_018350155.1. Classification (NCBI taxonomy): domain Eukaryota; kingdom Metazoa; phylum Chordata; class Mammalia; order Carnivora; family Felidae; genus Leopardus; species Leopardus geoffroyi. Next base: position 25,939,441 of record NC_059342.1, read on the forward strand.
CCCAGGTTGTACTAAGGGTTGTTTCTGTCAGAAAGACTCCAGCAGGCAAATACCTTCCAGACTGGTCATTCAGCTTCACTCGTCACCAGAAGGGAGCAGCTGTATGCACAAAGCAGGTATGGTTGTGCATCCGAAATAGCGAGGTCACCTGTGGCTCTTCACGGTGTCGCTTGTGCCATTCAAGTACTGAATCTGTTCTTATCCTGGAGTTTGAGAGCTAGGACATAATCCAGAGAGCTCCAGAGACACTAAGAGGCATTTGAAGGAATGGCGAACACTGGGAAGACTAGCACAGGTAAACTGGGACTAGTGGTAACCTTCCAAGAGAGCAGTTTTGTAGTCTATAAATGGGTGGTCTTTGGGCAATGCAGTTGATTTTCTTTTGCTCTACTTAGAGGCTAGATCTTGTAGAAAATTGTACACGTGATTCCTGCTTTGCCTCCTAGAGTTTTTCTCCACTCTCAGCGGACGTAAGAGTCTGGAGAAGAGAAGTCTGGAGCAGTTTTGCAAAGCATGTGACAACTGTACACTGATAAATGTTTCACAGCCAGCTCGTGGGGGTGGAGTGGGGTCGGGGCCCTAATTTGTACCGTTTGCCGATTTCCATGATGTAAGGTATTCCACCATGGTTGATTCCAAGCTACCGATGTAAAGTCAGTCAGCTCCCCAAATTCCTCAAAATTTACCAAACCAGCAACAACCCATTGAGAAACTGTCCTGATTAGCCATTTTTTTTGGCATGACCTTTTTGATCATGAGAAAGGTTTGCTAGTAGAAGCTTCTTTTTGCAAGGTCTTTTACAATAATGTATGTTCTGTTTGCTCCTGGTGATTCTTAGACAGACTTACCTTAAGGCAGGATGATAGTCTCAATTGTTTGTTTGTTTGTTTTTTTTGAACTTCATTTGAACAGTGTGATTTCCTTCCTTCCTTCCTTCCTTCCTTCCTTCCTTCCTTCCTTCCTTCCTTCTTTAGTCTTTCTTTATATTGTGGGTAGGTATACCCAGCCTGGCTGTTTGCTTCCTTTAAATAAACCATCTGCCAGCTCAGCATATTTCTCTTCTCTGGAAAGGCCTGTAGGTACCCTCTGATTGTTACTGATATTTTTAGAAGAGAAGGAGGCTCTGCAGGCGCCAGCCAGTGATGATTCCTTGTAATTGGGTGATCTGTAGAATCATAATGACTCGCAAATTCAGGAACAAGGCACCTGCATCCGTGGTTGGACCGGGCTCATGGCAAATCCTCTCTGCACTAATGAGGCTTTATACCTCTTCAAGAGCCTTGCCCTGGAATTCCCTTTGGGCTCAGTTTGGCTGCAGAGTTCTGTGAACTCCCTCTCAGCCGTGCTTTATTGCTGTGTTGACAGAAGAAGCATTTTCTCAGAGAATTTAAGTGTGCTCCCAGACACCGCAGTTCCAGGGAAGCTCCTGGGGAGGAAGCGGCCCTCCTGCATAGACGGCCCAGCTTAATCTGGTGGACTTTGCTCCGTGGGCACCCGTGTCATGTTTCCACCTCCTGGCCTATATGTGCCCCTGTGGAACCTGACATAGTGGGCGTTTACCCTCCACTGAGGGATACGTGGAAGGAGCCAGCTTGCTATATTGAGCCCAACCCAGTAAGATGAGCTTTTCCTGGCCTCTATCTCCTTCCCCCAGCGTTTACCAGAAGGGGGGGAACCTTGACTTTAATGCAGAGTTGAGTACCTCCTTCCCTCTCCCTTAGGGGCTATTGATTGGGAGGCTTTAATTGTTTATTTATCAGATTTATAAAATGCTCATCTCACCAAGGGCTCTGGGCACACGGACAAGAGTAAAAATATTAATAAATAACAATGATAGAAAAAAGTCCATCAAACATAGATACACATCTTGAAAGTTGTACGTCAACTCCATTGGAAGCCTGATAGCATTGATTTGGAACTTCCTTTATAACTTGATTTTTTCTGTATTTATAAAATGCACTCATTTCCAAGGGGGCTTGTTCTCCACGGAAGGAAAATGCTTTAACAAGCAAAAGAGATAGAAGACACAGATATGCTCTTTAGGCTAAGGCCAAATTGAAAAGACAGCTCATCTGCCATGTTTGAGAGGTCGGTTTCCACCCACCCGCTTACTCCCATCTCACTTACTCGGATGAATAGCACAGTGGTGATGGGTTGTTTACAGGCTCAGCGAGGTGTGGATGACTTTACCTGCTCCCCAAATGTACAGGAACAGGAAGGTGAGGCATTTAGTTAGATAGGAAGAGTGTGTGTAAATTTGAAGAACTTTTCTCACATATATCGGGTCTGAGACCCTACATTGGACTTCCTCTCTGGAGAAGCCTCCTTCTCTATTTCTACCCACTGCTGATAAAAGCAAACACCAGAGGTGCCAAGAAGAAACCAAGACCCTTCAGACCATGTCTGACATTAACAACCTGCACCATTAGTGGGTCAGAGGAGCGCCCTGGAAGCTGGCTCTTGTGAATATATAAGTTATTATAGATGGGATTCTACATTATTTTTTCCACTTAAGAATCTAGTTATGATTAATATGCTTGCCATTAGGGAACCTCTGGAATGTGGTACACATCAGAGTTTCCCAGTGTAAGAGCATACAAAGACTTGAGTTATCCCCTTAAAACAGAAGTTGTCAGGCTAAAGGCCCACAGACCAAATCTGGTGCACTGTTTTTTGTAAATAAAGTTTTATTGGCACACGGCCCTACCATTTGTTTATGGATTGTCTATGGCTGCTTTCACACCACAACAGCAGAGTTGAGTAGTTGTGACCAAGACCGTATGGTCCGAAAAGCCTAAAATATTTAGTATCTGACCCCTTATAGAAAAAATTTTCTGACCCTTGTTCTTTTAAGAACAAATAGGCAAAATATCTAACAAAATAACAACGCATCATTCAGCACTCCACCTGTTTTACAGCAGGTTGCTGGTTTGGCTTTTCTTAGGCAGGTGAATAAGCAGTGAGATGGGAGCAGAAAGAAGTTCTAGTTCAAGCGAATACTCTCTGTTGCAATTTTGCCTTCAGTGTCTGTAGCTCCTGCTATGGACACTTCCATTTTATATACGAAAATGGAGAAACTGTATATATAGAGAGAGATGTGGTCAAGGTTGCCATCAGAGTTGGGGGTGGTGCTAGACCTCACTGATCAACTGTCCTTATTGATCTATGGATTCTTGGGTAAGAGCGAGGTTATAGCTATAGGTAGATGGTTATACGTAGAAATACGAACGATCATACTCAGAGTAGTTCTCTTCTGTCTTTTTGGTAAAGAAAAAAAGGAGGAGTTTTCTGGTTTATATGGGTTGTGGAAATTTCAGGGATATGGCAAACTGTGTGTGATAGATTCTTGGTAGGTAAACAAAAAGAGGTTTGGTTCTGATGCAGATTCTCTCAGGGGTTCTGCGCTTGAGTCCTTTTTGACGATGTTTGCTGTAACTTCACATGGATTTTCTTTTTCCTAAGACTGTCCAGATTCCCAGTGTCAATGGTAAATGTGCAGTCTCTGTGTACTCCATTGTCTTCGCTTCCTCGTTTTATAACTTTTCCAAAGAAGGCCAGCCCTGTTTTTATATTTTAGTGTCCAGATCTATTGTGTTCAAAGAAACTATGTGGTCTAATCAGAAGAGGTGATAGATCCTTTAGAAGCAGTCATTAAAAAAAAAATGCTTTGATGGGAGTCTTTTAATACTTTTCGGATGGAGAGGAATCTGAAGATACAACCAGTTATAGCTCCCCCAGTTAATCTAAAATTAATTATAGCCCCTAAAGTTAACCTCTAATTATAGCTGGATGCTCTTTACATGTATTTTTTTGTTGACATCTCTGAAGAGCTCATAACATTCTCAAGTATATCTTACCTTTTAGAACAAAATAATTTTCCCGTACTCATGATATCTTTGCATATACACAAAAGCATTTCGTGCAAAACGTACCCACTAAAGACCGCCTTTTTGCATTCCCATAGAAAGTGTGAATTTCCAGATTAATCAACAAAATGTGTATTTTGGCTATTTCAGTGTGACCAACCCTGTTTTCTCTCGTACCCTGAATTTAGCCAAACAGTTGAAAAATATTTCTTTTCAGTGAGACGGATGCCCCCTGGTGGAAACAGTAGCAAATATTTGCACTGATTTGGGGGGCCCATGGGCAACTGGTACAATTATATCAAGTATCCTCATGGGACATTGTAGGGGTATGATGGAGCCAGCTTAGAGAGTTCTTGAGTTTTTTCAGTGAGCACTCCATTTAAATGCGGTAAGTAGAAAATAACATCAAGTTGGGAGGGTCTCTTTGATATTGACTGAAAGACTCAACCAGGAGCTAACGAACCCCTTATTATGGTAATTCCTTTAGTGTTTTTTACTTTAACTTGGGAATCTCTTGGCTGGTAGAGTCGTTTACAGCAGGGCCATTTGTAATGATTTTTTAATGGAGAACTTTTAGATACTACCTCAGAGGGTGTTTTAAAACTAAACAGTTGCATAAGGAGAGAACTGTTGAAAGGATTATAAGATGGACTCCTGGAAAAAAAAAAAAACACAAAACACACAAAACACAAAACAAACACACAAAAACGTTGGTGGGAGGGAGGAACAGGATCTGGGATCAGAGTCTCCCCAAATGACAACTTTATGCCATTGTCTCATTAACTGCCAGACAATTCATCGTCAGTTCAGCAGGGAGGGCTTACCAAGCCAGGGATGTGGGCTTGCCAGGGACTCAAGTCTTTACAGAAAGCTTTATTTTGGAAATCTCTCATCTGCACCCACTTGAAATCCACCTGGCAGAAAACTTTGCAAAGCGTTTCTAAGGGAAGTAGAGGAAAGAAAAAGCAGGAGTTGAAGTATGAGCTTGTGGCCCCTCGCCAGGGAACAGAATCAGGACAAGAAAGATTGTCTGCATATCCCGGGGCTGGGGGATGCTGCTCCCCGCTCCGTGATACCCGGTTTTGCTGTGACTGGAACTGTAGCGGAGAAGCTGTGGCTTGTTTTGCTTCTGCATTTTCCCCACTTGGATGGAGCCTTCGGAGATAGAAAAAAAATCATCAAGGACCATCTTGTGTTGAAAGATGATGTTCTGCATACTTAATGGGCTGAATCACCCTTTCCCTTTTCAGATATGGCTCATGTCCATTAGGCTGTGGATGTGGATGATAAATACCATTGTACTTGTCATATCACCAAGTGCCACATTTTCTGAGGCAGTGATGTCTCTTTGCCTCAGCATTTGTAAGGGACTGCACTCTGGAGTGTAGCAGTCCGGCCTGACGTTGTCTGTTAACTTGCCAGTACTAGGAGATGCGTGAACAGCTTGGTGAGAATTGATTTCCTCAGGAATTCTTTTTCTTAAACCAGTGCCTTTGATCAAGCCATGATGCCTCATCTTGTGTTCTCCATTGGCCTGTGTCTAGAAGTGGGTGAGAGTGTGGGGCTTGGCTTCCCCACGTATGGGAAGGTTGATTATACATGACAGACCAAAAGAAACCACTGAGGCTTGCTGAAGATCTTCTAGAGCTTGTTTCTTAGACGACAAGTACACAGCTGTTGTCTTCCTGTGAACATCCTCTCATTGCCCCTCCTCCACATCCCCACCAGGAGAGGCCACTAACGTATAGTGTCACAAATGCTCTTGATGACATTTCCTCTCATGGGTGCTTCTTCAGGACTGTTGATCAGCCTATGAAGGGGCATTTGGTACCTGTAGGGATTGACTTGCACATCTTGACAATGGTCTTTATTTGATGGATTTTTCTTGCGATGGTTTGGGACCCTAAACAGTGTGACCCAACTAGATCACTCATATTATTTGCTCAACTTGGCTCTGAATAATTCTCAACTATTTCTCTGAGTCAGGTTCACCCCCAAAGGTTGAGTGTGTACTGCCATCCCTTCCTACTTACATTTATTCATTTACAAACATGCATCTCCACTAAGCACTGGGGTAGATGGCCCTATCGCCCAGGAGCATACACTTCGTTGGGGAAGCAGAGTCCGGGGATGATTAAAATGGAATTTGAAAGATGCTCTGAGAGAGGGCAAGTGCAGGGTGCTGTGGGAGCCCCAAAGAGGAGTGTCTACACTAGCTTAAAAATTGGTCCTAATGATGAACATTGGAGGGGCTTTGGAGTTGGGGGAAGCGTAGGAAGAAGGAGGACAGGAGCATTCCAGGTAGGGATTTCCTGTTCCAAGACGTGAGCAAGTGAGAAATCTCTGGCAGCCATTCTTTTGCAAGGACTTTGGTTTGGGTGAGCAGCGAGCGGATGCAGAGAATTGGGATGAGAGCCTGGAGGGAGTTGGGGGGACTACCTTGGAGGCCCTCAGACACCCCTTGGATAGGATTTATCCTGAAGGACTTTGTACAGGGGCACCATCTTAATTATGTGGATGTGCACAAAGAACATTTGGGGACCATGAGGAGAGTGGGTGGGGGTCGAACTGCCAATGAGGATGATGAGTTCGAGTATTTCAAACTAATATTATTGGGTGTTAAAGGTAAAATTTAAAAATGAATTCTACAAATGTTCCATGGTTGAAGGAAGCAGTGTGGTATGATGGAATTTGGGGGCCATGAGGAGAATGGGTGGGGGTCGAACTGCCAATGAGGATGATGAGTTCGAGTATTTCAAACTAATATTATTGGGTGTTAAAGGTAAGATTTAAAAATGAATTCTACAAATGTTCCATGGTTGAAGGAAGCAGTGTGGTATGATGGAAGACACAGGCAGAGTCCAGCAGATCTGGGTTCCAGTCCCAGTGTGGTGGGCTACTGGCTGTGTGGCCTTGGGTAGATTCCTTACCTCTCTTATCCAGCTTTTCCTCTTCTGGACAATGAGACGAGGGATGTTCTTCGTGGTGTGCATGGGAGTGGAATGCATTACTCGTGCTAGTGTGATGAATTTGATGGTTACCCTTGAAGGTGTGTGAGTGTGTGAGTTCATTTGGATGTATGTATGGAGACAGAGAGCGGACCTTCATTCATTTAGATATGTATTTTCTGTATGCTTATTTATAATGTTTTTTTTTAAAGTTTATTTATATCTAGCCTTAGAGTGGGAGAGAGGGTAAGGGGCAGAGAGATGGAGAGAGAGAATCCCAAGTAGGCGCTGCACTGTCAGCGCAGAGCTCGACTCAGGGCTCAAACTCACGAAGTGTGAGACCACGACCTACACTGAAATCAAGAGTTGGACGCTTAACCGACTGAACCACCCAGGCTCCCTTCTATGTGCTTTTTAAAAATGGTTAATTTACGTGTTACATACTCAACAGATACTTCTCTTTAGTGGTTACCATGTGCAGGGTTCTAGACCAAGGACTGTGTTCTTCTGAGCGATATCCCCGGAGGGGTGGGGACAGAGAGTGTTCAATAATTAATGTTCATCAACTAATTGATGTTCGAATACAATGACAAAAGTGTCCAATAGCCAGCATAAATCAAAATACTAGAAAACCATCCCTCTGAGTTATTAACATTTTAATTCAGATTGATTGGGAAAAATAAGCCCTTTGAGGGTTTATCCATATCTTTTTGAGTACTTTTTCCTTCTCACTATTTAGTTACTTTGAAGACTGGACATTTATAAAATGTTTTTGGCAAACCCATTTATGCAGTAGAATCCGTTTTCTCTGGGAGGCTGGAGAAGTAGAGGGAGGAACTAGAGAGTCATAAATCCTATTTAATTCAAGTTCATGCATTTCATGAAAGAAGGTCCCCTTTTTAATCCTCTCTTTGTATTTCTCTGGAGCCCTCTAAACAGATGACGTTAGCGGCAATTTGAAAATGCAAATCACATCGCTGAAGTTTTAGAAAGGACTGTTCCCGCTTCTTTCCCCCCATTTAATCAATAAGAATGGAAGATCCAAACCCCAAATCAGGCTGCACGGGTCAAAACCAATCATTTCCTGGAATAGGTTGGCTGCCCCTGGCCAACCCTCTTTATCATCCATACTGCTTAGAAAAATGTGGATCTGGGATCTGAATCAAATGAGTGTATTCACCAATTCATTGAATGTTTGTGAAGGGCCCGGTGTGTTTATACCTGGAAGAAGGAGTGTAGTTATGAGGCTAAGTGAGTAGTAGCCTTTGCAATCAAGTGGCTTCTGTATTTTCTAGAAGAGGGGCACAGATATTGCTGTGAGGGTTCAGAGAGAAAGATTACTGCTGGCTCATGCTATCAAGATGCTTTCATGGAAAAATTGGAGAATTGGTTTCCAATGGGGCCTCTGAAGGACTGGCCTATAGAACCTTCCAGTTTGAGAAATCCCTAATTGCACAGGGTTTATCGCACACACGTTTTAGTTGTGTATTGTGCCTTATTTTTTTGCTGTGAAGATTTTTATTATTTCTTTAATGACAACCTACACTAGAGAAAAGTCCTTGGAAGGCATTAGTTTGTTGGACTAACTGTTAAAACATCGATTTCAAGAGTCAGGGACAGCTAATCTTTGCAGATGAAGGATGAACTGAGGTTTCTTTTATTTCCAGCCAAATTGGTGACTGACACACAAGCCCCGTGCTATTGGAGGCCTCTCCTCTGGCAGTATGCACCAGAATTTATTACAACTTTGGTGTGAAAGGAATTGAGGAATCTTTTAGAAACGTGACCTGGGAATTCTGAAAGTCGCACATGCCTTTGTACAAAACCAGGGAAACGGGAACATGTTGAGTCACAGTGTGACTTACACTGTGGTGGGGGTTCCACTGTTCCTTGTCAACTTTGTTCTTACACTGTTCCTTGTCAGCTCTGCCTCCTCTTAGGGGCTCACATTCCCAGAGTCCCCTGGGAACCATCAAGCTGGTAAAATTTATGTCCTCCTTAAAATAACCACCACCACAAAATAGCTCAATCATTTATTGAGCATTTGCTTTGTTCCCAGCATGTTTCTGTACTTTGTATGCATACATGATTTCATTTAACTCTCCACAACCTCATGCATTAGATGAGGAAGTACAGATGGAGAAACCAAGAAACAAGGCGATGAAGTCACTTGCCTGGGGTCCCATATATATGCGTGGTGTGTGGCAATACCAGGATCCAAAGCTGGGCAGATACCAGTCATCTGGGCAAATTTTCAATGATGTTCATCATTATTATTATTCCTTTTACTTATTCTTTCCTCTCTCTCTTTTTTTCCTTCTGTTATTTTGATCCATCTGTTTCTACTTCTGGTTTCTTTTTCTGTTTTTCTCCAAAATTAGATATGTGTTTTTCTTTATAAGCTAATTTTTTAATCATCTTGGCTTAATAATATCTGACCAGAAAAATTGAAAACACCCTGGAAAGAAAGGTGCGATCTCAGAACTAAAAAGGGGGAGAAAAGCTTACTCTTGAGAGAGATTTTACATTGCACAACATTTGCATTCTCAGAGATGAAGCTCCCAGAGGTGATCCCATGTTTGTGATTACAGACAGCCTTGTTTACTTTAAGAAACTCTGGACATGCCAGGGTGGAGATGGAATCATGCAGTTTCTGGAAAAACCCGCCAGAACCTACTCTCAATGTTAATCCCTTTTATTGATCTTTCATTGTCCTTGAACCAAGGGAGAAGCAATTCTATTTTGTGCTGGTCAGAAGCTTGAAATGATGGTACCAGAACTAAGCCATATTCAGAATGAGCCGGCTTAAAATGATCTCAGGTATAAAGGCAGAGACAATGGAACAAGACAAGCTTAGGAGTCTCGGGACCTAGCGGACATGGCTCTTAGATTGAGCTAGTCATTGGCTCTCTACCCATCTGCAGAATTAGGATGACATGAGCAGATCCCTCCCTTACAGGGGGCACTAGGTCATGGTAAAATGCTGCTGCATGAACAATATTGACTATATGGGTGGGTGTGTCTTAATAATCTGTGTATGTTCTTCCCTCACCTCATTTTCTCTCATGTGAAAATATAGGCAGAACACTGGACTTTCAATCCAGCGTCCACCCTTTATTAGCTGTGCAACCTTTGGTGAGTTTCTTAACCCCCACCAGAGCCTCTGTTTTCTTAGTTGCAAAAAGTAGTGATAATAATTACCCTACTTGATAGAGTCACTGTGGAGATTAACTAAGAGTGGTGGTGGGCAGAAGAGTGTATAGGGAGGCAGTCGGTCTAGCTCCCTCGTGGACTACAGCGCCAGATTTCTTGGTTTTGTTTGAACCAGATATCCAGCACTTACCGGCTCGGTGACTTTGGCTGTGTTACTCCACCTTTCTGTGCCTCGGTTTCCTCAGCTCTGAAAGGAGATAATCAGAGTACTACGTATAGGGCTGTTATGAAGATTGAATAAATTAATACATGTGAAGGCAATTAGAAGAAAGCTTGGCATGTAGTTAATGTCATGGAGTAGCTACTTTTATTGTACATAGGATCAAGTATTATTTTAAAATTATTAATTTTAACTCATAATAATTATTATATCAGAATATAATGTAATCTTTGGGAATTAAAATATTTTATAGAGACCAGTAGTAATGTACAGTTAATCCCTGAACAACACGGGTTTGAACTGCAAAGGTCTGCTCATATGTGGATTCTTTCTGATAGATACGGCACTGTGAATGCATTTTCTCTTCCTTATAGTTTTGTTAGAGACATTTTCTTTTCTTTAGCTTACTTTATTGTGAGAATACAATATATAATCATATATAAAACAAGTATTAATCAACTGCTTAAATTATTGGTAAGGCTTCTGGTCAACAGTAGTTAAACTAATAGTCAACAGACTATTAGTCATTAAGTTTTTAGGAAGTCAAAAATGACACATGTATTTTCAACTGCGTGGGGGGGGGTCAGCTCCCCTACCCACCCTGTTGTTCAAGAGTCCGCTGTTTAGGGGCGCCTGGGTGGCGCAGTCGGTTAAGCGTCCGACTTCAGCCAGGTCACGATCTCGCGGTCCGTGAGTTCGAGCCCCGCGTCGGGCTCTGGGCTGATGGCTCAGAGCCTGGAGCCTGTTTCCAATTCTGTGTCTCCCTCTCTCTCTGCCCTTCCCCCATTCATGCTGTGTCTCTCTCTGTCCCAAAAATAAATAAATGTTGAAAAAAAAAATTAAAAAAAAAAAGAGTCCGCTGTTTAGTAGGAAGTGAAAATTAAATTTTTAAAAGTTGGGGAAATGGGAAGAAAATGAAAATTATCAAAAATGTAGATCAGGCAGACGCTGATCGGATTCATTGAGTCCATCTGCCATTTTTCAGATGTGTGATTGAATATTTTAGAGGCTGTGGCTATAGAGAGGGGAGGTTCACCCTTGAGAAGTGTTTGCTGAAAAACCAGTCCCAAAGAGCAAAGTGATATGCTCTGCCATGAATGTCTCTGATTGGGGCCCAGATTGGGGCTCAGATGGGGCCCCAGCCTCGGAGACCCAGAGCTGACTTCATGTACAAGGCACTTGAGCTTGGCTCTTCCAAGAGTCCTCTAGGCAGGGAAGTAGCAAAGGAAATTCTGTGCAGAAGTCTGGGTTTGTGGAAGGAGGGCAAGATGGGGTGTTCTGCGGGAAGAGGGTCTTATGTGCCTGAGACACAAGATGCATGAGAATAGAGAAGTGTCAAATAATGTCCAGATGGACTGACAGAGGGCAGAAGACAGAGAGGGAGCGGGAGATCAGGGTGGCCTGGGATGGCCGTGTTCCTGTAGGGAGCCTGGAGAAGACATTAGGTAGGAAAGGGGCTGCATCAGGTTTGTGAGCCACGGTGAGTTGAATACAGGGCCCTGGTCCTCCCTGGAACAGGTGTCTATTTCCTAGCGGTGAGAAATAGGGAATGAGAATACAAGGTCAGAGACATTGATTGGGAAGCCTAACTCCAGGTGAGAGCCCGGAGTGTGGATGAGCTGCCAGAGAATGCGGAGCGGAAAGCCTTGGGGACAGCCGCAACTGGAGGAGGAGGTGGAGACATGGCCAGATTGAGGATAGAGAGAGGCCTGGATACAGTTAGGGAAATCAAGAGAGTGGAGAGATTTAGAAGTAGAGTGTGCTCCCCAATGCCAAAGGCCTCAGCTTGGTCTGATGGAAGAGGCTGGAGAAAGGGCTATTGAGAAGCTTACTTTCTGATGTGGCAGGAACTAAGGTATACGCCTCTCATTTGCGACATGAAGGGGAGAGAAGAATCGGGGAGGCTAAGGGACACAGAGAATGACTGCTGCCTGTCCTAGGTGTGGCCTGAAGAAATGGCCACTAGGCGGACAGTTTCGGACAGAGCAGACTGCGAAATTGCTGAGCTGTTGGGGAGCAGCCAGAAGTCTCGGTGAGTGAGGTGAACTGAATTCGTTGTATCAGTGCCAGATCTTGATAGCCCAGAGCTGTGTCCAGAGCCTTTGCCTCACACTGGAAGGACACAGACTGCTTTGTTCACCTGGGCTGCCGAGGCATCTATCTGCGTATCCATCCACTGAAAACACGGAGATGCAGAGTTTGGCATAGAGTTAGCAAGGAAAGACAGGTTTTGGTCACGGAACTTCTGGGTGTTAGACCTGGAAAGAGAGTGGGGAGAGACAGCCAGTGCAGCTTCCCTGGGGAAACTGAGGCCCAGAGTGACCCTTGGGCTTATGCAGGTCAGCCTGGAGTTAGTGGCAGACTTAAATCCGGGAGGACTTTCTTGTCCATGCACATAGTCCACTTCACACATTCCTGCGGTCTTCTCCCCTCTTGTCCTGCCCTGTGCCCTTTCTTGTCTTCTGGCCACAGAGATTATCAGTGAAGCTCATCATAACTTTAAGCTTTCTTACCCGCTTTCTATCTTCTTACCCATAACAGCCCTTGCTCCTCATCCCAAGGCCTCATGAGGTGGTTGGTACACAAATAGCTTAAATGTTAGGGTGTTAGGCAAGAGATGTAGTGGATATGGCATTCTATTTCTTCCATGCATCTTTTACTGTTGCATTTTTAATATAGGTCTCTGCCCAGTGCATAGACAGAGTCTCAGTCTATCAATCGAAGTGGTCTCCATGCTGATCTCAAATTCTCTGTCAGAGAAAATTTTTAGCTGGAAAAATGAAGTTAAGTAAACTTTTAGTTACAAAGTAAGTGCTTAAAGTCTTCTTTTTCTCATTCTCTTTTAAATACATTTTGAAGGGAGACTCAAAACCATCAGCCCCACAACAGAAGCAAAACTCATGTACCTTTCCAAGGCAGCTATTTAGTTGATTGTGGATAAAATTTCCCCTGGCTCTTCTAAGCAGTAGGTGAAAGAAAATTGAGTCTTCTGTGCGAACATTTTGATAGAAAAAAATTTACCATTTCCTCCCAAAGTTGTAAGGACGCAGATTCCTGGCTTGGGTGAGGGATGTTTTATGTTCCTGAATAGAAGAACATAAAAGGAATCCATGAATGATTTAGAAGACTGCTTAATTTCCTACTTCTGTAACAGAGAAACAGAGCTTGATCAATACCCTCAAGGTCACTGTTGATATCTGCTATGTCAGCTAGTCTTTTTTTTAGAGTTTTGAAAACCATCCCATGCATTCACCCTGACAGAATTGCATAGAGTTAGTGCAGGGAGACAGGGTTTTCCATGGAGAGCCAGTGAGATGTTGAAGGATGGAGTGTGGGTGTATGTGGTGGGGATCTGAAGGGAAATCTATGATAGAGTTTTGAAGGATTGAAAGACTAATTTAGTTCAAGACAGACTCTAGGGAATCAAGAGAGGAAACCCCCCTATGATTGCCAATCGGCATTGATAGATGAGTCAATTATTATTACTAAAATGAACCCTGGCTGTAATGTGGTTTTATCAATGTCTTTCATCTTCAGTTATTTCTGCCATATTTCAGTTGGCCCTTTCGTTTCAAAAGTAACACTGCCCCCTTGGGATTTGGCTGGTCACGTCATGTCACATTCTGTTTATTTACTTGTTAAGGCGAGCTTTTTAGAATAAAGACTAACTTACTCGTGTTCGAGAAATGTGAGCTGCTTACCTCTTCTGCTGACCAGAATGAGTATAATATTCTGTTGGCAACTTATGAAAAGAGCTTTAATGATTGTACCGCCCAACATTCAAAACGGTGATTGAGAGATGAAAGGGCTCCTGTTCCATGACCCCGATCCCTCCGAAAGATGTGTTCCCTTTGGTCATCTCATTATTTGCAGATTTTGACCAGAATACCTAGATTAAATCTTGGACTTAACTGCCTCTGCCCTAATATTTACTTACAGTTGCTTATGTCTCCATCAGTCAAAAAGAAAAAAAAATTAAAAATAAAAAGAGCCAAATCACTGACTATTCTATCTGTAGCATTCCAGGGCAAACTCAAAATCTGAGAGAGCCCATGGTGAAAACAGTCACCTTAACAAGTTTATCTCCAGAGAGTTCCCTAGGAGGTGGACACATCAGGGGTAGATAGATACCCTGAAAAGTTCCAGAGGACACCTGCGGTTTTCAAGTCAAAATGCCATGGACATATTTTCAAAAGTTTTCTTGACCACGGTATTTCCTCTCTATATATTGTCTGTAGAATGATGTTTTGTTATTTATTCAGAGTAAAAGCAAGTGGAGAAATTCCTTTCTCGAATTGCATTTTACATCCCCTATGAGGATTTTACAACCCTATGAGGCAACACCCTGGAGATTAGTATCTCGTATTTTAGAGAGAAAGGCTTTTTTAGAATTATATTAGAGTTTGAAAGACATTGTCTGACATGCAACTCAAGCTTGAAAAATGTCTAGACTCTTTCAACATACGTAGCCATTGGGAACATGGTAAAACAACAAGAAATGGTTTAGGTTCTGATGGGAATTTCTTTCTTTTCAAGCTTGTCAATGAGCAGACAGACATTTGAAGGGAAGTCTCTTTATCTTATGACTCCCCAGCCTGGGAAGAGAAAGTTATTTTTACTCCCAGTTCCCTTCATGGAATGTGAAAGAGAAAATCTGATTGTTCTTTCCTCAAATGCTGCTGAATTATCCAACTGGTTTTAAGTATGAACCACAGCGGTAATTCCGTGGTGGAATATGATGAGCAGAGTTAATTATAACTGTTTAATGAGGCAGGTCCCAATTTTCAGTAGATCATGACCCTTCATACATTAAAGAAGAGAGACAGTTCACATTTTTATTCGACTGACATTTGGTGAATACACTTCCAACAAGTTTTGGAAACACTGCACTGATTCTGAAATGGATTTTGTCCCGTTCATAAAATGCTACTAGTGAAATAAACAACAACAACATTGTTCTTGTCATTTACTAGCTCCCTGATGTCAGTTTCAGTTTATTGCAGAAACTCTCAGTAAAAAATATCATTGGATTTCTTTGAAGGTTGCTAAATTAGTAAAAACAAAACAAAACAAAACAAAAAAACAAAAAAGAACAAAAAAACCCAAAACACTGGCTTTCACCATCAGCTATGAAATTCAGATGTTAATCTCCTTGCCACTTACTGCTGTCCTTGGGCAATACTAACAATGGTACTGATAATCCCATTTTGCTGAGCAGTTGCTAGTTTGAGCCATGTGAAAGTGTCATTCTCAGACAGTGGTTAAATACAGGCATATTCCTATGGTTCAGACTAATCCACGTGCTAAGGCATCACATTAGGAGATTTGTAGATGTTGTCTCATTTGATTCTTTCAGCATAGCTTTAAAGAAGACATAATTATAACCGTTTACAGATGAGAACATCTGGCCTTACCCAGGGTTAAGAAAGTTGCTCAAGGTCACAAATGAGTAAGGTGGAGATTTAAAGTCTGTGCTGCCTTTGACCTCAGTGTTCCGTAGCCTCCCTATAAAATAGATGTATATTATATAACTCCCCTGAGCCTCCATTTCCTCTTCTGGAAACAGGGAGAGCAGAAACATCATGGGGAAGCTTCCCATGGTAGCCATCATGTCATGCACACTTAATAGTGTGTAACAATTGTCATCATGTGCACACCACCATCAGTGTCTAACACTTTGGTCACTCAAGTGTGTGAACAGAATGTGCACAGTGAGACAATGAAGTCAGGCAGCTGGTGTGTGTGTGGGGGGGGTGTGGGTGTGATTGCCGAGAGGTCTCTTCTCTATTGACAGTCACTCTTTGCACAAACAATAGTGGTTTGAGCCTGATACTTACGCATGCGTTTCACCCACTTTGCTATTTTCAAAACGAAGGAGAAACTGGGTGAAGATACCCTATCGAGAACAGAGGTGTCTGTGACAAATTAGCTTAATTGAAAACAACTAAAAAAAAAAAAATCCCCAGGTTAGGGGCGGGGGGGGGGGGGGATCAAATTAGCCATGGAGAATCTAAGTGGAGGATTTTATTGATTGCCGTAGGCGTGACCTAAATTGCAGAGTGTGAATCAGAATGAAAATACTACTATTTCTGCGGTACTAATTGAGCGGCAGCATTTCTCCTATGGTGAAGTTGGGGACTGTGAGTGTGGCCACGAGAAACCCTCTCCCAGCTGCGTCCCACAGACGCTGTGCTGCCTCAGGCACGTTTGCCTGCCCTGGGCATTAGTTTCCTCACAAACACGGGTGATAATGTTATGAAATAGGGTTTAGAATTTCTTTCCCAGAAGGCTTTTGATGGACAGCATATATAAGTTCATTCTGTATTTTGAGATACTTTAATGGGAAGGAATTTCTGCCTTGTTCTATTTCAGAGGGAGGGAAGAACCACTAGCCCTCCAGACATGAACATGAGAATAGGGGTCAGCGAAGCTGTGGGCCAAATCTGGTTTTGTTAACAAATTTTTATTGGAACACAGTCATGTTCATTTGTTTGACATTGTCCATGGCTGCTCTCCTGATAAAACATCGGACTTGAGAGTGGTTGTTCTGGAGGGAGACCAGGTAGATGGCATGTAGTTGGGAATCTTGACCACCTGGTCCTTTACTGAAAGACTATGCTGGCCCCTGCTGTGGAACATGAGGAGGTTCCAGACAAACCTGTTGGCTCCACGCAAGTGCACACTACCTTCTTTTCGTGTCCAGTGATGCCAATGCAGTAGGGAGGCTTGGGAGTCCTAGGTGTTGACACGTGTTATCTGTCAGAGGTCAGACAACGTCTATGTGTAGGAATGCTTTAGTCTTTTGGCAGTAGATGAGCCACATGTTTCGAGAGAAAGAGTAAGAGAGACATTGTATCTGTGAAAATACCAAATTACAGGAAAAGAGATTGCGGAGAAGTTGTCTAGAAATGAGAATGAGGCATCACCTGAAAATGGGGGCATCCTCAAACATTGCCGTTGGTGCCTTTGTTTATGGGAAGGGGCAAAGGCCAATGATGGCTCTTTAACTTCCTCTTGGAGAGAGAGTAAACAGGTCAAAAAGGCGATTCGGATTCGCGAACAAAATTACACAGCAAAAATAAATAACAACACCCCCCCCCCCCAAGAAACCCCAACAAAACAATGCAGTACTCTTTGAGGCTGGACATAGCTGTGTTTTACTGGCCCTTGGAGATTGGACAAGCTATTTATCTTCCTCATTTTCTCACTTCTGATATAAAGATAAGACACGCTTTAAATTTGCTAACGTATGCAAAGTGCCTTACACAACCAGACATGAGAAGATGTGAGTTACTCTCCTGTCTTCCCTCTTTCACACATTGCAATTCTGGCAACGGCAAGTATCACCCAAGGAGGGGAGAAGTTCTGGGATATCAAGAGACTTGGGAGGTCTTGGAAGAAGGTTGAATCTAGTGGTAAGTGGGCTGGATTCCTTTTCCCCATGTCTGGGTCTGAAACAGACATCTCCCCTTTATTGGGCATGTCTCCACCTCGCTGTGTTTGGTGACAGGCAGAGTCTCGGGATGTGGGTAGACAGAAGGACATTCTCGCGATGTCTGTGTTCCAGAAAAACATTAAAACTCCTCCCTAGTCTCACATGTGTGGCCTTTGTTTTCCTCTTAGTATTGTCATTTCAGGTCAACTGAGCAATTGCAGGGATCTGCCCTCCCCCAACAGGATCTATGGGACGGGGTCACCGGGATTGGGGATTGCCTGCCTCTTAGCAAACTTCTGTTGGCATCTGCCTGGCCTTTGGTCTTGGGTGTTGACCTCCACTTGTGTGTCTCCACTGCTGACATTCTCGGGCCTGCTGTGGCCCTCAGCATCAAGTCCACACAGGTTGTTCTCTGTCTCCCTTTTTTCAACAGTTTGTCTTCATGCCCAGTGATGACCTTGGTCATTTCTGTGCCCTTTTTGGGCTCACAGGAACTTGCGGATGTTCTTGCTCAGTGCCCTGGACTCTTGGGAAACCCAGAGGGCCCTGTGAGGCCATTTTGCATGTGGGCACAGGTCAAGCCAGGTGCCATCCCACAGCTCTCTGAGAAGAGGGGACATATGTGATGCAGCTTCTTCCTGGAGGCCGCCCCAGTTCTCAAGTCCTCAGATGTCTAGGGGATTCTCTTGGTTCTCCCGAACCCTGGGGTTCGGCCTCAAGGTTGCTCAGCCATGGTGCCTCCTCCTCATGTCTGACTCCCTGAGTTATATACTCACATGGCATCTCTTCTCTGCTTGGTTCTCTTCTGGAACCCCAGAGTCTCTTTAGCTCCTTGCTCATGCAATGTCCCTTCCCTCCCTTGAGGTCACTTCCGTGACCCTTTTATAAAGGCACGGGAAAGGCTTGGCTGCTTGTCCACAGCTCTCTGGGTCCACGGGTGTGGCCGTCCTGGGAGCATTTCTGCACTGGCCATTGCAGAGCATCAAGTGCCACCCAAATGCCACAGTGGCACTTGAAAGCTGGTTCCTTTTCTTTGGTAGTAGTTAAGGCTCTTTAGTTTAGAGCCTTCAAGCTCTCCCTCTCCTTCTTCCTCTCTGCTGCCCTCAGAATAACAGAAATAAGCCCGAAGCCTCCTTCTGTCAGTTGTGAGTCATTTAGGATTGCATCGACTACAATACTTAACCAACCAAAATAATCACTTCAACAGAAGTTTGTTTCACACAGCAGGAATTCTGGGTCCAAGGCTTATGGTGGCTTTGTGATGCCCGCAGGGCTACTCTGGCTCTTTCCACCTTGCCTTGCTCCTGTCTTCAGCAAGTAGGCCTCCTCCTCATGTTCGTGACTCTGTGGTCTCAAGATGGCTGCATTTCCTCCAGATGTCACATCTATACTCCCAGTAGGTAGAAGGAAGAGGGCAATGAAGTTTTCTTCTAATGAGGTTCTGAGTTTTAATTCAAGAAGAAAGGACCCCACTTGCCCTGGACTTCTAGCTGTGACTCAGTGGCAAGAATTATGCCCACCCTTAGGTTCAAGGGATACTGGGAAATCATGTATACTGACTTTCCTCCCTCAAAGATAGTGGAAAGAAAGGGAAAAGGGGTTTGTGAATGGATTTTGAATACACAACCCACAAAGTCTACTAATAGAGTTAGGTGTTTCAAAGATGGTATGAATATATGATGTCATAGGATTACAATTTATCCAGCTTTTCTGGAAGTTAAAAACTCTTGTTGATTCAGATAATTAATTTACTGGAGAATTGGTTCGGTGGAGTATTTGGGAATCTTCTCTGAACAAAGGAATTCCCAAATCAATTACTAAGGGAAACAAGATGGCGGGTGGGGGGCTGTGTAACAATCCTATTTCATCATCTTAGAGAACAAACTTTCTAAGTCCTTTAGAAGAAAGCTCATGAAAACAGTTGATGAATTACATAATTTAAATTTCTTCTTTTCTTTTGGGTAAGGCTGAATTAGCCCCTACTTGCCCAGACATGCTGGAAATGTTTTATTGGCTTAATTTTGACTCCTAGATGTATATGAAAGTAATAAAAGTGTATTTCTGTAAACATATTTCATAATTTAGAGTTTTCATAAATTCATTCTGGCTTTTCTTTCTAGTATACAATAACCTATCTTCTATTGCATGTCGATCATATCCTCGTAAGAATACTCAAACAGATATGAATATTCATTTTAAGGAAGTAGCTTAAGGTGTGAAAACGTAAAGAAGATAGGTAAAAACTGCATCAGGCAGGTGGATGCATTAATCAGAGGTCAGCAAACTACAGCCCCAGTGTAACCTGCTTTCTGTTCTTATAAATAAAGTTTTATTGGAACACATCCAGTTCATTCTTTACATATTGTATGACTGCTTTTGTGTTATAGTGGCAGAGTGAGTAGTAGTGACAGAGACCGTATGGTCTGAGAAGTTGAAAATATTTAAAGTTTAGCTCTTCACAGAAAACATTTGCCAGCCCCTGTAGAATCCATCATAGGTGATTCCATTCTAGCTGAACTCAGGGACCGGGTTCCACTCCCTGCCCCGCCACCCCCGCTCCCTTGTGGAAATCAAGTTAGTGTTCAGGTAAAACTAAAATAAAATAAAGTAGGGGCGCCTGGGTGGCGCAGTCGGTTAAGTGTCCGACTTCAGCCAGGTCACGATCTCGCGGTCCGTGAGTTCGAGCCCCGCGTCGGGCTCTGGGCTGATGGCTCAGAGCCTGGAGCCTGTTTCCGATTCTGTGTCTCCCTCTCACTCTGCCCCTCCCCCGTTCATGCTCTGTCTCTCTCTGTCCCAAAAATAAAATAAAAACGTTGAAAAAAAAATTAAAATAAAATAAAGTAAAAGATGTGGATAATTTAGCAGATGTGAACTCACAATTTCCAGATCAGAGCCATTAGGATGTCTATTTTCCTATCAAAAACAACTGGTTCCATTTCTGTCTTTGGCTTCCGCCTGTCATGGGAGAGGTTCTCACCATGTTGATGTTCGTTCCAGCTCTGAGTCTGTAGCCCACACATTAATGGGAGCCTTGAGTTTCCCCTTTGCTGTCTCTGTGCCATTGAGTGAGCTACTCAGGCTCTCAGAAACTTCTCTTCCTCGTTTCTCAGTGAGAGGGGGAGACTAACTGGGGCATGGGCCAGAGTTAGGGTCTTTGAGTTTCCTTTCTTCACCAAAGTTGTCAGATTCAATGATGAGAAAGATCACCTCTTATCAGAACAAGAGGAATCTATTCACAGTCTCAGCTCTGAATTGTCTTTTCCATTTGGTGCGTGCGTGGACCGGTGTGTCCAACAAATTAGACCCGTACATTAAACATTTACAGCTCTTTTTGAACATAAAGCAGGAGCCATTTCAAAGCTCATGAGAGCTGAGAGCTGGCATCTGCAGATAATGGAAATAGCTGATGTTTATTGAACATGTGTCATGTGCTGGACCCTCTTCCAAACACTTTAGATGGAATAGCATATTTACTCTGAACAGAAGCCTCGAATTAAGTACTATCATAAGCTCCATTTCACAGATGAGGACACTGAGGCAGCTTGCCCAATATCACACAGTCATGGCACGTTCTAGCATCAGAGCCCACAGTGTCAACCGCTCTTCTGTTCCACCTCCCGGTGGGTATGACCATTCTCCAGCTACACTGCAATTTAAGGGGAAGAAAGGTACTAGAGAGATACATTGTGGTTCCTAGAAATTATGGAGACCTTTGAAAATTAATACAAGACTTTTTTCATTACCCCAAACCTACTCTGTGCCATCAAGATCATCCCCAGAGGCTCTTTTGCTCAGCCTCTTCTCCTAAGTCAGATAAAAAAAAAAAAAAATGTAGGACAACAGTTGAGAAAATACAGGTTGGAAACTGGGTCATTTTTGTGAAATCATCCCTCTCTGCCAGTACCAATTTTGAATTCTTTCTCAGAATTAAAAAACAAACAAGCAAACAAACCATGTGGAACAATCTGTGGCAGATGGTTGTTTCGGCTCTAGGTGAGTTTTGTCATTATACTCTGGGACAGAAAACTATTGCTTTGGAAAATCATCTGTTATTTCAGTGAACTGCCAGCGAGGAACTATGGTAGCTGAGATGGCTTGGGGTGGGTTTTTTTTTTTTTTCTTTTTTTTCCCCTAGAGATTAGTACATACACATTCTCCATTGGAATCCTGTCGAATTTTCGCTGCCATGACACTGAGGATAAGAGAGAACTCTAGCAGTTCATTGGTGTGGGAGAGGTGAGATGGAATTAAGTTTGAAGCAGAAGTTAGCCCTCTTCTCCAGGTTTGTCTTCCCCTGGAAAATACAGCAATAAACAGCTAAACCATGGTGTTCATTACCAGCACAAGTCCCTAATTAATTTATTTTATGTTAATTAAGTTTATAATTATATAGTAAAACATTTACTTTCTCCCTCAAGAAATTGAATCTTCTGAAGGGGCTTTGTGACTGTAATTTAGGTGCAATTAGCCAGTTAAATTTAGTTAGGGTTTGGTTCATTCGCCTGCTGCCGAAAGATGCTAGATAGGAGGAAATGGGCAATGTCTCGGAAGCAACTCTGGGTCTAGAGGATGTGTGACAGTAGGCTCGCCCCTGGCCTCTGGGCAGCTAGTGTGGGTGTCTAGGACAATCAAGATGTGGTTTCCTAATTATCATCTCTGTACATTCCTCAGTTGTGGAACTGTGGATTTCTATAGCTATGGAGGGAGGTAAAACATTTCTTTGGGGTTCTGGAATTGGAACGGACGCTGTGGAATGGTTCTCAGACATTTTCTGCCATGGTTGTGAAATCCCTGGCGCTGGCCAGCGTTCTGACTCAGAGTGGTATCACCAGGCACGGCCGCCATTTTGGCCTCGAAAGACATCTTGCCCGCTGGGAAGGGAGTGATCCGGCACATGACTTCCTGTGGCTCTGACATTGGTGGTCCAGCATCCCCAGGGCTTCTCACTGAGAGGTGGCCACTATTCCAGGCATGCAAAGATGGAATTTTTGAGAAAAGTTGCCTTCTGTGAGATTTTACATCCCAGCTCCTAACAAAGAGTCTTATTTAGGCCTATCATTGAAAATACAGTTGAAGGTAATAATTTGCAGTGGTCACTGGAGCTTGTGTGCAGGATTAGAGCTCACTGCTCAGCCTGTGAATAGAAATGTGGAAAGCATGAAGGCAGAGTTATTCTAGTGTGTAGTAGGAGAGCATCCCAGCAACACCCCAGTGGTTGTGGTAACAAGGGTTCATCTATTTGAAAGTCCCCTTGGTGTTTGAAGCATTTATTTCTTGGTGGATAACAGAAGTCCTTGCTTTGGAAAGGAAGCTGAAGAAGTTTCTGTTCTAAAGTGCCAAGCTGGATGACACTAAGCTGCATTCAGCTAAGCTGAATTTTTTAAAATTTTTATTTATTTGTGTTTTGAGGGAGGGAGAGCCAGCAAGCGTGAGCACATGGGTGGGGAGGGGCAGAGGGAAAGAGAGAGAGGAGCTTAAGCAGGCTCTGTGCTCAGCACAGAGCCTGACATGGGGCTCGATCCTACGAGCCTGGGATCTTGACCTGAGCCGAAATTAAGAGTCTGACACTCAACCGACTGAGTCACCTGGTCACCTCACACGAGACAATTTTTTTTTTAATTTTTTTTTTCAACGTTTATTTATTTTTGGGACAGAGAGAGACAGAGCATGAACGGGGGAGGGGCAGAGAGAGAGGGAGACACAGAATCAGAAACAGGCTCCAGGCTCTGAGCCATCAGCCCAGAGCCTGACGCGGGGCTCGAACTCACGGACCGCGAGATCGTGACCTGGCTGAAGTCGGACGCTTAACCAACTGCGCCACCCAGGCGCCCCAGACGAGACAATTTTTAAAAGACATTTGGTGTCATGTCATCATGATGGGAAGTGGTTTATTTCTTTGTGATTGATTAATAAATGAAACATTTACCTAAGTCAAAAACACATGACTACTTAACCCCCTTCTACCTAAATGTTTTCATCTGTAAAATAGAAGCACTAACCTCCTTTTCACTTCACAGTAAGCAAATGATAGCCCCCTTCCCAAAAGAAGAATGTGAAATATGACTTATATATACTTGGAAAGGTATATGGAGACTAGATTTTTACAAATAGTCATATTTCTCTTCCTTAACATTATTTAAAAAAATTTTTTTAACTTTATTTATTTTGAGAAAGACAGAGACAGCACGAATGGGGGAAGGGCAGCTAGCGAGGGAAAGAGAGAATCTCAAGCAGGCTCTGCACTGCCAGCATAGAGCCTGATGTGGGACTCGAACCCACGATGCCATGAGATCATGACCTGAGCCAAAACCGAGAGTCAGACGTTAGCTGACTGAGCCAGCCAGGCACCCCATCTTCCTTACATTATTTAATAATATTTTAAGAAATGGTGTATCTTCATTTATGGTTGGGGCTTAGGCTTAATGTTCTTTGCCCCCCAAACCAAAAAGAAACAAAAAACAAACCACAGCAACACAGATGGTGGGGGCGGGGGGATTACTTGCAATCAATAAAGTACAACTTCGGTTGGGTTTGTAAAGGGAAAACATCATGTTCAAATCCAGAACATTTTGGATTAGAAGTCTTAACAGACTCCTGAACATATTTTTGGTAAATAATACATGTTTGATAAAACATAGAGTCACCTGTAATGAGAGGGGTCATTCCAACTTAAATTTTTTTGTCAGTAGGCTAGTTTGAAAGTGCTAAGGCTTGGCACTTTGTCTAAATGTTAAGAGTCATAATTTGAGCAAGTGCCCTGAGTTGAGGATCTCGTATATGGGCATGGACAGTATTAGGTTCTCCTATTCTATTCAGCACAATATGTTGGATTTATTTCATCTGTGTCTTAGCGTTGGGTAACTGCAATTCAGAGAGGTCCACTGACATGGCAAGGGTTGCACAGCTTGGGAGGGGCAGGAGCGGGATCCACACCCAGGTCTGTCTGGCTTCAGGCTGCTTCTTGATGATGAGCCAGCCAGTTCTCTTTCAGGCTCCGCCGTGGAAATGGATCTATTAGCACACAATTGCCAAAGAAGATAAACATGTGGGGGTCACCGTACTTATAAAAATTCTAGCTCCAGGGGTAGCGGGAAGTAAAGGTCTAGGATCTTGTCTATGTAAACGGTGGATGATAAATGGCCGTAAATATGAATAAAGAAAAAGCACCATTTTATAATCCAGGCATACCTGCTGTGCACGGGTCATTGTACTGTGTCCTTTCATCCACGTGACATTTAAATTTTTTTTCCTGCTTTCCTGTAAGGTGGTGCATCTGTCCATCACGTGTTTGAACACCTCTCGCGTTTACGTAGATGGCGATTTCTGTTTTAAACTAAGAATGTGTGCAGGGTTACGGGGTAAATAGCCTTTCCCTTTTAATCACTTTGACTTAGCAGAGAACTTCCTGGAAGTTTTGGAAGGCATTTCTGAAAATAATGTCAGATGTTTGGGTACAGTAAATTTTCATTAAAAAGAAAAACAACCACCAGAATACATTGTTTTCCCAGTGTCTTAGTTCTGGTTGATTCTTGGCATGGTTGCTATAATTCTTAACCAAGCTGTTATATTTAGTATGCCATATATGCCATGCATGCTTTATTTAAAAAAGAAAATAAACTGTGAAATCTGGTGTGTGTAAAAATGCACTCTCTTTAAAACCCAGAGTTCTCTCCGTGTGGAAATTGTACCCGAACCAAAGGATGCGGAAGGGACTTGGAGGAGAAAGAATCTTGCTCGTCTTTCAGGAAGGGGTGTTGCCAGGTAGAACCACTGAGGTTGGCTCATGGCCAGCTGCCATAAGATGCTGCCGAGGTGTTAGTAAGGATGGTGAGCTTGGGTGGCATGACAGCATGGACTTGTTCCAAAATGAGCTCTTTGAGTAAAGAAAAAGTGTCACTAGCAGCAGAGGCTTCTGGAACATGGGGTTAACTTACGTCAAGTCAGGAGCTCTGCTGGCTGCCTCAGTCTGAATGCATCCAAGGCTGTGTCTTAAGGATTGACTTTGCACTTCTCCAGCTTCTTATTGAGAATACACTTTCCATTTTACTGAGGGCTTTCGAGATGGGTTACCTGCGACTTACAAGAGGTGTGCAGGGCCACTGACCGTGGCACCAGATCCTGAGGGGTCCGCCTGATGAGGAAGCATTTTTGGACTGTGAATCCTGTTCTTGGTGGTGTAAATGGTCTGGTACTCTTTGAATATTTGTTTTTTAGTGTTTATTTATTTTGGAGACAGAGAGAGACTGAGCGCGAGCAGGGAAGGGGCAGAGAGAGAGGGAGACACAGAATCTGAAACAGGCTCCAGGCTCTGAGCTGTCAGCACAGAAGAGCCTGACGCAGGGCTCAAACCCCCAAACCGTGAGATCATGAACTGAGCCGAAGTCAGATGCTTAACTGACTGAGCCACCCAGGAGCCCCCTGGCTGGTACTCTTTCAGACTGATGAACGGTTCCAGGATATTCCCTTATAGCCCTTGCTAGGGTGAGGGCTAACCTTTGGGGTTAGAGTTGGATATGCTTTTGCAGGGTCCAATCTGGGATTTTAAGTTGAGTTTCACAGAGAAGTGTCAGGTAACGTCCCAGGTAGTCTGGCCAAGGGCAGGATGACTCTTCTTTCCAACCCAAAACTCCCCCTCTTGGAAAAGAGGCATGTGTTAGGTCTTGTTCTAGCAAGGTAACTTTGAGATGATGGAAGTCATTCTGCTAATGTTGCTTGGGAAAAGGCACCAGAGAAAAAGGGCATGTCTGGGTGAAGGACCTCCTTCCTGCCCCATGATGTGTTTGTCTGAGTTTGGGCACATCCACTTCTCTGGATAAAAGGCTCAGGCCAGATAGATATCTGTCAAACTTCCTGTGTGTGGGAAGCAGATCCGTGACCTGGGAGCAGGACCCTGGCCAGTGGGAGGTAATGTCATTGCGTGGGGGCAGGGGACAGCGAGGAGGAAGTGATATAGCAGCAACACAGGGGAGAGGAAACCATCGCGGGGCTGGGGAGTGACCCCGTGAGCCAGACTCCTTGAAAAGCAAGAGTTGTGTTCTCAGAACGTGGACCTGGCGGCTTCACCTCGTCTGTGCCAGATCCTAGGATGGCAGCCTACCTTCAGAGAAGTCCATCACCAGACAGAACAAAGTCTCGCTCTTTTTCTGGGGCAGATTTGGGTAACTCGTATTTATTGTAGTCAGTTCACAGAGATGATCAGTCCCACCTATCTTTGTTTTGCGTTCTGAAATACTTGGTGGTTAGGGGAGGTTTCATTATCATGGGCCCTTAGCTCATTTAAATGGAGATGAGATTTACAAGGTACCTCTGTTCAAGAGAAGACAATTTGTTTGATCCTCTCTCTGCTTAATTGGAACCATTAGTGGATCTGACCTCCAGACTTTGCAACCATAGGCAGAGACGATGCACACAGAAGCCCCCGTCCCCCACTGCTGCTTTCTTCAAGCATCCTGACCGTGAGCCATCTTCAAGGTTTGTTTCTGAAGTAGTGCTTGGAGGGCCCAATGAAAAAAATGGTGCTCCAGGACAGATTTAATGTTTACTGACTCTCTTCCTTTGTGGATCAGCTTAAACTTGGACCTGGACTCCGAATCCTTTTCTGTGGCTTTAGGATATCTCTTGCCACTCTCCAGTAATTACGGTCACCCCCTTACACGCTTGAGGTCTCCCACATGCGTTGACAACAACTACTGTTTCTTGAACTCCTTCTCCTCTTTCTGCCCTTCTCCCTTGCATCCCTGGCTTTCTTCTTCGGCACCACCGTCATCATCATTGTCAGGCAGGCGATGGCCGACCCATGGCTCTTTGTTTCCTCTTGCTTGTTTTATGCCTAATTTACTTTTCTAGAAGTGTATACCTGGTCGGTGTGCCGTGGTTTAAAGCCACACTTCAGTTGAGCCAAGCAACTCCCACTGTGTATGTGTAATGTCGCAGGTTTGACGTTGTTATAGGTTAACTGAGTAATAGTTTTTATGCCGTTTGTCTTTTATTTGGGTGTGGCAGGTTCTAGTGCTCTGGCTTTTTGTGCACTAGGAAGAATCACTGGCTACAGTATTTTGGCAAAAACAAATCTAGACACAAGCCTCGATTGGCAGCTGTGAGTGCATGGCCTTCTGGAATGAAATTTATAATGCCATCCCTATGTGTCCTGAATGTTTGAGTCACTGGCAAGGCTCTCTGGTCTCAGAATTGTGGAACAGTGTCTTTAAGAAGATGTCACTTCATGTAACAAAGAGCTAACCTATGGATTTTTACCGTATACATATTGAAGTAAGCCAGAAGGCTAGACACGCCCCGCAGGAGAACGATAGATTGATTTGGGTGTCTCAGTGTAGTTGTAGTGAAAGCCTTCATCTCAGTGCCCCTGAAACCACAAACTCCCATCTTTTTTTTTTTTTTTCTACTCCACTTATAGAATTTTTAAGAGACGCCACAGATGGAGCATGGCATCAGTGTGTGGATGTGCACCCCATCCTGTGTGAAGTCCCTGACGTGGTAGTAGTTGAACCCTTGGACACTTGTCATCCGGCCCCGCCGATCAGACCACGTCCTCCTTAGAATCATTAAATTTTAATTGTGCAATAGCTTTGGCTTTCCTTACACATTCGAGCTTTGCCAAGAACTTTGTGTTTCCTGCTTCGGTTTTCAGCTAAATTATGTAAAGTCAAACCAGAACTTTAAAAAGCTTTGCTGACCATCCTCAGCCATTTAATTTTAGTTGTTCTTCTTTAGCTAACAAATGACAACAGTTGTCTTTGTCCAACGCCCACCGTGGTTTTGATCATCACAAGAATTTGAATAAACTAAGTCTGGCACCTTTTCCCCAGGAGCTTAAAATGCTTCAGGAGGTACTCACTGGGTGACCGCGTTTCTCACTGTAACCTTCAATATGCTTGTGAGCAAATATGTGATTTTATGCAGGAAGCTTTGAAGTGATTTGCTTAACCCAGTTACCAGTGAGAAACAGTAGTTCTTACCTCGTTTTGTACACTCTCCTCTCCTCCATTTTGGTTCTGTTACCAAGTACATCAAAGGTCTTCAGTAGAACTCGAAGTTTAGACATCACTATTCCGAATCCCAAAATTGTGTTCAGCCCTTGGTATTGCGCAAGGCGTTGTTGGCACAGAAGGTGGATAGACATTCTCTCTTTGCCCTCGTGTGGCCTGCGCTCTGGGATACAGGAAAGTAGACAGAAAAGGGGTACAAGTTTAAAAAGATACAAAAGAAGGCCATGTGAATGAATGGAATAGAATATCCTAGAGGTTAAGAAGCTGGTCAACTAAACACTCGCAGAAGTGGCTTGGACCTTGCATGGACCTTTAAGCCTGGTCAAGGCTTCAACAAGAAGAGCATGCTTGGTGGAACAGGATCTTAGGGCGAGAGGTGGCATGTGGACAAAATACATCCTTGGGAAGGGAAAGGGGTGTCTGAAGGATGATGAAGCAACTTCCGGAATGAGCATGGAGAAGAAAGCACCAAGACCTGGCTGACATGTTGGGAAATTTCCACTACAGGTGCAGAGGATGCCATTTTAAAAGAGAGACCAATGGCCCAGAGATTCTGAGTTTAGATTTTGACTGTTTGATTCTATTTTTGGGTGACCTTGGACACATCACATTGGCCATGAGAGTTGAGTGAGTCACCTATAAAATAAAAAAAGGCAAATGGCAAGGGACAGTTGGTGCAACCACAAACAGATATTAAATGCTCCACAAATGTCAAATTAGGATGATCGGCATTTAAGCCCCTGTGCTGAAAGGAAGCAGGATTGCACCCAGCCCAAGTCTACCTTTATGACGAAAAGCTGTTTGCACCCACTGTTTTCAAGGCACCCAGTGTTATGAGAACATAGGAGTTTATTCTTTGATTTTACCCAGTAGACATTTTCCAGAAGGCTCAGGAGGCATTTGCTTTGCTCTCCGATGAAGGGGGGTCGCTAGCCTGGCACCCTGGCCACCATACGGTCTCCAAAGTGGCACCATGCCACGCGGATGCCCAAGTTGGCAGTTCCCTACTTGAATTTTCCAAATGAGATAAGATTTGCTTTTTTAGACAAACAGCTGCATCTTTCTTTCATTCCCTCTGCTTCCTTTCCACTCAGCAGTTTTCCTTTTTGCTCCAGATAAATTGCTGCTAATTTAAATGGGCTGCAGATCCTTGCCATTTTATGGCTGATTGCTTCTGAGTTATAGGAGGGAAATGTGTGCGCGTTTGAATGTAAATAAATCTAAATGGATCGGAAGCCGGTGGTAAAGAAAGCACAGTGCTTCGCTGACCTTCAGCTCCCCACCCCAGTCCATCCCTTTGAAGAGGTCAAAGAAATCAGCAAATAGCAGAGGCTGACTTTT
The DNA here is from genome assembly GCF_018350155.1 of Leopardus geoffroyi. Lineage (NCBI taxonomy): Eukaryota > Metazoa > Chordata > Mammalia > Carnivora > Felidae > Leopardus > Leopardus geoffroyi. The sequence goes on from NC_059342.1 coordinate 25,969,410, forward strand.
AGGGCACATCCGGGGTTTTTTCTCTGCTTTCAACTTTACACCACATTACTGACAGCACCTGCTTTATCCTTGTTCTTATTTAGATCAGCCAGTGCAAGCAGCAGCAGCAAAGTTTCTCTGAAGTTTTTTGATAAAGGAGCTGTTCTCACGATAACTACCATGCACCATCGGAATGCTGCAAATCCTTCAGAATGTCACATTGTCAAAATATCTATATTTCAGGCTCAGAAGCTAGACAGCTCGTTTGGCTGCTAAACCCGCAAGATGTTCAGCCATTTGTTGTGGTCTAAAAACTTTCCCCCTCACTAAGAGAAAATAATTATCTATTGTTTTATATCATTTTGTGGCCCCTTTCTTAGGTTTCTTGGAACATGAGTGGGCAGAAGTCTTGAGATCCTGGTGGGTAAATTGGGGAGCTGATTGAATTTTACTATCAAGCCCTTAGAAATAGGAAGCACTGGATACATTTCCTTATAAAAGAGTCAAGTCTTTAAATCAAACTGGTTTTTCAATATATGGTGGCGTATCTTTAGTGTATCAACAGTGTGTGAGGATCAAGTGTATCCGAGAGGAGGCGGACTTGCCTTCCTTGAGGTGGGGGTGGGGAGAGGTAGTAACAGTTTGAATATAGACCTGCACATGGCTTATCATTGCGACAGACTGGCTTTTCCTTACACGGAAGACACTGCCTGTGTTATTCTGGTGGCTTTATTCCCTTCATTGCATGGGTAAGTGTGGAGCTGAGGTATGGTTCTGTGAGAAGGACACATCATGAAAGGCAAAGCAGAAGGACATTGAGGAGGGACACATGACATCAGTTTAAATAGGGGCAAATGCACTTGCAGCCTGAATGAATGACAGTCCAAAAGAGCTTGCATCTAGCAAAGCACATTGTTTCCCAACTGTAATAAAGAGCTTGGCTGTGTCTGGGGGAAAGAACATGGCAAAAAGAAGCAAAGGAACGGGCCCCTCGGTGGCTCAGTGGGTTGAGTGTCCAGTTTGGGCTCAGGTCATGATCTCGCGGTTCATGGTTCATGAGTTTGAGTCCCCCATCAGGTTTGTTGCTGTCAGCACAGAGCCGCTTCAGATCCTCTGTCCCCCTCTCTCTACCCCTACCCCGCTTGTGCTCTCCCCCCCCCCAAAATAAATATATATATTAAAAAAAAAACGAAGCAAAGGAAGAGTGGTGTGGGTCCTGCTGTAAACTCTTGGACATGGGTAAACTCTTAAGAGTTCCTATTCCATGAACCCATTGGAAATAATAATAATAATAATAATAATAATAATAATAATAACAGTTTAATCTATTCTGTTATTATTATTATTATTTGAAAATCAAAAGCTTTTCAAAACCAAATGTACAGAGAAATTAGTATGTTGAATCAACAAACCTTTTGGTTTGGGGATTATGTCTTCTATTTGCATCACCAAGTTCCTTCTGTTTTTATTGGCAAACTTGATATCCTAATATTAATCCTATTGTTTTAGCGGGAAGGAATTTGAGACCCACCCTCTTCGAAGGGGAAGGTGTATGGTTAATTTGGTGGACTTGTCCTGTGTGCATTACGGTGCACTCTTAAACTAGCGTGGCTCATGTTTGCCCGGAGGCTGAACTTACGGAAGGAGCCTAGAGTCCGAAATGAAGGCATCTTAATCAGCACTACCACGTGCTTCCTAAATTCTCAGTGCTTTGTGAGCGATTAAATCCATAAACGATGTTTGGCATCTGCACTGAGAGCTTTTCCTGAGACTTGGAAGGGCAGGAGAGAGAAGCGCCATGGAAATTAAGCTCTGTAGACTCTTTTAGGGTTGTTGTAAATGATGATGCAGATTGGTGGCGGTAATTACAGCTCTGGAGGCAGATGACACCAGCACTTGGCAGATCAGGCACCAGGGTGAGGAAGATCCAGAGTCTGGAGGGTTGGGTTTAGAAGTGCCTTCCAAAGCTGAACTTGAAAACGTCTTGGGGGTTTCTACAGTACCATCATCTATTTTGCCACTTAGGGATCTGATGAAGATTCGTGCAGATTATACACAGAATTGTATGTAATGAATCTCCCTTGTTCTTGCTGGGTGTTCCTAGTCAAGTAGGAGGGATCTTGTCCTCTCTGCAGTGACACAATACAGTGGCTGCAGAATCAGAGCTTCTGGGTTGGAGTCTGTTTTCCATCACACACTTGTTGGGCCTCAAGCAAGCTGCTTTGCTCCCAGGGCCTCAGTTTTCTCATCAGTAAAGTGAAGGTGTTAATAGAACCCACCTCATAGGGTTATTATGAACTTTAAAGGGCTAATGTGGACAAAGAGCTTAGAAGAACACCTGACACCAAGCGGATTAGCTGTTGTTTATTGTGCAAGCTATTTACTCATTCTTTTTTCGTCTGTGGGGCAATTAAGTATTTGAGGTCAAGGAACTCCATTTTCTTTATTTTTGTATCATCTTCTGTGGTGTCTACTATTTGGTCAGTGCTCAATAAATGTTTGCAAGATTAATTATTATATATTATATTTTTTATATATAATATATGATATATATACTATATGTCATATATGCAATATATATACACATGTAATATACCACATGTTGTATGCTGTATATCATATGCTATATAATAGATATTCCATCTATCTATGTCTGCGTGTCATGTATATGATATGATCTATTGAATTTAGGCAATTAATTAATTATTTATATTAAGATTCCTGAAAAAGAATATAAACCTTTGTGTGGCCCAGTATTTCCCACTAAAACTAGCCAGTTCTTTGATCTGGTGGCTGAGTAATTAAACAGATATTTTGGAAATAATTTGGAGAAATTAAGTGGGGAAATAAAATCAGGATTTGGGTAGATATTTGTTGTTGAGTTTTATTTTTTTCCCCCTATACATTAAAATTCTCCAGGGGTCATCTATATTGTACACAGATTTCCCCTCCTTAAATTAAGATGTTAACATCTTACACGGTTGCGGGTGGGAACTGTGTGCAGAAATCTTTTGCATATCTTTCCCGTGTTTTCTGTAAGTTTAAAACTAAGTGGCTTGATAACGAGATGCACACTTTCTCCCAATTTCTGTTCTGTTATCATATGTTACTTTATGTTTTAAAGCATATTCCATGTTGTGTCTTGATTTTGATTATTTATTATGTTCTTTTAAAAGTGATTATACTCGTATGTTAATTTTCATTGACTTTTGTTTTGAGCATGACTTATGTTTTATTTTGTGTTTCTTTTAGGTTTTGTTTTGTTTCATAAGATCCCACTGGATGGGTAGCTGAAGTAAAGGAAAAGACAGAGAAGGGGGCGGTTGGTGCTTGTTGGTTGATGCTGCCTTGTAAGCTGGACTCTTGGGACGGGCATTGGCTTCTCCCGGGAGGTGCCGCGTAGCTGGGGTTTTCTGGTAGACGTGCGTGGTGTTTGCAGGAGGTACCACACGAAGCCTGCAGATGTTGTGAGCTGTGTTTGGGGAGCACCATTGCAGAGGCAGCTCACAGGCAGCTAAGCAAACACTCAAGAAAACATCTTAAATTCATGCTTCTCTTTTGTTCTTATAATTGTTCAAATACAAAACTGAAATGGAATTCCATTGGATCATGCATCTCTTCTGAAAGGTGTGCTGGTTTGACCATACCGGAAATGTATTGATTTTTATTGTTTCTGTTGATTAAAGGTGAACTGCAAAGTTAAAAACAAAAAATCTAAATTTAGGGACAGGTATAAGAACACACTAAACAGCCTAATCTCCATCTAACACGTAGGTTAGCATCGTTTTCTGTTGACGTTTAATGAGAACTGAATTCAGAAAGTTTCACTTTTCCGTCTACAGCGCAGTGACTAAAAGAGTTGAGGGCATCGCTGTGGGGACCTGGTGACCCCACTGAGAGGTTCTTCCCTTCACTGGCAATAAAAGTCCAGAGTCATGCAATCAACGCTAATGATTTTTGTAAAGTTTATTAGCAGGCAGAAAAAAAAAAAATAAAAAGCAGCTCTGCGGTAGGGGGCTATAGATTTAGGTTAGGCATAGTCAGTTTCAGGATAACTGAAAGAGTGAAATAGACACATATGGTGCGTATGTCCTTTTATTCGCCCCCTGCGATCCACCTGCTTTTTAGAAGTTTCCTAGTGAGAAGGCCGCAGTATCTCATGCTGTTCCCATGACAGAACTACAGCTTTTCTACTCTGAAAAGGTCTGCGGGCAGAATGGCTGGCCTGCTGGGAGCAGGAGACCATATTCTAAGAAGGATAGTCCCCTACTACATCCTACACTACTGCTGGTTTTCATGGGCAGGAAGGCTCTTCCTGACCCCAGCAGCACAGAGGTAATGAGAATGTGGTTTATCATGTCCAGCCTCGTTGCTGAGAGGGTAGCCTTGGAGATAACAGAATCCTGCGCCCCAGCCTTAGTCCTAGCACGGACACCTGTGTCACTCATCTGGCCATTGCAGTGACCTTTGGTCCTTATCTGCCAGGTAGCATCCCTGTCCTGCGGCCAACTTTGGCTGCCCTTGCCCCATCTCACCTCACACTTTTCTTCTTAGGGGGACTCGGGAGCCAGGCCTGGACCATTTTGCTTAAAAATACAATCAGCTCTGACTGTTAAGGCATGCTCATAGATGCCATGGCTGGATTGGAAACTTATTGGCGTTTGACAAAACAAAATCTTTTTTTGGCAATAGTTACTCAAGTTTTGCAGTTCAGCTTTAAGGATTTATAGATTTTTAACTAGTCCAACATGTTTGGAAACACTGTTTTGCATCCTGTGTAACCAAGGCGTTAATCTTAATAAACCAGGATCCATTTAGGCACCAACTGATATAAAAAGATGATCCATGATGAATATTTTATACTGTTATCTTTTACATTAGCCACTAAATATGTTATTGCTTGATACAGACATTTCACAGAGTCCTATGGATTACAGCATTTAACCATGCCTGAAAGAGGGGCAGTTTCTTCAAAACATACACAGGCTGCTTGTTCTCAAAAGTTTTCTTTCCAAAGACACATCTGAGCGGGAGAGCAGCTGGCCCTTGGTGGGGGTAGGGGGACCTGAATAGTCTCTGAATTCCCATTTTCTTGCTCGCTGCTGAATGACAGTTCCTGTCACTACTTAGATTTTGATCTTTCCCAAAGTTGTTGATTTGCAAAAAGGCCAGCTAATTGCAGAAATCACGAACCCTGCAAGAAAAAGGAAACTCACACTGAGAGTTGAGCAGTATGCCAAGCATTCTTAAATATCGGCCATTCGGTACAAGTTTTATTTATTTATTTTTTCAAAAAACCTTTTCTATTTGATTCTGTGGAACCAGAAAAAGGCAATGAATTGTTTAAGGACTATTTTGTGCACTGCCCAGACTGAAAGGGAAAAAAGAAAAGAATATTTGTCCTCAAAAGCTAGAAGATTTCCAGGGTAGATTTTTGTTTTAAAATGTAGAGAAGTGGACAGATAAGGCAATTTAATATATCAAAGAGCAGTTGACATCTCCTAGGGAACGATGAAAACAGCAGGCTATTAGAAAATTGTTTCATATGGTTCTTGTGTTCCTGGTTTTCATTTTTCTTTAATCCCCGAAGACCACAGCCAGTGACATATCTTCTCATTTCTATACTCTAGACCAACCCTCTTTCATCCTTTGCTTTTTTGTCTCCTACAAGAAATCTTTTTACAGCTTCCTAATGACACGTACCATGTATTTTTTCAGCATTAGAAAAGGACAAGAGGCATTTTTGTTGAAATCGAGTCTGTTGCCTCCCGCCCCCACAAGGACCTGGCGTTTCAGCGCCAGGCAGGTACCCTTCGTAAAGGGCACGTGCTGGGTGAGCAGACAACCATCCCTGCAGAGAGGCGGCGGTCACCCAGCCTCAGCCGACTCCTGCTGACCGGGGAATGTGGCCCCAGGCTCCCCAGTCTTCTGATTCTTTAAGAGAAACTTGAAGTCTGTATTTTTTTTTTTTATGTGAAATGTCCCTATTTTTAAAAAGTTGGCTCAGTTATTTTTAAAACATTATGTAGGCCAACAAAACAACTGTGGGCTGCCCGTTTGTTACTTTTGTCTTAAAGCGACATCATTGTTCTCTCACTGTTTCCTGCTACCTTTCCTTTGCAAACACACTTCCTGGCATCGCCACTGAGAGCTTTCCCACATTGAGGTTAGCACCCCAGTGATCCCTGGCATGTCACTTACCTTTGGGGCTCTCCTGCCATCTCCACCAGCTAGGGCCTTGGCTCTGTCACCCTGCCTGGGACTCTCTTATGGCACTGTTTTCCCTCCATCCCGATTGGCCCCGCCTCTGTGTGGCCAGAGACAACCTAGCCAGCCCTTCTTCCTGTTTTATCTGACATCGCCTACTGTCACCAGTGTGACAGTCCATGTCACCAGTGTGACTCCATGTTGCCTGGCCCACTTGGGGGTAATTGGGTTCAGGTGGGAAAGTACACAGCCCCGTTCATGGGCCCTTAACGTACTCGTGTGGCCATTGGTAAACGGAAAACAGGTGTGCCACCTCAAGAGGTGTGGCTCAGTGCCCGTACTTTGAATGGGGTCCCCCTGGGAGCTTGTAAGGCAGCTGGGACAGACTAAGAAACTACTCCCACTGGCATCCCCGATGACCCTGGTTTGAGGCCAAGGAAGGTGAATTTCCTCACAGGAAAAAATGAATCCCCACATACTTCGGAGACCATCGATTCCGGGGTTTTCACTCCTGGTCTTCCAGCCCAGACCCATTTCATTTTTGACCCATTGAGTGTCTTTCCAAAAGTAGGGGGCACAGACGAGAAGGACACAGTCCCAGCTCCACCCCGAATCTCAGAGCACCTTGGGGGTTGGCCTGAAGGTCACACAGAGTGGTTAGGGCTCCAGGTTCTGCCTCCCGCAGAGCAGAGGCCATGGTTACCAGTCTGAGGAGCCAACGGCTCAAGGCCAACAGGCAGGAAGTCAGCTCAGGGCCCCATGCGAGGGCGAGCGTGAGGGAGGCGCACCTGCTTTGTCTCTCCTTTGTCTGGTCTCATGATCTGCTTAAAACCCCTGACTTCTCTGTCCCTCTAGCAATCCAAACTGACTCCATGACAGGAGGGCTTGGTTTTATTTGCTTTCTTGGTTGCTTTGCACACGCTTTTTATGTTCATTGCAAAATGGGAACAAACACGAACGGGGCCTGAAGTAACTTCTCTCGTGCCACCGCGGAGCGGGATGAGGCACTCTTGCACTGTTAGGCTTTCTGCCTAGAACTTCTCCCTGGTTTTCGTCCAGTCCCCTCACCCGGCAGTAGATGTTCATTTTGTCTTGCATTGTCCAGACCAGGTGCAGAGGCGGCGGGGGGGGGGGGGGGGGGGGGGCACTGGAAAGACGGGACTCTGTGTCATGCAAGGCCTTCACCTGGCGGCTACGTCGGGCCACGCGGGCTGTGCCCTTCCTGTCAGGCCAGGGTCAGTGAGGCCCCCTGAGCCCCTGCAGACTGGACTCCAAGGAAACCGGAACGGAGGCCACCGTTTCATTAAGTGTATCTGCTGTGCTCACACACCTACGGTGCCCACCAGCCACGTCAGATCTACTCAAGGGCCCCTGGGAGGGCTAAGGACTCTCCCGGACAGGGCAAGAGTATCACTTTCTGTGGGGTGCTGCCAGACGGAATTAAGTGAACAGAACTCCCAACCCAGAGAGTGACACGAAAACAGTTGTCACAGAAGGCGGCTTTCCACTCCAGTTGGCCCATTTCCTTGTTTCGGTCGTCAGGGACAAGGGACCCTCCCGGCCATCTGATTCTGACAGGGAGATCACTTTGGGTTTAATTCAGGCTAATGCTGCAGTGGGGCCTTGGGATGGTCATTAGCGGACACCCAAGATGGGTTGCTACTGGCTGTGTCTGAATCCTTAGTTTTCACGGAAAAAAAAAAAAATGCAGGAAAAGGAAAAGAACGGAGATTTTCGCCCCCTTTATTTTAAGACAGTCTATTTATGAATGGAGCATAATCAAATATAAAAGAGCAAGATTCCGTTCAGGATGTATAGGTATATCAAAGCGTCACGTTGTATCCTTTAAATACCTTACAATTTCACTTGTTAATTATACCCCAATACCGTTAAAAAGAAAATAAAAGGGAAAAATAACAAGACATTCCAGAGAAAGAAAAATCCTCGGGTTTCATTCACTTCCTGTTCACATCCACTTGCTGTATTGCTGTAATCCATAGGCAGTCTGTGAATCATCAGCATGCCCCGTTTTTCCCCATAATGTTCCAGGTTTTGAAGTCATTTTTTTCACGTTTCCTGTAAATAATGGATAATCATTTTTATTTTATTTTTAAGTGCTGTTTTAACAATGTGGATAGACCATAAATGTACTTGCTGAATTCATTCATTTTTTTTTAACAAGCCAATAAAGTTTTATAATTCATCTCCATGTGTCTTGCATTCTGTGTAGGGCCTTACATACCTCTCCCTTCCTCAAACACATACCGTCACCCCGTGTGGCACTGGCAACGTTCAAGGCTAAAGGTGTCCGAAGAAAGAGTGTGAGAAACGTCACTCAGAGTTTTGGGGGAGTCCCAGACCCACTATATAGATCCTGGAATACATCTCCTGTCCCTCAAAAGGGACTTTTAAAATTCCCATCAATGTGAGTTATACATTTACTATGTACTGATTCTTGCATTGGATATGTTTTCATTGGCTAAGAGGCAATCCTCAAAAACAAACAAACAAAGTTCAAGGGAATGAAAGAAGGAAAAAAACAACCTACATTCTGTGGGAAAGCCCTTTGGTATTTTAAGAACTTGGAATGGCCCAGGTCCCAGCAAGGGGACACACTCAGTGCTCTGTCCCTCGATTCTCGGTGACTTTGTAGCCAGATGACTACGATGGCTTGTGCCTTCATGGAGGCAACAGAGAGGAAGCCAAGTGCACAGAGAGGTACAACGCCATCCAACCACAGCTGTGAGCGCGGTGGCCACAGCTCACAGTCCTCTTGCCTCCATCCCCCGGATCGTCTCTTTTTCACGTTTCCCTTTTAGGATAGGACCAAAAGGGAAGGTCTGTAGGACCCCAGCTCGGATTTGTTTGAGTCTGCTTTCACCTTCTGGTGACCTTTAAAGGGTTTTGCTCTGCACTGAAGACTTGGGGACTGGAAAAACCAATCCATTGTGACTTGATGTCTCATCAACCCAAGTACGCTGACCTCTTCTGAGAGCCTGGTTAGTACTGGTGACGTGTACTTTTTCTAAATACCCTTCTCAACAGGTCTCATTGGGGATTTGGAGGTTGTGTAGTAATTGAGGCAGTTGGCAATGAACCCAGGCTGTGCAGATTTGAATCCCAGTTACACTCGCAAGCTACCTGACCTTGGGAAAGATATTTCATGGCTCTATTCCTCACGGGCTGATAAAACTTTTTTTAAGTTTATTTTTTTATTTTGAGAGAGTCAGAGAGAGTATGAGCGGGGGAGAGGGGCAGAGAAAGAGGGAGAGAGAGAATTCCAAGCAGACTCCATGCTGTCAGCCCAGAGCCCTAGGTGGGGCTCGAATTCATGAGCTGTGAGATCTTGACCTGAGCTGAAGTCAAGAGTCGGACACTTAACCGACTGCGCCACCCAGGTGCCCGGAGATGATAATGTTAATAGCCCCCACCCACCGGGCTCTGATGTGGCCGGCACTTGGTGTCACTAATAAAAATATTTTGATGGACTTGGGTGTTCAGTTATGCTCAGTATCCCTCAGTACGTGCCCCGGAATCCCAACTCATCTGTATGAGTTGGCCATATGGCGATTGTGTGGGCGCAAATAATGGAGTCCAGTGGAAGGGAACTTCACTCACTGGGTCATTCTGGATGTGGTCCGGGCTGTGAATCTGTCTCCAGAGTCACAGTGATTCTCCTCCTAGAGCCTTCACTCTGCCCAGGCAATTCTTGCACATGTATTTTTTCCAGATTTTATTTTGATAAAATAAGAGAGTACAATTTGTTTGGACCTATATTATGATAGTTCGGTGAGTTGGAGTGACAGTCTATTGTTTGAGGATTCTGGAAGAAAAAACATTGAAGATCATACCCCAATATGGTCTGCCTCTTACTTTGTTAATTCAGAATTTTGGATCATTTGAACGGGGTCTACGTTAACGTTAACTTTCAATTATCCATTTGAAAATCTTTGGAAATGAAGTGGCTGAGAGACCGTGTGAAAGAAAGGATCGGTTCCGAGTTCCCTTAAGCCTTGGAGACAAGGGTTTGCATGCAATGAGTTACAAACAAGTTTACGCTTGTCTACTTCCTGAGGTAGTTTCTCGTAGGAGCTCTGGCAGGAATGCATGATTGGCCTGGTTGGAGTTACTTCATGTTGGAAGAAATACAATTTCATTTCTTCAAAAATATTTTGTCATCTGGGCTTTTTTTCTTATTAAATCATCTTAAATAAGTGGTGCTGAAATCTTAACCAGCACTTGATTTAAGGCATTTTTGCCGTTGCTGTTGTGTTCCACGTTGTAAAGTGACATTGACCCCAGTATCTAAATGGTAGTACTCGTGAGCCAGTATCGGTTTCTCCCTGTGTGCCAAGTACTGGGTTAAGTGCCGCATGGATTGATTTGTGATCCTCTCAATGGCCCCGTGAGGCCAATGCTAATATTCCTCCCATTTTAAACGTTAGGAAACTGAGGAACAGCAGGATTGAGGGGCTTGCTGCAGGTTACCCAGCTAACGAGTGGTAACACCAGGATTTGAACTCCGCCAGGCTGGCTCCAGATCTGGAACTTGAAACGATTACCCTGTATGGACCCTTGGGCAGCGCTCGGGCTGGGGTGAGGCCAGCGAGGTGCCTGGGGCACCCGCGGGGCCCTGCAAGTGCCCAGCAGTCACTCCTACCGGAGCTAGAGGTTGAGTAGAGATTATTACCATGGAAAAGCAGAATTGTAAGGTTAACCCATGACATCGTGAAGGCACCTGCCACGCCAGTAAGCCTCCTGCTATTTAAATGTGCGACTAACAAAGCCTGCGCAAATCTCGACTTAGAACTGTGTGGCACAATAGGGAGTTGCACACGTTTTCTAAATATTACTTTATGAAACAGAGAAGTTGCATCAAGCAGGGGTTCCTTGCTGATCAGCCAGTGCAAGCCCAGCGCATGTTTGTTTCATCCATTGTAACCGAGGATGGATTTATTGGTTTTGACTGTTCCGAGATGCATTTTCTCGTGGCTCTGGCACCGGAGTGCTCACGGCTCATTTGGAGCAGTCCTGACTCTGCGATGAGTAACAGCGAGGGAATCCACCTCAGTGGGGGTGGAGGTGGGGGTGAGGCAGGGGAGCTTGTCTGAGGACGCGGCATCCTGCCACCTCCAGGTAGAGCATCCAGACATTGGAACAAGTGGCAGAAGAGGCCCGAGCGGCTTCTAGCCTCTGAAACACAGCGAGGCAGGACAGCGTCTGAGTAGCTCAGTCTTGTGGATGTTCTAGTCCCCAAATATCTCATCTGGCAGCCAGTGACTGAAAGACACTGCTAAGGGCATGCGCTAATTTCCCAGTCATTTGGTCAAGCCCCTTGTCACACAGCACAAGACCCCAGGGGCCTGTGTGTACTGAATTAAAATCTCTGTGCAATCATAAACTAATGAACAGTAAATCCTCCCCCCTCCCCAGCCACTTCTTTTAAAATATTGATTGTGTTTCCCAGGAGGAAAGGAAAGACCTCTTCTGTGCTTGACACCTTTTCATTTCTTTTTAATAATTCTCATCGTACGGTGTTTAGTCGCCCTGAATTGCTAAATAAAAATGTAGGCCGTGGCTGCTTGATTTAAAGATTAGCATCAGGCTTCAGGTAAGTTCATGCCATTTCACTAAAGACATTTGAGCCGGGGTGAGAAGTAGAGTCACCAGCACTGCTTTGCCTTTGGGGGGTGCTCTCAGGTTTTTTTCTCTTCTTTTTTTTTTTATTTTAAAATATTTATTTATTTATTTGGAGAGAAAGAACACAAGCAGGGATGGCAGAGAGAGAGGGAGGGAGAATCTCAAGCAGGCTCTGTGCTGTCAGTGCAGAGCCCGACTCAGGGCTCGATCTCGAGAACCAAGAGATCATGACCTGAACTGAAGAGTCAGATGCTTAACTGACTTGAGCCATGCAGGAGCCCTGAGTTTTTACATGAACTAAGGCGTGGACTACTGGGATGCTTCAGTCTTTGCAAAGATTACTCCCTTGAAGGATTTTCTCTCTGTTTACTTAGGCTCCTGGATTAGGGGAGGGGGGGAGTTGCCTGTCCCTCACCCTCCTTCGGTAAACACTGAAATTGCATGCCATGTTCTACTCCCTGGGGTGGTGGTGTGGCGGCTCCCCTGAGCGTTTGACCAGCGGGGTGACTAGCAGGTGTCGGGGGGAGGGGAGGGGCAGGGGTGTATCTTCCCTGTTCCACACGGCGAGGTCCGTCCCTAGCAGGGCTCATCCCTGCGCATCTGCAGTCCTGCCGGACAGGCTTCATCTTTTCTCCATCTGCTCCCCTCTATCCTTGTGGAGGGGAAAGCCTTCTCACTGTGGGCCGTCTCCAGGGTCTTACTGTCTCTTGTCTGCCCCTTTAACTTGCCCACACCTCTCTACATTGTGCCCACATCTCTTCATTTAAACCACTTGCACTGAGTTCTTTTTCCTTGACATGACCCCAACTGAAACGTACACTAAATTCTTCATTATCTTGCTTCATCTTACATCGGGTCTATTCCAAATCTGGTATATATTTATTGCGTCAGTTGTAGGTCAGACCATGAGCCTAGCACGGGAGGATCTACCACAATAAGCAGAACAGATGCCATCTTTGGCCTCACGGGCTGTGGTGTGATGGTAACATCTATAATACTGATGCTGTGATTGCATGAGTAGGGGAGGGGCAGAGAGAGGGAGAGAGAGTCCCAAGCAGGCTCCTCACTGTTAGCCTAGAGCCGGACGTGGGGCTCCCACTCATGAAATGTGCGATCATGACCTGAGCTGAAATCAGGAGTCGAATGCTCAACTGACTAAGCCACTCAGGTGCCCCCTTTCCCTTTTATGTTAAAAATAATTACTCTCTACTTTTTTTGTAGTGCCCTTTCTGCACAAGCCAAATACACGCAGAAACATGCTTTGACCTCTCTTTGTTTTTCACACATTAAAAATGTAGAATCAGTTGGGTGAAGTATTTGCATAGTAAAGACATGGTGTGCTTGTGTGTGTGTGTGCATGTGTGTGTGTGTGTGTGTGAGAGAGAGAGAGAGAGAGAGAGGTACCAGCAAGGAAAGACACAATAATTCTCTGTCTCTCTTTCACACACACACACACACACACACACACACAGAATATTGCATACTTTAAGCCCTGTTTGATTAAATAGGAATTTAATCCCAGTACATACACCATCTGTACCATTATTGCCTTCCCAATGCGCACCGTGCTGTAATGTTCCCAACCAGCTCCTTTTAAAAACTTTCCATATTGTATTTTTTGCTTTTTGTTTTTACTTCTTTATAAATAGCAAGAAGTTTCGCGGAGAAGAAATGATTACAAATCCCAAAAGGTTGGTGTTCCGTTCTGAGCTCCAAGATGTAAGGATTGAGTGGATTTCAAACTTGGCAAAATTTCTGACTTGGCAAATGCTTCCATCCTTATTTATGACAGCTTGGAAACTTCCATTTTCCAGGGCTTATAAACGATGCTGCTGATTTTGTCTCTCTTTTCTATTTTGCTGTGAATTATGAAATACCCAGCCTGAAGGTTTCCTTTTAACATTAACCCTCTTAGCAGAGTAAGAGTGCCGGTGTGTGTGTGTGTGTGTGTGTGTGTGTGTGTGGCTGTGTTCTTTCTTTTCTTGGTTGTAAGGCACGTTTTACGTATCTCATACAGGCAGTGTACTTCCCTTTCCCTGCTTTTCCACCAAATGACAATTGGAGATGTTGGGGTTTGAGGTATTGAGAATGAGAGTCTTGCGGTCTCCACTGTGGCCACAAAGGGCTTCCTGGCCAGCAGTGTTCTAAGGGACTGCACATCTGATCCCCAAAGGTTTAACAGAGGGCATTCTGGAGCAGGACAGGTAACACAGAACGTCTCTGAGAGTTTTTCCTGGAGGTGGGAGCAGGTGGTGGTTCAGGGGACCTCCCTGCCCATTTCCTTTGTGGAAAGTTGTCAAAATGGAATAAGTGAAAAAAACTTGTCTCCTCCTTCTTCTCCTCCCTGCCCTTCCTCTTCCTGCTTTTTCTTTTCCTCTTTCTCTTAACTCCTAATCCAGTTCCTTAAAGCCTGCTCATTTTCAGTTCTCATTGTAAGTACTTGCTTCTTCAGATTCATGTAACCACACAGAAGTTGAGAGCCTCTATCATTGGGTAGAGTTGACAGATTTTGCCGAATATAGGCAGGAGGAATTTTCAAATGCGGAACGTGTCCTCTGAGAGGCAGATGCCAAGATGGGATTGAAGCTGCCAGGATTCTAATCAGGAGAAACTCTTGTGTGAGAGAAGATGGGGAAGGAGCTGGGGAAGGCTGTGGGGGCAGCGGGCCGCAGTGCGAGTACACCTCGCGTGAGCGAGGGAAAGAGGTTAGGTCCAGCGCCCTAGGCTCCGTTCGCCCTGCGGAAATGTGGGCAGGGCTGCCGGGGAGTCGTGGAGCCAAGTCAGTCATCAGAGGAGCTCCTTGGCTCCCAGGTTGGGTCTTCCTCAGTATGCGGTCCGACACCCAGTCGTTGGTACTGGAGCAGCCCATGGGGAGCGTGGACCGTGTGCAAGTGAGGGAATGGGTTTCAGAGCACCTGTGGGTTTCAGGGTATAGTGCGGCCGTTGGTCAACTATGCTCTTGGACAAGAGGTGCTGCCTCATCTGACCTCCACTTAACCGATGCACTTGCTAGGCACTACTCCCCATCTCCCTATAAGTGACAGTGACCTAGACGCTCACCTGGATGGTTGAGTTCCAGTGCTCAAGGGAACCCCTGCTTCCCTAACGCCACTTACTACCAGTTATCTTGGTTTAAAAGGCTTCGACTATGATCATCCTGTAAAACAAAACAAAACAAACAAAAAAAGAAGTACACAGACCGGGCAGGTCAACACTTTGAACCGTTTAAAATGCCACTTTTGAGCTGTAGCCGTCCCTTTATTTATGGCAAAACGCGAAACGGCATCTGAAACCAAGATCTGTTTTTGCTTTTCTCGCCTGCATGCTCAAACCGCAAGTGATTTCATTTCCTTTCCTTTTGTGTTCGCCCTCGAATTTCCTGTCATGGCAGCTCTCCTTCCTGGTTCGCCTTCTTTCAGGAGAGCGTTCATGGCAGCGCACGTCCACACCTCGCCAGGTCAGAGGAAAGCGCTCATGGTGGATGGGAGCCATGCATCTGCTTATCGGTTCTTCACCACCCCTGCTCTCCCACGGCTCAGTTGCTTTCAAGAAAAATGATGTCTTGTTCAGGATGAACAGGCTTTGCTGAGTACTTTCGGGGTGCTCGACCACGGTTTGGTCACTCCAGTGGCTACAGAGACCTAGATAGGTCACGTAGGAGTAGGCGGGTAGGTGGCCTGGTGGGGACTGGCTCGTGCGCTGGTAGAGCACCCACCCCACCCCACCCCCCGGTTGCCCCACCTCTTTGCTGTGTCAGACCACAGGCTCAGAGCCACCAAATCCGATTTTCCAAAACCAGGGGAGATCTGGGTTTTTCTGTGACATTTCCCAGTTTTTACATGCTGGCAAGACCCCTCACATTTTTTACAGCCTCTGTGAGCCAAACTAAACATGACTTTTGCCAAATTTTGCCTTTTGTGACCCTTCTGCTGGATGTTCTGCTCATCGCTCTCAAGATACGGTTCCTCCACAGCATCGTTGAGCAGATGCTGGTCTGCGGCCAGGCTTCCTGGAAGCAGACACAGATGAAGATTCACAGAGGAAGGATTTATTAAGGGTGCGCTCCAGGGCACCCTGGGGAGGGAGTGGACAAGGCAGGACTGGGAACGGTTGGCTAAGCAGGAAGATGATTTCTCTTGGAAGGAGAACTCTGGAGTGTAAGTTGCACCCCAGAAATCTGAGAGCTGGGCTTTCATATTCTTGCACCCACCAGCCATTGGATGAGGGTCAAAAGAGGCAAAAATAGGCTCCAGTAGTTTAAGGGCAGTCCTCCAGGAAGGAGACCCTGGCAGGGACGGCGGTGGACCCAACAGAGCCTAGTACAGCCTACCTCCAGAGTGGTGGGTTTACCCAAGCCAAGTGGTAATGAGAACCACATGTCAAGTCAGAATTCAAACCCTGATCTTCTGATTCCAGTCAAGTCCAGTGCCTACTGACTCTTCTCAGATGTTATTTCATGAGATCGATGTGCAGAATTCAGATTATCTCAGACCCTGACTAGTTGTGTGTTGGACCCCACTCCCAGCTCATCTTTCCTCTAGGATGGCATGGCTCTCTGGACGAGGAATGGCAGGTGGTCAGGAGCTAGGAAGGAGCTCTGGAACCAGCAATGTTCTAGACAGCTCGGCCTGGGCAACCAAAAGCTGGAGGCAGCTCCCCGCTCTAAGTTCTTTCTCTTTACTGAATTTGCGGATTTCACATCTGAGATGTGGGTGGAGCTTGGGGATGCCCTGTGCTACAATGCTGAGTTCTGGGCCTACAAGACATGGCCGCCCTGCTGCTGGTGAGGTGGATCTTTCTGGGAAATAGGTCAGTGGTTTATACATCTTGCATGATTCACACCTAGAGTGCACAGTTTCCTTTGGAGAGTTTAAAACTGTTCGTGTATTTCATTTAAAGATACACCTTCTGGGGGTGCCTGGGTGGCTCAGTCGGTTAGGCGACCAACTTAGGCTCAGGTCATGATTTCACTATTTGTGAGTTCGAGCCCCATGTCAGGCTCTGTGCTGACAGCTCAGAGCCTGGAGCCTGTTTCAAATTCTGTGTCTCCCACTCTCTCTGCCCCTCCCCTGCTCACGCTCTGTCTCTCTCTCTGTCTCTGTCTCTCTCTCTTGAAAATAAACGTTGGGAAAAAATTGAAAAATACACCCTCTGAGCTTCAACTTGTTCCCCTTGAGAGAAATCCAGCAGGTGGGGAGAAAAGGCAGAAGCTACCGCATCATCTGCTGAGGGACATCCCTGGAGTTTGAGGGTCCCAGAGACAAAAAAGATCAGTTTTACTTTTATGTTTATTTATTTACTTTTGAGAGAGAGAGAGAGAGTGAGAGAGAGAGAATCTTAAGCAGGCTCCAAGCTCTGACCTGTCAGTGCAGAGCCCGACATGGGGCTTGAACTCACAAACCGTGATACCATGACCTGAGCCAAAGTTGGACACTTAACCAACTGAGCCACCCAGACACCCCAAAATCAGTTTTTTTTAAGTGAATCCGCCATGTCTGCCCACACAGCCCCTGCCCTGTGTCCTGTGCTGTGGCTCACACCTCGCCGGTCCTTCCAAACCTCCAGCCGAGCCAGGACACCTTCCTTGCCTTTGCTTCTTGCGTGCCGTCCTGAAATCAAGCCACCACGTCTTTCTCCCTGAAATCTCTCAAGCCTGCCTGGGGTTCCGCACTCCCACCCCGCTGCCTTCCTTCAGGCCGCCTGTATTTGAGAGGGGCAGACCGGCTTCACCTTTCTCACCACGCTTGCCAACTTTGTGAGTCATTTCCCTCCCAAAATACAGACTTGAGGTAGTCGGTCCTGGGCTCGTTCTGCTCTGGCAGCTCACGTAGCTAAGTAGATCCAGTCCCCGCTCCCCAGATGGGGTTTCAAGCTCCCAGAACATTCTTCCTCCAGCCCGTCTTTTCTACCATGCCTCCCCACCACCTCCGTGCTTCCCCAACTTGCTCACCGCACCTAGTTTGACCCTCTGAGTCCTCCCACGCGTGACCTTGGACTTTGCACTTCACTCTCCAAGTCCCTGATTCCTCAGGGAAACAAGGGCAGCAGTTATCTACCTTGTGGGGTGACTGGGAGAATTTAATGGGAAAAGTATAGCAAGTGGGCAGGACAGCCTGGGACATGTTGTAGGTGCTCCATAAATAATAACATTGTGAGGATTATCATTACTGGAGTACCTTTCCAAAGTCCAGCTGTGCTCCTGCCTCCCGTCTAGAAGCTTCCCCAGAGCTGCCCACATGGCAGCAACACCTTTTTTACCTATAGTCCCGTAATAGTGTTGGGCTGTATTTGATCATCTATCCAAGGCACTGGGCCACACACCATTCCTGTTTGAGGACTCATGTGCTTTTGAGGAAAGAATGAAATATCTATAATTCTTAGTTGAGTTCACTTCTATTGCAACGTGAGAATGTTTCTGGACAAAGCTGAGGCCTCAGCCTTGATCAGAAAAAGGGAGCCTCCGAGGTGAGGAAGGTCAGCAAAGTGTTAGGGTCCTGAATGCAGCCCAGTCCTCCCTCCGCCACCCCCGCCCCGTGAACAGAACAGGCTAAGTTTTCTGGGGACTTCTTTAGTACGTCAACCTCGAGGATTTTGACGCATTAGCTTCCCAGAGCTGCTGTTAACAAATGGACCACAAACTTGGTGGCTGAAAACAACAGAAATGTATCCTTTCAGAGTGTGGAGGCCAGAAGTGGTGGCAGGATCGGTTCCTTCTGGAGAGCCTGAGGGAAAATCCGTTCCAGGCCTCTCCTAGCTTCTGGTGGCTGCTGGGCTTGTAGACATTCCACTCCATCCCTGCCTGTCTTCACACAGCCTTCTTCCTATGTCGCTATGTCCTCATTTCCTCTTGTAAGATTAATTTTCGGGACACCTGGGTGGCTCAGTCAGTTAAGTGTCTGACTCTTGATTTCGGCTCAGGTCGCGATCTCATCGGTTCGTGAGCTCGAGCCCCACGTTGTGCTGTTAGCACAGAGCCTACTTGGGATTCTCTGTCCCCTCTCTCTCTGCCCCTACCCTGCTTGCTGTCTCTCTCGAAATAAATAGACCTAAAAGAAATTTTTTTTAATAAAAACAAAAAAGTTTAAATCTCTGGCCATGAAGGTAAAAGAGACCAATCACATGGCCTTTAGTCATACTAGCACTTAGAAAAGGTTCAGTGTTTGCTCAGGCCTGTAAGAAGTCCCTGCTTTGTTCAAGCAAGGGAAGAGACTTCGGCAAGTCCTTTGGTACTGCCTTCTACCTGCAGGATGAACGAGGATGCCAAACCTTTAAAGGAAGACCTTCTTTTTTTTTTTTTTTTTTTTTTAACTATTCTTTAATATCCTTAAAGAATATGACTGCACTGTCATTTTGCCTCAGTGGCCCGCATATATGGCCATTAGAGTGGGTTCTATGGGGAATTCACGTCAAGAGGCAACATGGTGTCTCAACTAAAGAAAACTTACTGCACAGAGCAGAGCGGAAAACTCAACTGTCTTTAGCGTCCAGGCAGGCAACGCTCTGGGTAGGGGAGCCTCCTGGAAGTGTGTCCTTGTTTAAAGAGGGCAGCAGCTGCTCATCCATTCATTCAGCCAGGTATTTAATGAAGTCATCATTCATTCAACTCGGAAGGTGTTGGGTACTCTATGCCCTGTGCTGTGGTGCTGAGGACACAGGGTTGAACTAGGCAAACCCCTCGTCCTCAAGAGCTTCTGTTCTGTGATCCTGGCTCCAGTTGTCCATGTGGGAATCCAGGCCTATCACTGAGTCATTATTTTATTTTATTTTATTTTATTTTATTTTATTTTATTTATTTTATTTTAAAATTCAAACTCAGGTCTTTAAAATTTTTTTAAATTATTTATTTATTTTTAAGAGAGAGAGAGAGAGAGAAAGAACACAAGTGGAGGAGGGGCAGAGGGAGAGAGAGAAGGGGACAGAGGATCCAAAGCGTGCTCTGTGCTGACAGCCGAGTGCCTGATGTGGGGCTCAAACTCACAAACCGTGAGATCATGACCTGAGCCAAAGTCAGTTTTGCAACCAACTGAGCTACCCAGGTGCCCCAGGCCTAATCACTGGGTCATCATTTTAAAGAGAAGAAGCCAGAGTTTCATGTGCAGTCTCATGAATTTTAAAAGTTGGCAAAGACCGTACATTTTTAAATTTTTTTTTTCAACGTTTATTTTTTATTTATTTTTGGGACAGAGAGAGACAGAGCATGAACCGGGGAGGGGCAGAGAGAGAGGGAGACACAGAATTGGAAACAGGCTCCAGGCTCTGAGCCATCAGCCCAGAGCCTGATGCGGGGCTTGAACTCACGGACCGCGAGATCGTGACCTGGCTGAAGTCGGACGCTTAACCGACTGCGCCATCCAGGCGCCCCGAAAGACCGTACATTTTTAAAAGAACATCGTACAGGCCAGACAGCCTTTGTCCCTTGACTCAGTGTAGCCTGCAGGCCTCTGATTTGTGACCCCTGTCATAGAATAGCATGACCTTTACCTTAGGAAGCATTTTTCTGATGTCCGATTTTCACAATTCTCATCGTTCCTCCCTTCGCTGGAAGTTGCTAATGGTTACCTCTTGCTGTTTACATCCTCCCGCATTGAATGATTCTTTGGTGCTTCATTCTTGTATTTTCAGGTGAGCTAACCTCCATCTATCAGCTTTTCCTTTCTAATTCCATCTCCAAATCGTTGATTACTTTTTGTGCTGTCTCAGGCTTCTGGAAAGCCTCCGAGGACGACGTCTGGCCCTTGGTACTTCTCCAGAGGGTCAGAATCTAGCCCAAACTCTTAACTAAACTGCTCATGGATTAGTCTGCTTTTAAGCCTCCCTTTCTCCTTGGCCGTCCAATTTTCACAGCCTCTGAGTTGCCTGACTCCCAACCTTAGGTGTGATATTAATTTCTCTCAGAGGGACGTGGGTTTAATAGATTTTTTTTAATTAACATTTTGCAAAATTGGAGCTGTCATGCTTTATGGCAGACTGATACAAATGTCTATAATTACATTTTTGGCACTAAATCTTGGGAATAGTCTAGAAATGTTTGTTTTAACCCCTTCCTCAAATGTTCTGATTTATGGGCAGGCCTCTTTACACACACCTCTACCGGGGCCCGGTTGTCATGACAACCCAGAACATCATTTGTCAAAAAGCTATAACTTCATTCTATGTTGAAGCTAAAAATTTATCTTTGAGGATTTATTTTTATGACAGGGAAATTTTGTATTTCCATAGATCTGCTTCTTCCCCCTAATTCTGCTTGCAGTTATGGAGATTCAGGCTTCAGGGGATGATTTTCTAGTGAGACAAATCTCTTACCACCCTACCCTCCAAACAGATGAATTCTCTTATCCATTCCAAAGAGCTCAGATGGACTCATTAGTAACCCCTCCCCCAAAGTAGAATTGTCCCCGGTGTATTTCTAACTCAATATGATTTTTGTTTCTTTAAAAAGAATAAAACAATTCTTTTTAATTGGGTGATTTTTTTTTTTTTTTTTTTTTTTTTTTTTGGCTAGCAAAGTTCAAAGAGAGGGAAGAAAGCAAATGTCTGTCTCTTCTACATGCTGGAGAAGAGTGAGATATTTAGTTATTATATTTACTTGTGTGATCTGTGATTTGAGGACTGCCAACTGAGAGCGAGGAAAACATATAAATCAGTGCATTGGGCTCCTGGGGACATTGCATGGCCGGTCCAAAGGAGGGTCCTTCTTTCTTTCTGCTGATAAAGCGTGGAGCATTCTGTGGGATTGTCCATTTCATTTTTTTAACGAGAAGCCCGAGATCAGTATTTTTATATAAAATGTCTCAATTTTTAAAGCGCTTGGCAGATCATGTCTAGTTTTTTTCTTTGTAAACAATGTAATGGTCAAAGTACATCTGAGGGCAAGTTCACTCCTTGGATCCCCCCTCCCGAATGGGATTTCTGCCCCAGGACGTGCCACCCAACAGCTTAGAATGGCTTTGTTTCCTATAAATTGAGCAATTTTGTAAACCAGTTTTGTTCTCATGTTCTTCTCGGGGTCTGACTTGTTACATATTCATTCTGTTGGCCCTACCGGAGGTGTCCTCCCATTTGCACATTGGGTGTAAGAAGAAGCTGTGATCGTAAGCGTGTCCCAAAGACCTGCACACGCATCTCTCTGACATTCCAAGACAGATGGTGGGAGCCATCAGACACCTTCTGGGAGTGTTCATGGATTTGTGAATCTCTCTTTGCCTTTGACGGATGGGGTAGTTTAATCCTCTCCACTAGGACCTGCATTTTTCTTTTGCCTCAGGAACTCCTGGATGGCCACCTGCCTACCCACAACAGATAGCAAGAATGTTTTTTTCTCACTGAATCTGAGTGTTTTGTTTCTCATCTACCAGAGGGGAAAACACAAGCAAGTTTTTGGAACATGCCATCAACAACATCGGGGGGCAAAGCTGCGCTATGGCTGTCACTGCTCCAGAATAGGAGTGGTTTAGGGAACACTCACCCTATGGTGGACACTCATCACCAAGCCCGCACGCAGTTAGATTTAAGATTTTAGGGGTTTCGTGTAAAATTATGGTGAACACGGAAACTCAAGAGTGACTGGCAACAGCTGCTGGCTGGGAGACTGTGTGCCATTCAGAGCCCATTGTCATCTGGCCTTCCTCCCCTTTTCCAACTCTGCCCTGTGCAGCCTTCATGCCCCCCCTGGGCTCAAGCCTCACTGAGTCCCTGCCCATCCCCAGTTACCTTCATGCTCTTGTGTAGTGTCCTGTACCTGGAAGGTTATACACCATGTCATCAGGCAGGGTTTTATGGGGTCCTTAGGAGTGTTTAAACTTTAGAAATGTTGGTCGGAAGTGCCACAGACACAATCCCCAAATGAGTAGATCTGAGAAGCCGGAGCCAGATAGGGGCTTTGTGTTCCACTCCTTCCTCCCTGTCTTGCTTTACTGAGCAGCCCAAGGGTTTTTTTGGGTTGTTTTGTTTTCATCCTTCTTTGAGCTGTTCTTAGTGATCAAGAGAGAAAGAAGGTGCTGGAATTAAGGTAGAGTCTCCTGCAAATATGCACGTACCCTATTTCAAGTAGGAGCAATTGAATCCCCAAAGCTTTTTCCAGCACTAGAAGATAAAATTTTTAAAGAACCATCCAGTGGTAATGAACTAATTCTGATGCCCTTATTCTGTGTTTACTTCTTTTCCTAAGAGATTTAAAAAATTACACTGGTAATGTGTTTTCAACAAATATATAAAGTACAAAGAAAGAAGTAAAAATTTCCTGTAATGCTGCCAACCCAGAAATATTTTACCTTTTTCTCCCAAGTACCTTTCTGTGTATGTAATTGTTACCTAGTTGAAATAATATTGCATATAAATATTTTTATTTCCTATTAGAGGTACAGCACAGCATACTATGAAAGTTTCTTTATGGAATTAACATTTGTTATAAATTAATGTGTTCATGGCTCTGTAATCTTTCCTCCTGTGAATAAACCATAATATATTTAATCATTTCCTAGTATTGGACATTTTAAAAATTCCAATTTCATTATTAAAAATAGCATAATGGGTATCTTTGTCCATCTCGGTTTTTGTTCCCCTTGGCACTGATGTCAGAGGTAACATTTCTCATGAGGTTTTTAATATTTTTAAGACCCTTATAATCCATTAACAGTTTACTTTCTGAAATACCCTATCGGCTAATTTGCACTCACAACAGATAGGTTTTAAGGGGGAAAAAAAGCAATGTTTAAGAATGCCTCTTAGTATCCTTGTTAACATTGAGTTCTGTTCACTTTTTCTCCCTAATCTTGGCTTTAGTATTTATATGATAGTCTGTCCACCTGTCCACCGGTGATTGAGTGTGTACGTGTGTGTGTGCGTGTGTTCACCGCCAATAAGAAAGAAGTCTCTTAGCTTTAGTATTTATATGATGTTCCTTTTTCGAATATGGAAGCTGAGGGCCAAGGAGGCTTTGTGACTTTCCTGAAGTCATAAAACTAATAACTGTCGCAACCAGAATTCAATCTGGGCTTTCTGTCTGCACTGTTAACCATTCCTGCAGAACTTCCTGCTACTGTAAGAGGGAAGAAATGACCCCAGGGCCCAGGCCAGGCAAAGGGTGTGAAACAGAATGTGGTCAGCACAGGTGCTCCCAGGACAGAAGCCCACTTCGCACAATCTCATGGTTCTCTTTTCTTGTGAATGGGAGAGTAGGTGCAGGTCCCGAACTCAAAGTAACAAGCTTCTGAGAAAGCAAGATATTTTAGCTCAAACACGAGCGTCTTTTGCCATCTCAGAAATCAGAATTTGTGCCGTATCCTTCATAGTAAGGCCGAAATCAATGCCAAAGGATTCAGAAACTGCATTTGTTGCTGTGTCCAGAAAACACCGTTGTTTTGGAAATACAAAGTTAACATCTTCCTGTCATGCTGAGCTTCTGACCATGGATTCGGTGACCTTGATGTCCTGTATTCTCGTTACCTCTCTTGTGCTCCTTTAACTTCAAATGGTGGGTTTCACTGCTCCCTGGGTATAGGCTTTGAGATGCTGTATCGATGATCCCAATGTCAATTCAGTACGTAAGTGTTTGACATCCACCCAGCGCTGCTGGGCATACGGAGACAGGAGACACAACTTCCAGGGGTTTATCATCTCACAGGGAATGTGATGTGCACCCAGGTCTGAGAACAACTGGGATTGGATACCTAACTTCATGCTTTTAGTGCTTTATGTGAAAAGAGAAAGAAAGAAAGAAAGAAAGAAAGAAAGAAAGAAAGAAAGCAAGCCCAGTCATGCCTGTAGATATTAAAGTGAACATCCAACCCATTTCTTACCCTTGGATTTGGAGGATACATATATATTTGGGGTCTAACAGTGACTTCCCTTGATAAACCAAATTAGGTGACCCACTGAGGTTTTAATGCAATGGTTCTCATCTGGGGAGCTTTAAAACTCGCCCTGCCTAGCGGGCCTCCCAGACCAATTAAGTTAGGCTGTGTAGGGGACAAGACCTTGGTGTTGATGTTTTTTAAATGTTTATTTATTTTGAGAGAGAGAGACGGAGAGAGAGAGAGCATGTGAACAGGGGAGGGGCAGAAAGAGAGGTGGGGAGAGAGAGAGAATCCCAAGCAGGCTCCCTGTTGTCAGCACAGGGCCTGACATGGGGCTTGAATTTACAAACCATAAGATAATGACCTGAGCAGAAATCAAGAGTTGGAAGCTTAACTGACTGAGCCACCCAGGAGCCCCAGGCATTGATGTTTTTAACCCCCACCCCCACCCCTACCCCCGGTGATTCTAGGGTACAGGGGGAGTTGAAATTGAAGGAGAAGCCCAGGTGAGGATATGCACACAGACGTCTCCACAGCTTAGTTCGTTTGGATTTCTCTTCCACGCGGGCAGCTTGTGGCATCACCATGGCCTCTTCTGTCCGTGGTGTTATACTGTCACCTCTCCCAAATTTGAGCTCAGCTGGGAGAAGCTGGCATTTTCATACAGAACTTGGTAAAATATGGAAGGGGAACCTATCAAGAACCCATCCACAGTAATGTTGCCAGATTTGGTAAATAAATACAAGATGCCCAGTTAAGTTTGAATTTCAGATAAACAACAAGTGATTTTTGTTTTTTGTATAATTACATCCCATGCAGTATTTGGGAAATGCTTACACAAAATATTATTTCGTGTTTGTCTGAAATTCAAATTTAACTAGGCGTCCTGAATTCATCCTACCTATAAAGGAAACTAAATCAAGTCCAAATAAATTTAAAGTGGCAGATATGTGACTCTGCCACTGACAGCCTGTGTCCTTGCTTGCACGTCCTGGGGGCCCTGGGGTCTGCCTCCCAGGGTAATTATTCCTGAGCCCCAAAGTGTTCCTAGTTCTTCACCGAGCCTCTGCTTACATGGAGGTAACAACTTTGTGTCCCATCACGTGAAGTTAACCCCAATGTCACCTCTTCCCTTGATTAGCAAGGCCAACATTTAGCCTCAAGCACCTAGGAATCCCTCGCGTTCTCTTGCTCACTATCCGTTTCTAATTGAGGGATGTGTTTCACGTGGAGCCAATGTAACACTTGGCTTCATCCTTCCTCCTCTTGTGATTAGTTCTGCCTACCTTCAGAGCTTTCTAGAACTCCAGGAGCCCACCAAGTACAGGGAACAGGAAGGACAACCATAAGATTACTTACATACCCCATTGCACGTACTCAGGGTCAGCTTCCGGGAAGTGGACTGGACCTTCACACAGACTCTCCATACAAGGGTTCCATGATTGGTTTGGTGCTCTGCTGTCAACATTTTGAAATACCTGATTTATGGACAAAGGGCCTGCGTTTCATTTAGCCCTGGGCTCTGCAAATTATGTAACTGGTCTAGCTCCCACCAGAACACTGGTGGTTAGACTAATGGCAGTGGCTTCCTCACACAGACAATAACTTCTATTCCCCATAGTGGGTATGGCCTTGGCCTTCTCTCCTTGGGTCAGTGGTATTCCTTTGGCAGGGAAGACCCAGAACAACTGCTTACACGTTCCTCCCCACTGTTCCAGGCACACTCACCTTCCGAAAGACTTACACAACTCAAAGACACGTAATTTCCTAGTCCAGACATTTTATCTGGGAGTTTGCATGGATTTACGTACCTTTTCAAGAGGAGCTTTTAGGGTGGTGTTGCCATTTAGGTTAGCTGCCATCATTTGTCCATCAGCAGCTATTGAGCACCTGCCCCGTCGTCATTGTCGATCATCACATTAAGTGTATTCAGTGCTCCTGTGTGCATGGCCCTGCACTGCGAGATGTAGTATGCTAAAGCCACATTCTGTCGGTGATGGCAGCCTGACTCTGAAAGACAGCCATTGCTGCCTTTGGAACAGTGAGCTTTTTCCCATCAAAGAAGGGTGTCCATCAAGAGCCAGAACTACTGAATTATTTTTCTGGCATCTGCCTTGTGGGTTCAGGCAGCGATAACAACAAACCTACAGAAATCAAAAGGTGACACGCTGGCTTGGCTGAAAATCCCGGCTGTCCCCTCTCTTCCTTTATAATAATCAAATCATAAAATCGTGCAAGGTCGTTGTCCTCTACGCCACTGATGAAGATACCTGCGTGGGTAATGGCAACGTAAGGCTGACCTGGGGAAGTCAGCTGAGGGGAAATTTTTCAGAAATCATATATGTGAAAGTGCTTTGAAATATACGGCAAGGTGACGTAAGTCGTTGTTCTTATTTCTGGTTTCTGGAAGCTGCTTGTGGCAGTTTTGCGATCTCCTCCTGCAATGCCAGCACATTGTAATCTAACATAGAACTCAAAACAATTGACAAGATGAAACAGCTCCAGAAACATAAGGAAGCCCTCGTGGTTGAAGTGTGAGACAAGAATTAGTGTCTTGTGCCTTGTGCCAAAGATCCCATCACATCTTGGGGCCATCTTTGAGCAAAAACCTCAAAGAAACATAGTTCCATACCGTTTGAGCAAATGCCATAGTTGTGCTCTTCGCCAAAAACGTTTTGAGTTAGCCTTATGGTGAAAGAAAAATCGTTAAGATGTGCTGACGTGTTTTTACTGGTAAAGCAACTTCTTTTCAGATATTTAAGGCCAAACACTTGATTTGAGATAGGAAATCATCTCTAGGTGTAGGGAAATGCAAGTCAAGGGCAGCCCTTCCAATGGTCTGCCCAGCCCGTTCGCCCCACGATGGCTGGAAAATGATGGTTATGTTGATGTTTTCATCTGAGGAAAGTAGCCCTACAGGGGACTGAAATATCTTGGATCAAGGAGGACACTCTTGGAGATAATTAATTTGAGTAAAATGATCACCAAGAAGCCACTAGGGACTTGGGAGCATGTCAGTTACTGTAGGAGACAGTGTGATGAGCACGAAAAGTCAGGGCCTTCAAGTGACTTGCATTCCAATTGAGAGAACAAATTGATCGCACTGTTAGATCACTGTTATGTGATTCGTTTCTAGCATAAACTAATATCATTATAGATTACACAGAACCACACCTTTTATCCAAAACCCCTGGAGCTGATGCTTTGGATTTGGAGACACTTTGGATTTTCAAAATGCAACATGGTAGCTGTAGGGAGTGCTAAATACCCCCTCCAGTGGGCCCTGGGCAAGCTCTTCGTAGTCACATTCGATGATATTCCTGCAGTGAATATGAAGAAGTGGTTATGCTAACTGGAATCAGTAAAGTCTCCAAAGGATCTCCCAGCAGTTCAGGTCAGGTCTTAGTACCAAATGAGCTTACCTTTGGGTTTTCAGAACGTTTCAAACTTCAGAAGTGCAGACAACGGATTGGGAGGCCGTCGCAGAGTGTAATGTAGCATAATCTAATCTTAAATCACTTTGGGTATACTGTAACTGAAGTTCCGTGAGGGCAGTGCTGTTTCCCAAATACCCAGAATCGTGTCTGGCAGAGAGGCATTCTCTAATATATATTCGTTAAGTAAACAAAAGTCATAATAAGAAACGTAAGCTGTCATTTCATTGTATGTCTACCTCACGCCAGACACAGTGTTTTGCATCAACGCTGCTAGGTCCGGATTGTTGTTTCTATTGTTACTCTCACTTCACAGAGGAGGAAACCGTCTCTGAGAGAAGTTCAGCGACTTGCCCAAGGTCACCTGGGTGGCAGGTGATAAGACTGTGATGGCAGCCCGGGATATGGCTGTGGTGGCCGTGAGCACACTGTGGGGTCAGGCCGTCTGGGGTCCGGGTCCTGATTCTGCCACTCGCCGAACTCGAACAGTGGTTTCGCTTCTCGGTGCTTACGTTTCCTCGTGCGTAAGATGGAAATAACAATAAGGTCTCCATCATAGGGTCGTCTCGAGACGCACGGAAAGTGTTTAGAAACTGTGCCTGGAATCGTACAGGACTTGAATAATGTCAGCAAAATCCGAGGTGTCAGAGGGAGACTTTGCAGCAAGGAATTTTGTCCAGGGGAGTGGAGAGGGCTTTTAGACAGAAAGATAAAACTTCAGATAACCTTTTTTGCAACCTAATCATAAAAGAATACCCCCATGCTACTGTGATAAGCTCAGAATGAGGGACTAGGCCTAAGTCACAAAATAAAATTTGTTTGGTTATCTCCATTTGGTCTGAGTGTTGACAAAATTAAGTACACTATCTGCTAAAAATTGGTAGACTAAGAAAAAAAAGAATACCTCCTTTGTGTGACAAAGATACTATATATTTATGCTCATTTCCCCCCAGTTTTATTGAGAAATAATTGACATACCTCCCTGTATAAATTTAAGGCATGCACATGATGGTTTGATTTACATATGTGGTGAAATGATTCCCACACGAAGTTCAGCTCACATCCATCTCGTCATATAGATACAATAAAAAGAAAAGAAAACGAATGATTTCTCCGTGTGAGGACAACTCTTAGGATCTGGTATAGTCATCACACTGTACCTTACGTCCCTGGTACTTAATAGTCCTACAATTGGAAGTTTGTACCTGGTGACCACCTTCCTCCAATCACCCCTCCCCTCACCTCTGGTCACCATAAATCTGATCTTTTTCTAGGAGTTTGGTGTTTTGTTTTGTATTGTTTTGTTTTAAGGTTCATATGTAGGGGCACCTGGGTGGCTCAGTCGGTTGGGCGTCTGGCTTCAGCTCAGGTCATGATCTCACAATTCGTGAGTTCAAATCCCACATCAGGCTCTGTGCTGACAGCTCAGAGCCTGGAGCCTGCTTCGGATTCTGTGTCTCCCTCTCTCTCTGCCCCTCCCCTGCTCATGCTCTGTCTCTCTCTGTCTCAAAAATAAATAAAAACATCAAAAAATTAAAAAAAAAAGATTCATATGTAAGTGAGATCCCACAGTGTTTGAATTTCTCTTTCTGACTTATTTCACTTTGCATAATGCTTTCAAGGTCCATCCGTGCTGTTGCAAATGGTAGGATTTCCTCTTTTTTAACGAATAATATTCCACTGTGTAGGTGGATGTGTGGATGTATATATATATATATATAAATAAAGAAGTTGTGACATACATATATATATATATGTATGTCACAACTTCTTTATTTATTGATCCATCGATGGACACTTAGACATTTCCATGTCTTGGTTGTTATGAACAATACTGCTGTGAACATGGGTATGAAGAAAAAAGATGCTACATCTTACACCAACTGTTACCATCAGACTTAATGGTGAAATTTCAGAAGTTTTCCCCGCTAATCTCTGAAACACCATAAGAATGCCTACATTGTTGCTATGATTTTATCACCTTCTGGAAGTTCTAGCTAATGGAATAAGACGTGAACTGGACATAAGAGGTTTACCTTTAAAAAGTGAAAGATACGAATACTTACAGATATTGTGAATGCCTAGAAAATGGTGGAGAACCAATTTACAAACCTATGAATGAACCTGGAGTTTCTCTCATCTGGCTGGATACCAAACAGGCTATTTAGTAGCTCACCCATATGCTAGCAATCATGTCAGACAATATAGTAGTTAAAAAAGTCGTTCAGAATAGGAAAATGGCAATAGCAGGAACTCTAGCATGATGACAGAGATGGGGAGGAAGCTATGCATACAAAGTTGGCCCCATCTATGCAATATGAAACAGTAAAATAAAGAAAAACCTAAATGCTCAATGATATCAGAATGATTCATTGAATGATGGAAAAAAATTCAAGGATGAATAAAATAAAGTTTTGTGCTCACAATGCAATGTTAATGAAAAAGTTTAGAATATTAAGTATTCTATAGGCATTGTGGTCCCAATACTTATTTTTTACATAAAAAAATAAAAGCACCAGAATGTTAATAATTAAGGGATGTGGGATTAGAGATGATTTTATTTTCTTTTTTATACTTTCTGCGTTTTTCAAATGTTCTAAAAAAAGAACAAGCACTTGTTTTATCATGCAAAAAGTTCTGCAAAAGCTTTTGAGGAAAAACACGTAATATCAGAGGAATGAATTTACCTACCAGTATTACTTTTCTTCCCAATATATGCTATTTTGTGAACTTTTATTGAGGCTATGTTAAGGAAAATAAATATTGGCTTACTTACTCAAAATAGACAGCCCTAGTCTTTAAAATATAAAACAGCACTATTTACCTTTTCTTCATTGATTAAACATAATTGAAATTTTGTACAGAAGCCTTAATGATTTTTTTTCCCAATGCTTTGCTATAAGACTCGGATTCAGTTTCCGGAACAGAGGAAATGCCAAGATGTACAAGAAGGCACTGGAAGGTGAAACATCCATTTCATTAACTCTTCGAAAAATAAATTACCTCACTTCCTTTATCACTGTAGTAATTAACCCACATTCATACTCATTCTGACCAACGCTATATATTATTTATTACCTTCCATTTGTGGTTTGGTGGGCCACGTAATGGGTATTTTGTCAGACGATTTTGGTGGGGGAAACACTCAGCGCTCATCTGCTCTCCTAATGACTTCTCACCAGAAGAGCCAAAATATACTTTTTAAAAACCTAAAATAATATAGACCACAGGTGAGCACAAATTGTAATCCTGCCCCTCCACTGGATTCAGTTGTATCTTACTCATTTTGGTAAACATGTACCACCGACTGATTTCCGCGAGACCCCGCAGTTCTTGGCCCAAAGCCAAAAGCCGAGCACCCAATAGTTGTTGGCTAAATGTTTGTGGACTGGGTGGAAATGCGAACAAAATCTTGGGGCTTCAGACTCCTGGCCCTGTGACCTCCCTTACCCAGGTGGGGTCTGGCGTGGTCTGACCTTGGCCTGAAGGCACGCACACCCTGGGGCTCAGTCCCACTCCACTAAGATTCAGAGCAGTGGCAGCTTCCTTCCTTTGGTCAACACCAGTTATTTATGGAGTGCCTGCTCCACACCCAGGTCTGGGCCTCATTTGGCCAAGGCTTAGCCTTTACGAGGTGGAGCTGATTCCAGAGCCTCCAGCAGACACAGAGCAAGCGTGCCTGCGGGTTTTCTCCGCTTAGCTGCGCAGGAGTTATGCCGCCTTCCTCCTAATCCCTGCACACAGGCTGGTGCGGAAGGCTGCCAGCACATGGAGTGTGTCTGCAAAATGCAGACAAATTGCTGCTCTTTATTAGAGGTATGGATGAAGGACTTTGGGAAGCCCTGAAACTACAGGGTGCCGGGTTTC
Organism: Leopardus geoffroyi; assembly: GCF_018350155.1. Classification (NCBI taxonomy): domain Eukaryota; kingdom Metazoa; phylum Chordata; class Mammalia; order Carnivora; family Felidae; genus Leopardus; species Leopardus geoffroyi. The sequence continues at coordinate 26,001,331 of NC_059342.1, forward strand.
TTGGTTACTTTTTCTCAAGCTCTACTTTCAGAAATATGATGTGATTAAGTGGTGCGTTTTGCTGCCAATGTCTCTGTCTTTCCCTCCCTCCCTGGCTCCTTCCCTCTCCTCCTTCTTAAAGACCTTGAAAATAAAATAAGATCTCTTTATTGACTGTTCTCACCGATTAGGAAAAATACTCAGCCCATCCTTACTAAGCGTGGTCCTTTGTGAGAAACACATCCTCCGTCCTGCTGCAGTCCTGCTCTCATGGACATTTCCTTAGCCTTGTCATGACCAACCTCTCCCTAATCTTAAGAACCTCCCTCTCAGATCCTGTTTCCAGCTCATTCTCTGCTCCCCCCGCTACCCCGATGCCAGCCAACAGTCCTTTGACCTTCTTAGACCAAAAACGTGGACCCCACCTTTTTCTTCTTTTCTGTTTTCCCCTCATGTTGTCTAACTTTGATTCCATGATCACTGACAGTCATCTCTCCCTTGCCCCAAAGACACTCAGAGTGTCTTTGCCCCTTTCTTGGCAAAACAACCACGTGAGCTCACTCCAGTGCTCCACAGCCCAGGCACCTCAGAGCACCCCCTCTGTGGTGCTGCCCCCAAGCCTCACTCTCCCTCTCTCCCTCCCTTCCTTTCTCCACATGCCTCCACCTCCTCCTCCCCTTAACTCACCCTTAGTTCACTGCCTTGCTTCTCATTGCCCTGAGAAAACCAAAGCCACGTGGCAGAAGTGAGCCCGTGGGGAGCCCCCACCCCTGTCTGTTTGTCCTATCATGGCCTTGCATGATCTCTCCGCAGGGATCTCTTGGAAAGAGCTGCCCTCCCTCTCTCCAGTCCCGCTGTCCCTCTTTCTCTTGCGTCTCCTTCAAGATCACCACTATAAATGCGCTGGTCATTGTCAGTTGTTACCCTGCTTGGCCACTAGCAGCACCTGGCAAGCCTCTCCTGTCTTATTCAGACACTTTGTGCACTTGACTTCCTCTTTTCCTCCCACCTCAGAGGTGGATTTTTCCTTCTTCCCATCGTTAAGCCCCAGAGCTCAGTATCTGAGCCTTTCCCCTCTCTGGAGGCATACACTCTTTTGGGGACTCATCCAGTCTTAAGGCTTGGAATCCATCTAAATGGTAGCTTTTCCTAAATCTGATTTCTGGTAGAGACCTCTTTCCTGAACTCCAGACTTATATGGCCAGCCATCTTCTAAGGAGCTCCACTCGGATATCCGTTTGCCATCTTAACACTTAGCGCGTCCAGAAGTCCAGAACAGAGCCCTGAACTGTTAGATCTTTCCGCGGTCAAATCCATCTCAATAAATCTGTGGGTCTTATGACTTCTCTCTTCACTCACATCCCTTTTCCAACTACTTGCCAACTCTATCTTCAAAATATATCTAGAATCCTACTGCTTTCTTCCCCTTCTACTGCTGCTCTAGCTGGCCCCAGTTTCCCTGATCTCTCTCCTAGATTACTCCCCTAGATACACTCTCTTCCCACAGCCTTTGTACTTGTGATTCTCTTTCCAGAGTGTTCTTCTCATCTCCTTCAGATCCTTGCTAAAACATCACCTCTGGGAGACTTTCCCTGACCATTTATCAACTTGCAGTCCTTACTCCCGCTTGGCTGTCCCTCCTCTTTGCTGACTTTCTTCTTTTCAAAGCCCTAGTCACTACCAGACATGCTGCATATTTCCTTGTTGTTGCTGTTGGTCACCTGTCTCTTCCACAAAGCATAAGCTTCATCGATGGCAGTCCATTTTGTTCACTCATCTTAAGATAATTCATCATAATAAATATTTGGTGAATAAAGGAGTGAAAGAATGACTATCCCAGGTTGAATCTGGGGGCCAACAAGGTCCAGGGCTGAGTGATGGGAAGTGTTGCACTGAAAGTGAAGATCTTAGTGGCCCAGATGTTTCTAAATATGCAGGTGTGTTACATCCTAGAGACAAAACACTGAAGCAACAGGCAGAACTCTTTATCCTTTTCCCCAGGAATTTGATGACACAATGGAATCTGGCATCCCTCTTCAACCCTGTTTTCATTTCCAGCCACTCTTGCGTTCCACTACAGCTCTTACACACAGGAATAAAACTCAACAATCTTAGTCTGGGTGTTGAGCATACTTGGGGAGGCAACACGTTCCGTGTGAAGAGTCCCTTGACTTCCCCAGTCAATGGCAGTAACCTCTTCCTGATTCACCTTCTTGACTCAAGTCTTGCCCTTCTGCAAATCATTCTCTCCATGACTGCCAGGGTCATCTTCTTAAAACAAATGTTTACAAGATCAGATGGTAAGCTCTGTCTTTAAGGCACCATGTGTGAATTCCATCCGTGTTCTGGATGACCCAATAAAATTAGGTCTGAGAGCAAAGGGACACCCTTGGCCCAAGTTGTTGATCTACCTCAAAACTTCACCTCCAGTTCAGGACCACTAGAGTCTGACTAAGTGACTGGGAGGGGGGGGTTCTGGTTCTGGCTCCTCCTCTCCATGTCATCCACCCATAAGCTGCTTTGTTGTTATCAGGTTATCAGGAGGTGACCTGCAGGCCCATGGAAGCCTTCTCTCTCCCTGGGCCCCTGATTCCAGTGAAGATTGGGTTTTCTGCCATGTGAGAATTGGAATTGCACTTTGTCCATGGTCTGGCATCACCACCTGGCCTCACTGATTAGAACTTCCGGTTCCTTTAGGTTAAGCTGGGGGGAGGACTAGACCTTGTTGAACGTCTGGGAGAACATCTGGATAACTGAGTTCTAGACCCACTTCTAAGGCCAATACAAAGGTGTTATGAGGCCTTAGACCACCGACGCCCATTTTCTCCAGAAGTGTGTGAAAGATCATGAATGTCTGGATGGGGAGAGGCATGGGAGAGGGTATGCGCTTGGAGGACCCTCTGGTTATCCCTGTGATCTGGCCTTCCTGACTAATTTTTAACTATGTGTTGATGCTACTACATTTCCTGTCTGTATGACCTGTGATCACTGAAACCCCTGCAACTTAGGAGTGGGGATTATGATACTTACTGGATGGTGTAATGGTGAGGGTGAAATAAGGTGCCTGGTACATAGGAAGAACTCCATAAATGCTAGTGCTTCCCATAGTATTGCATACAGTAGGTTTCCAGTATAAACATTTTTAGCGGATGGATCAAATCTCTGGATCTACAATAGCCAAGCAGTGACGACACCTGGAGGTGATCAGGAAGGCTTGGGAAGGACATAAGTCATGACTCCTGTACCATGCCTCGTTCTCATAGCCTCCCCTTCCAGTGCAGGATTCTACCAGCCCCCTGGACAACTCCTAACATAGAGGCGTCTGTCCATTGTCCCTCTCTGCCTAGGGCCCTATGGACTAACTGGTAGATTTTAGAAGAAAAGAGCTAGAGCTCAAAGGTGTGGATCTTCACTGTGGGCCGTATGTAGCCTGGCCCTGCTCTGAGCTGCATAATTCCAGGGGGCACCAGTCAGGGTGCAGTGCAATGCCTCAGCCCTGCCTGGGCCTATTGCAGAGGATGCAGGCTTTATGCCAGGCTCTGAATAGTAATAAACTCTTGAAGGACTAGAAGCTTCTGCTCAAAGAGTTTATAATCTAGTTGAGGACAAAGATCAATGAAAAGATCATTATAATACACAGCAATAATTAAGACCTTTAAAGAGTTTTTTGTGAGCAGAGAGGAGAAATATGTAGTCCAATCTGAAGTGCCGGGGGTGGCATCCTGGAGGAGGTGACTCGTGAGTAGCAAAAGATAGGAAAAACTGAGGAAAAGGTTGACACGGGCAGAGACACGGAGTCAAGACGCAGAGACAAGACAGCCCAGGGTGAGCCTGGGGCTACCAATTTCTGTCTCCATTGTTAGGGCACAAGACTAGAGAAAGAGACTAGAAGAGAAGAATCACAAAGTAAGTTGAGGCCAAGGCATAGATTAGAAGTTTGGGCTGTAAGGCGGTGAGATGGAACCCTCAGTTGGTTTTAAGTAGTGATGGGGGAAGAAGACAGGTGGCATTTTGGAAAGTGCTTTCCAGCCACAGAATGGGGGATGGACTGGAGGAGGCAAGAGGAAGGAGAGGCTCCAATAGACCAAGGCAGCAGCTGTCCTCAGAGGTGGAGGGGCCTGGACCAGGGGTGGAGGGACCGGCCCTTTCTATGTAGCATTAGTCCAGACACAGATGGTTCACTCTTTGCGAAAAAAGCAATGGGCTCTACGTTTATGGACACAGCACAGAGTCCTCCTGTGTTCCGACCAAGTCAGAGAATTGTTGTAAAGGGGGTAAAATAAAGGAGTAGACAACAGACCCCCTAAGTTCCGGATAAGTCCTCGGTCTTTCTCTGCCTGTTTGCTAGAAACGCCTGACGCTTCTGAAAGGGAACTGAGAAAAACAGTTGCTGTTAGAAGCTGTAAAGTGTTGCAGATGCAAAGGGACATTTGCTGTTTGTTTCTGCCCATGACAGAAAGGGGAGCCTTCCTGATGACGGCTCTTCTAATTTCTTGGGTTGAAAAAACTCAAGGAGGAATAGTAGCTGTGAATGGAGGAAGGGATGTCTCTTTCCACTCAATTTTCAACTCCATCTAGACTTTATTCTTGCTAACGTCCAAATCTGAGAACACGTGATCGTGCAGAACACCCTTCCAGCTCCCAGCTTCTCAGGCAACAGCGAGCGATCCATTCGGTTGGCTTAACGAGTTTGCCTGCCCGGCACAGCTTACGCTCTGAAAGTACGTTTTCTAATATTATAACAATTTCAAAAATGACTTGAGACACTGGCCCTCTCGGGCAGGACTTTCGTCTTCTCTTCCATCTGATCGACAGAACGCAGTTTCTCCAAGCCAAAGCCGTATTTCTAAACTGTTTAAAAAGAAATGAGTGGAAATTTCATTTTAAGCCAAAGTTTTGCGTTTTTTCTTTTCCTCTTACAGTCAGTTCATTCTTCATGCTTCTTTATTTGCCCCACCAGCATCTTTCACTTCAAGCGTTTTAAGGAAGGAGTGTTTTCCTGTCCAAGTCTTTATAACGTGGAGGCCTACAAGCAGTTATAAAGAGTGGGTTTGGATGATATATATTAAAAATGATAAATCACTTTCCAGCCTTCCATAACACTTTATTTTCTCTGGATCCTTATGTCTTTCTGACTCACGTACCTGGGCTGATTAATGCCCCCTCTCCCCTGTGACGCTTTAATCCGGGGCCTGTGTTTCATTCGCCTGCCGATAGTGATAGCCAATAAATTAATCATGCAGCCGCGCAAGCCGTACCACGCAGGCTGCTGGCAGCATAAAACTGCCCATCACAAAGCAGGCAATTGTGAGCCTCCATTTATCTGGTACCCTCAAGACTCAACATCGTTCTGCATTTGGAGCTGCAAATGCTCATTTCTTCATAGGCATGGGCTGGGAAAATGAGGGAAGGCTAATTAATGCATTCAAGGGATCCTACTGAATCAGCAAGCCCCTTAAAGGCACAACAGACACAAACAGGCAGCTGCAGTCTTTTGGGATTCAAAACACCAACAAAAGAGCTAGTTAAATATTTGAATAGCTAAAGTATATGTCTATTAATGCCCATGCAAATTGCTAAAATAGGCTGTCCCCCCATCTCCAGTGGAGTCAAAGTCATTGAAATCCCAAAGCCTTTCATCCTGTCAAACAAGCCATTGAAGAGCAGGACATTTACATCTCCATAACGGGCCTGTCCAACAGTAGCTTAGGGTAGTAAAACTTGGGTGCACGAGAGAACTCCAGAATAGGGCATCCATTCACTCCGGCCTCTGGGGATGCAGGACCGACTTACTGAGAGTTAGACTGCTGCAACCCCAATCTCTGTGTTAATGTGGTGTGTATGGTTGCAAATGTCTTGAACAATGTCCCAAGCTCTGGATATGGTTTGATCCAAGGCCCCAACTCTGTGACCCGGATGCATCTTTTGGCTGTCTTCCCTTGGATTGGCTCGACTTGGAAACCACACTTTTCCCTCATGGTTGTAGCAAAGATGACTTCAATCCACTCCTGTTGCCAGATCCTTCCAGATGCCCATCCAGCAGGAAAGAGAACATTGCTTACATCAACCTCCGTGCATACATCCTAGGCTTGCTTTTGATCAGACTACAGGCCAATTCTTGAACCAACCTCTGTGGGCAGGGAGTGGAGTTGCTGATTTTTTATGCCTGAGCCCTCGGTTCCTTCTTGAATCACGTTGGCTGCCCAGGGGAGGGTGGACAACCAAATGAAAATCATCGGTTAAGGAAGAAGACATGCATACAGGGTGGCAATCCAAATAGCAACAAGGATAAACAAACAGAACAAACTAGAATACTCCGCTCAGATCACCATAACAAAATATCACAGATTTGTTGGCTTAAACAACAGGCATTTATTTTCTCACAGTTCTGGAGCCTAGATGTCCAAGATCAAGGTGCAGCCAATAGAGTTCCTGGTGAGGCCCTCTTCCTGGCTTGCAGACGGCCACCTGCTCACTGTGTCCTCACATGGCCTTTCCTCTGTGGTTTGCAGAGAAAGCAAGCTCTGGTGCCTTTTCTCATAAGGACACAAGCCCTGTAAGATTAGCACCCCACTTTTAGGACTTCATTTAACCTTAGTTACCTCCTTAAAGGCCCAAATACAGCCACATTGGAGATGAGGGCTTCAATGGGCTCTTACCCATCAGGAGTCAACCGTTTTTGTGGTTTTATAGTCTGAGAGTAAACGTGCTTAGCTTCTAACGCATACAGTGAAGAACACGCAGCCATGTATCCGGTCATGTTGCATCTGTTTAATGACCATGAATGTAGGGACCAAGAAGGTTCTGGAGATTAATATTTAGTGATGATTCTAGAATTATGAAAAAATTTGAGAATCACCAGACAAGAGACCTTCTTTTTTAGAACTCATCTTTTAGAAGGGCTTTTGGTGAAAAATTATGAGCTCCACAAAAATAAAAGAGAGGCCTAAGCCCGTAGAATCAGACCCCTTGATATTTTTAATGATGGTAATGTGACCTAGCTTACTCACCCACATATTCCATCAGACTTGGTTCCAAATGATCTTTGCCTCTTAAAAAAATGAAAATTTCCCCTCAAATAATGAAGGTTTCCATAGTTAGTAGACTCTACTATATTAATTAAAAATAATTCCCCAGGACAAGCTCTGAAAATGTGACAAACAGGCAATGTTTGTTAAATCCCTTCTAAAGGGATTGTTAAAATCCCTTCTAAAGGGATTGTTTACAGGGTCACAACTCTTTTCGCGATATGAGTTACAATGAGTTTTAAAAGGGGCACCTGGGTGGCTCAGTCTGTTCAGCGTCCGACTTCGGGTCAGGTCATGATCTCACAACTTGTGAGTTCGAGCCCCGCATCGGGCTCTGTGCTGACAGCTTGGAGCCTGGAGCCTGCTTCAGATTCTGTGTCTCCCTCTCTCTCTGCCCCTAACCCACTCGCATTCTGTTTCTGTCTCTCTCAAAAATAAATAAACATTAAAAAAATTTTTTTGCATTACTTCATCATTAACATTTATACATTATGTATTTATGTACACACTTGTGTATGCTTTAGGGAGTACTTCTGTGGGCAGGTACTCTCTAACATGTACTGAAGTCCTTTTATAAAATAAAAGCCACATAGTTTTATAGATAGGACTGTCTTTTAATAAGGTTCACTTGGAACTTCCCTCTTACATCAGTCAGAATAGGCTAGGTTATGTTGCAGAAATAAATAACCCTTAAAACAGAAAAGGAGATAATGTCTCCTTATGCTGCATATACAACACAGGTTGGCAGGACAGCTTTATTTATCTTAGCTTTTAGAAACCCAGAACTTTATGATGCTACCACCTAAACATGAGGCTTCATGGTTCACTGTGGCAGAATGAAGAAGTGGAAAACCCAGCACTATGAAATCTTCTGCCTAGAAGGGATATGGGTCATTTCTACTGCTTTCGTTGGCAAAAACAAGGGATTGGTGGGGGTGGGGAGGAGGGTTCAATCCTCTGCTGGGCCAGAAAGGAGAGGCAAGCATTGTAGTGGGTGACACAACCACGAACCCATGTTATACCAAATTTGGCTCTTTTTTTTGAAACTGGTTTATTTTATTGTCTTATAGGGTTTTTTTTACTAGAGAGAGAGAGAGTGGGGGGGGGGAATCTTAAGCAGGCTCCATGCTCAGTGCAGAGTCCAACATGGGGCTCAGTCCCACGATCCTGGGCTCATAACCTGAGCTGAAATCAAGAGTCACACTCAACTGACTGAGCCACCCAGGCACCCCCCCAAATTTGGCTCTTGATCAAAGAATGCAAAGGTGGGAGGTTGGAATTCATTCATGTATTCGATTAATTATTCAATAATTCTTTATGGAGCACCTAAAATATACCAGGACACTGCACTCAATGCTACAGATGGAGAGACAAGAAACAAATATTTGTCACTCATAAAGAACTTATAGTCTGGGGGGCACCTGGCTGGCTCAGTCGGTTAAGCGTCCGACTTCGGCTCAGGTCATGATCTCGAGGTCTGTGAGTTCGAGCCCCGCGTCGGGCTCCATGCTGACAGCTCGGAGCCTGGAGCCTGCTTCCGATTCTGTGTCTCCTCCTTTCTCTGACCCTCCAATGCTCATGCTCTGTCTCTCTCTGTCTCTCAGTAATAAGCAAATGTTAAAAAAATTATAAAAAAGAACTTACAGTTTGGGGAGAGGTTACAACAAGTAAGCGGATGATTAAAATTCACAGTGGGATGAGCAATGGAGAGAAAGAACAATGTGTTTTGGAAATACAGAGGACAGTGGTCAACGGTGATGAGTGTCCCTACTGTTGTCTAGCTCTTGCTGTACAACATGATCTCCACTATACTTGGAGGACATCTCATGCCCTATTTTCAAATCCTTCTAGGTTGACCCGATCAGCAACGGAGCTATTTGTTGTTGCACCTACCATGTGTAAAGTGGCCTCCTTGACAGTGTTGTAACTGTTATAAAGCTCTAATGGAAGAGGGTGAAGAACTAAATTTCATGTTTTCAACTTAGAGTGCTCACAAGCTAATAGGAAAAATAAGAGTACATAAATCATCAATACACCGGAGAATGTGGCATTTATCGGGAGACACACAACCTAAATGTCAATGGGGGATATTTTTGATTTGAGGAATGAAGAAGTGGTTCCCAATGGAGTGACTCTTCAGGTGGATTTTGTTTGGCGAATGGAGTTTGATGATCAAAAATGGAGCTTGAAGGTTCCATTTCAGGTAGAAAGAAACAGGTGGCACAAAATTGGGAAGCAACCGCGATTATTTTATTCCATTCTGCATTACAAACCCAGCGTTTATCACACTGCCTTGCATCTATCAGGTGGTCAAAGAATAGTTTTCAAATGAATTGATGGATAAACAGGAAAACTCGAGGCATATTCATTTATGGAATGTAAACTAACAGTTTAACTAGGATCTAGGGGATTTTAAGGGGTGTCGTAAGTGATAAAGCTTGGGCCAGGTCATGGGGCCAAGACAAGGTTTTGAATGCCATTGAAGATTTGGGACGTTATTATTTCCTTACCTCTCTGTTTATATAATGCCAGAGTGTTCATGGAGGTCTCCAAAACACCTCCTAAAGCAGTTGTGTGAGGTGAGCAGGGCGGTAATTTTTGCTCTGAGGAGGGACTTTTAGAAAGACCCGGTCACTGTGGGGTTTCTGTCAGGAAATGGTGGGTCCAAGACAGAAACCCAAGACTTGGAGTCCAAATCCAGCTCCTGTCCATACTGCATTGTCCCTCTACTGTGGGGCCAGAACACCATTCTTTGGTGTTTGGGGCAGCAGAAATGATAGTATCAGAGCTGTTTTTTGCAAGGTATAAGATAAACAGAAAGAAGGGGGCTGGGGGCAAAGACCCCAGTGATGGTGACAAGAATATTGGAATAACAGAGAAAAGATTGAACTCCCTTAGTGGCAGTGAGTGTAGACAGCTAAGGTTTCTTTTCAACAGAGATAAAAGTTTAAGGATAAATTCCCCCTTTGCTGGCCCATGACCTAGGCCCGGGTTTCTCAGTCTCAAGCACCATTGATATTTTAGGCCTTAAACCCGTTATCGTGAGGGACTGTCCTGTGCCTTGTTGGCTATTTAGCAAAATCCCGGCCACTACCCATTACATGCCAGTAGCACATACCCTCCCCTTTACTCCTCCCATTGTGACAAACTTAAATGTCTCTAGACGCTGCTGACCTTCCCCTGGGAGGTAAAACTGTCCCCGTATGAGAACCACTGACCTGGCCAGTCAATTTTGATCCATTTCCAGAAAAGCAGCGGATCTTCAAGAGCCACTGGGCATTCGGTGGGGAAACACTAAAGAAGTAAATACAGTTTCATCTGATGGGTTTGGGTTTCTTCCACTAACAGTGACACCAAGTAGCGGGGCCGATAGCTAATTCATGTGACCGGCATTCCATTCTAAATAATGGGTTTTCATTTCGTTCTATTTATGGCCGGCCATTTTATTCAATTATTTTTTTATTCAGCACCCAGCTTAACAGATATTGATACACAACAGATATTATGTACACAATAAGTGTATATAATCCTATTATGTTCTCTTCCATTATGGATGCTTCCTAATAGAAGAGCACGCAGTAATGAAATTAAATACACATCCGGGCTCTTGTATCGGCCTCACACATTTCCTGACCTTGGGGGGATTCAAGAGTGTGGAGATAGGTGGTGGGACGGGAAGGGCGACGGTGGGTCACTGAAAACCAAGACAAAGGATGATCTGGAGCAAGTAATCACGTTCCCAGATCAAAGGGAAGAAGTTGAGTATAGTTAAAAATGGAGACTATCCTTTAGTGGAATCCTGCTTAGAAAAACGATCATCTCTTTCTCCCTCCAAAATTCCACAGAACAGCCGCACACACAAAAATGCCTGCATGGTGCTTTGCGTTAGCTATAGCAAGTGTTGGCCTAGGGGAACTAAAAAAAATTGCATGTTATGTACATATAAATATAAATAATGTAAAGTAAATCTAACTATAACTATAAATATATAGCAGACATTGCAAAGGCATTTCCAAATGCATCTGACGTGGCAGCAAACCTTGAGGAGGGAGGAGTGGGGAGCGTAGCCTGCCTTCACTTTGGCCTCACTTGGCAACTGAACAGAATTGACAGGTCCGAGCAAGTCAGCCAAGGTCTGAGTCATTGTTTAGGTTTTCCATGGAAACGAAAGCTCATGGGAATCGACATAAAGTGTTTGCCAGACTCTATGGGTTTGTCATTCTCTTTGAGGGCCACTAATATCACTTCTAAGATGATTCGCTGAGATTCAGCCAATTTCCTTTCCAAACACTTGCTCTGAGTGATTACCAACATTGCTTTGCAGAGAGAGGGAAATTTGGGGTGAATCTCGGGCCGTCATTCGCTGCACATTTAGACAGTGTGAACATGGAGATTTTGGGTGCATGCAACCAGACATCACCTGCCTTCCCTGCAGGAAGCTTGTGAACACTAAAAAAAAAAAAAAATGTTTGTAGAGCATTTTTTTGCTCTCGCTACGGTGATACTCTAGAAAGGCAAAGCTTTGATAGGGCTCTCTTGTGTCTATCGACTCTTGTTGGTAAACAGAGGTTGACCCTGCCTTGCTCAAAGTTCCCAGCTTGGAAACGAATTATTAGAAGTTTCAGGTTCCATTTTTTTTTTACCTGCCCAGGGAAGACTGTGACTGCCGTTGTTAAAGAAAAAGCCTTTTGCAATAGATTTAAAAACAAAACAAAACAAAACAAAACAAAACAAAACAAAACAGTGATTTGTACAGTTTAATTGTGAATGACTAAGATGTGGACCAACTGAATTTCCTTGGAAATATTCCACATGTTCAACATAAAAGAGGGAAGTAGTCGGCATTTCCCCCTCTCAAAGTTAAATGTTTGAAACATGGGATCAGGACATTTTGCCACATTCCAAGCAAGTCTGGTTTCATCTATTGCCACTTGAGACTTCTGAACTTTAAGTCTGTAGGATTTAAAGCTTTAGTCTGTTTTTATTTTTTTAATGAAGCAATAGAAGCTGACCAATTTTCCCTAATTAAAGTAATATCTAATCCCCCATAAGTTTCCTGGCACATAGCAAATATTCAGTAAGTACTGTTTTCTAAAATTGCATTTGCACAGCCAGGCCCTTCTCTCAAGATGAGAATATAGTGACCCAAAAGCATCTGAGCATTATTTAGCAGGAGAAAATCTAGGCCAGTTGACTGAGAGCTTTTCTTTAAATTGCACATGATCTCACATTCCCAAAATACCCACGCACAGGGAAGCTATATAAGGCCATGTGGCAATCTGTTCTCAGACATATGTGCCTAATGATTAGTACTATAGATTACTGGATTTTGAATAGGCCTTCGATGCCTTTTCGCAACCCCTGTCTTCATGGAGCAGGAATCAGAGCCTATAAGGAGGAAGTGACTCACCTAAGGTCATGCGGTTTGTCTCTTGCCTTGTTTAGGGCCAGCCCCCTCTGACGTCTGGTTTCCATCTTTGTTCTTTATGCATCTTTATTCCACACTCTTGCCTGGAGTGCTGGGTTCTAAGTGTCGCTCACCTTTAAATATTGTCCTCAGGGAGGTTTCATTGGAGTGCCAAAAATGAATCAGAGCGGTAGCAAACATATCTGCAAAAACATAGTGGTTTTTGTGTGGAGTGTATCATTTGCATATTGGCATTTTCATTAGACTTGCTGACCTTACTGCGCTTTTTTAAGAAAGTTGTTTTCATTTATTAGACAAGTATTTCTTTGTTATAAGTTTATTTACTTTGAGAGAGAGCACAAGAGGGAGAGGGGAGAGAGAGAATCCCAAGGAGGCTCTGCTGTCAGCACAGAGCCCGAAGGGAGGCTCGAACTCACGAACTGTGAGATCATGACCTGAGTTGAAACCAAGAGTCAGACGTTTAACCAACGGAGCCACCCAGGCGGCCCCGGCAAGCATTTCTTGAGGGTCTGTGCCAGCTACTGGAGGTACTACGTAGGCAAGATCCCTGTTGCAAATGCCGTTGATGTCACACCCATACCTGCTCAGTGTCCACTGTCTGTGCTTGCCCACAGAGTCCTGTTGCAGGCGCCCATAACTCTGTCTCGGTGCTTTATCCTAGCCAGAAGCCCTCGGCTGGTGGCAAGGGACAGCGGAGAGGGAACGACCCTGCTTCCTCACCTTCTGGGTGGGATGACTCCACGGTGCATTCACTACTGCCTCCCGAGACCCCCAGGGATTTGAACTCTAGTTGTACACAGTGTGTCCCATTGGACAAGGGCGTCCACTGCCAGCTTCTTTCCCTGCCTGCTCCTGAGTCCTTGGGTCAGAGTCTGCTTTGGAGGAAGCCTTGTCTAAGACAGCCACTGACTTCTGGGAGCTCAAGTTCTAGGAAAGGATACAGACAATAAACAATAAATCAAGGAAGTAGGGCCGTTTTTTGGTGTGTGCCGAGAAGGATGAGATGGTAGTGGAGAGACATTGGCTAAAGCGGTGAGGTTGGGGCCCTGCCGAGGATGTGCTGGCTGACCTGAAGCCTGGAGCAGGGATTAGAGAGCCCAGAAGAAGACTCTAGGAGGAGGCAAGAAGATGTGCAAAGTGAGCAGGGACAGGAAAGAGGCCAGGTTGGTGGCTTCGCAGGAGACGGCTGAGGCTACATCACACAGGACTCCACAACGAGGAACAGAAGTTTAGGCTAAACACAACAAGAAGCCGCTAGAACAGGTTAAGTAGGGGAAGGGCGTGCAGTCATCTGATTCCTACTTGAAAAGGATTACTCTGGGGGCACCTGGTGGCTCCGTCGGTTAATCGTCCGACTTCAGCTCAGGTCGTGATCTCACAGTTCGTGAGTTCGAGCCCCCACATTGGGCCCTGTGCTGATGGTGTGGAGCCTGCTGGGGATTCTTTCTCTCTTCCTTTCTCTCTGCCCCTTCCATGTGCTCTCTCTCTCTCTCTCTCTTTCTCTCTCTCTCCCTCAAAAATAAATTAATAAAAAAGAAAATGATTTCTCTGGCAGCTCCGTGGAGAAGAGATTGGGGGGAGGGTGCCGAGGGTGGAGCAGGACGCCAGTTGGAGGTTCAGCTGAGAGACGGTGGACGGTTCTCAGCACCCGGCTTCAACTGTTGGCAGGGAGCATAATTAAATAGAGCTTAAAGGCAGACTACTGTGCATTCACATCTTTGTCTCTAACACCGTTTAAATGCATTTTCGTGTTTCTCCGCATTTTGTGGTGAAGGACCCTTTGAAAATCTAGTGACATCTGTGGAGTTTTTGCGCCGGAAAGATGCAAGTGCTCAGGGATACTCAATTTTGAATTTGTGTGATTTGTATGATCAGAAAGTCATGGAGTCAGTTAATAACACCTCAGATATCTATCTATCCATGTATCTATCTATGTATCTATCTATATATCTAGATAGATATAGATAGATAGATATAGATATAGATATAGATATAGATATAGATATAAATATTATTTGTCTACATGTATTAGTTGGCAAAGGCTCCCTACCATAGTAAATGAGTCCCCGAGTGGGTAATTGTTCAAACACAAGAGTTTATTTCTTGCGTATAGATGAAAGAGGATAAACGACTTCATTGGCTTTCAGGGAGAATAATTTGGTTTCTTCACAGCCTATACTTGTAAAATAATACTGGGAGAATTAGCATCTTGTCTTCATGTCATAACTTTCAAGTTTGCTGTGAAGGTTGTTTCCACTCTGGACACATAGAGGGGGAAAGAGCATGGGGCGACACATAGGAGACGTCTTGACAGGCTGGCCTGGAAGTGGTACCTTCGCTCTGCTCACCTTCCGTTGGCTGCACTTTAATGGTATGACCACAGCCAACCTCAAGGAGGGCGAGAAAGGGTAGTCTAGCTGTGGGCCCAGAAAGAAGAGGGAAATATAGTTTCCAGAAGGCACACAGCACTTTCAGCCATAATACACATTCATGTGGTTTCTTTGGTATTTGTCACACTGGAGGTGTTCAATGTTACTTTTCCTAAAGAACAGCGTAATGAGTCACTTCAGAGATTTGAGGGAAGGTGAGGGATGAAGCCAGTGAGGGTTGGTCAGAAGGACCCTTGCCATGATTTCCAGAACCAGTTAACTAAAAGCAAAGCCTCTTCCTCGCCTGTGCAGATGGTACTTATATAAAGGTTGTGTCCTTAACTGAAAGATTAAGATTAAATTAAAGTAGAAACTTGGCCTCGGACTACACTTTTCTGCGCCCTGACGAGCTGGAATTCATCTGAAATAAACTCTTACTCACTCTGGTTATGTGTCAGTTGGAAAGGGAGATGGCTGTATTGTCAACAAAGTGATTCTTTGCGTTCATTTCCCCTCCACTCTGATGATCAGTCCTCCTGGTCTTTGAGGTAATAGGCAATCAGCCACTCGGTCAAGCACTTACTGAGTTTCTACTCTGAGCTCAACGCTGCCTGGTCCTCACTTTCCCTATAAGAGAAAGGCAGCCCGGAGGCTCCTCTATCCGGTGCCCTTTAGGGAGTGGGTGTGGCCATAGGAAGCTGGAGGTAAAGTACATCCTGTCAGTGAATCATATTTTCCCATTTGCTCCCATTACAATGTTCTTGGGGGTGGAGGATGGTGAGTCTTGCTTTAAAATATAAAGAGATTACCTTCGAGAACACAACAGATTTTAATTCCTCCCGAATTAAAAGGGAGGAGAGCTGATTTTTCTCCTAACAGACTGAAACATTTTTTCTGAAACTTAGAGAAAAAGAAAAAATCCAAAAACTGTGTTCTTTGGAGATCAGAATGCTTCTCACAATTGCATTTAGAGTTTGTGTGATTCAGCACCCACGGGGAAGATTAGGTTTCTTCCACCTTGCCTGTTTCTCATTTCTTCCCCTGATTCTCTCGCCTGTATCATAAATATTCCTTTTCAGCCCCCTAAATTTTAGCTGTTTTCCTTTGAGAGACATTTGAAAAGCAATCTTTATTACCATTTATTTTGG
Organism: Leopardus geoffroyi; assembly: GCF_018350155.1. Lineage (NCBI taxonomy): Eukaryota > Metazoa > Chordata > Mammalia > Carnivora > Felidae > Leopardus > Leopardus geoffroyi. The sequence continues at coordinate 26,017,283 of NC_059342.1, forward strand.
ATCTCCTCTTAGAGTTATTAATGTGTTAATGCATTCTTTTTCCTATATTCTCCTTCTCTGGTCAGGGAAGATTAAACTTTCTTCAATATGAGAAGGATTTAATTGGTTGATTTCATAATTTAGAGTCTTTGTTAGTCAGCTTGCAGAAAGACAAGCTCCTTTGAACTCACTGCAACTACATTTGCTTTTGAAGGAGTCCTTTATCTTGCAGCAAATAAAGTGTCCTTATTAAACAGAAAATAAAAGAATGTCTGGCAGGACTCTACTCCCAATGGGTGAAACATCACAGGAAATTGAGAAATTGTTTCTTTTTGCCTTGTGAGAGAATTTTCCTGGTGAGATCTCGTATTAAGGTCTTAAGACTACTGCTTAAATCCATCAAGAAAGACCCATTGAACAAGGGACAGCTTTTGAGGAGGAAGAGAGGACCGATGTGACCTTGCTATCTCAGGTCTCGAATTTTCCAAGAAATCTGGGGAATGGCCAAGAAGATTGTCCTCTCTTACGAAATAATTGTGTCGCTGTGTTAGAGCTTAGACTTACTTTAGCAACTTCGGATTAAGTTTGTCAAAAGGTAGCTGCAGTTGGGGGAGGCCCTTTCGTTGGTACCTGCAGACGAGGGTGTCTCATTTGGCCAAATAAGAAATGTGTCCTAAGTACGGCATCTAGCGTGATTCCCAGTTAGACTGTGGGCTCTGGAACTTGGGCCTTAGACCTATGCCTGGGCTCTAGACCTGTGGTCCAGACACTGGATACTTCCCTCTTATCTTCTCCACAGAGACCCCTGACCTAGGATTTGTGCCCCACGCCCATGCTCTAAGGTTAGCCACTCAGCTGAGCTCTGAGTTCCTCACAGACACTCCGGGCAGCAGCACCATATGTCCTATTATCCAAAACCAAAACCTTCCTTCTTCACTCCCCATAGTCCCCCCAACGTGGCAAGTCCTACTCATTCCCATAAACAGGCCTGACAGCCGTCTCCTGTCCCCGTGCCCCTCCACTGTGCCCAATTCAGGCCACAGCTCTCTCATGCCTTGATGTCTCTAGAAGCCTCCTTAACGGGTCTCCTGCCCTCATCTTTCCCTCTCACAATCCTGTTTCCATCCTGCAGCCAAAGTGATTTTTCAAAAATTCAGCTTGATCATATTACTGCTTGGCCCAAGGGTGTTTTGTTTTATTTTGTTTTGTTTAGAGCCTACCAGCAATTTTCATTGTAAAACCCAAACTCTTGGCCTGACCCTTGCTTCTGTTTCTCAGTTTCCTACCCTTTCCTGGTGCATCACCCATCCCCCCCCGACACATGCAGAGCCCCCCACCCTAGCTGTGAGTGGATAGTGACAGTGCCTCTCTCTGCTTTTCCCCATTCTTGACTAATTCCTTTTTTGTTGTTGTTTTGTTTTGTTTTGTTTTGGTGTATTTTATTTTATTTTTATTTTAATGTTTATTTATTTTTGAGAGAGACAGAGAGACAGAGGGGGAGAGAGGCAGAGTGTGAGTGGGGAAGGGACAGAGAGAGGGAGACACAGAATCTGAAGCAGGCTTCAGGCTCTGCGCTGTTAGCACAGAGTCTGACGCGGGGCTCAAACCCAGGAACCATGAGATCACGACCTAAGCCGAAGTTGGACACTTAACCAACTGAGCCACCCAGGCACCCCGACTAATTCTTATTTTAAAAAGCATGTGTATTTATTTATTTTGAGAGAGAAAAGAGAGCGAGAGAGAGCACACTGAGCAAGGGAGGGGCAGGGAGAGAGAACCCTGATGCAGGGCTTGATCTCATGAACTGGGAGGTCATGACCTGAGCCAAAATCAAGAGTCAGATGCTTAACCAACCAAGCCACCCAGCAACACCCCCCCCCCGCCCCCACCCCACACCATTCTTGTCTTATTCCGATCTGTTACCCAGAAGCCAGAGAACTCTCCCTTGACCATCTCCCTTAGACTGGGATATATGTTCCTCCTGTGAGTCCCCCTGCATCCTGGATATACTTCTCCAATAACTAATCCTCAATTGTCAGCTCCCTGAGGGCAGACCCAAATGAGGGAAGCTCATTTATCTTTGAATCCTCTATTGTACCTGTGTTGATCAAGGAAAAAAAAAAAAAAAAAAAAAAAAAAAGGAAGATCTAAAATAAAACAAAAGCATTTGGGGGGGTCTTAGAATTGCAATGTGGGGAGCACCGATTCAGGTAGAAACCCCAACTGTGTCCCACTGAGGAGTGAAAGCCAGTGGTCTTTATTAGCAAATTGCAGAAGTATTAGGAAACATGCACAAGCTGGTTTTCCAAAAATCATGTTTGGAAAATGTAATTTCATTTCACGTCATTGGTTTTTTGAGTATACTATGTCAATTACTAGGAAAACATCTTTTGCAGAGCGTCCAGTTTTTATCCAGAATGTGGATTCAGCAGCTCTGGGTTCAGTCACATGCCTTTGCTTGGTTCAGCGGTTCAAGGTAGCTCCTGTTTCAAAAAAACAAGATGAAGTTTTAGTCTCCAAGCGGAGTCTCTCGTGTTCAGAGGTCTGACCCAGGCTCACTCTTGTTGAACAAATGAGCAAGAATGAATGGCTACATACAGTGCTTTCCTCTATATAAAATGGAATCTCGATTGTAATGTTGTCCACTATGGCTAATTATGGCTAAGCATTTTGGAAGTTTGGAAAGACAACTATGAAAGAATGAAAAAAAAAAAAAAACAGATTTGGCATCGGAAGGGTGAGTCTGCTCAGTTACTACTTGGTGTGTGACCTTTGCTAGGTTTATCAGCCTCTGAGTCTTAATTCCTTCCTTATCAATGAACAGAGGGTCATATGTTACAGGGTCTGGCGGAGGACTAAGGGAGAAATGTCCTGCGTGGGGGACACACCTGGTGAATTACAATATCTGAATAAATCAGAGGGGCTCTGACCCTCTTCATATCTGTGTTCTCATGTGGCAAAGGTGAGAGTTAGGTGGAGACACGCCATCTCTGCTCAGTTAGGTGGAGACATGTCAATGGCAGGATGGAGGTAGAAAATGGTTCACCCTTTGATTTCCCATTGGGTGAACTGTGAAAATACACTCCTGCCTTCTCACACACTATTAATAAAAGTAGACCAGGTATGGTGGAAAAGCAGCTGAATTCGTGTGTTGGGCACCTTAACATTACTCATCCCTTTGGACTCACTAACTCCATTTCAGGATTTATCTGGAAGGAATGATTTTTGAAAATGGGGACGGATGCACCTGAGATGTGGACAGGTGTTCCTTACAGTCGTATTTATTATTACAATTGACAATAATCTGTAATGTGTAAATCAGTGAGGGGCTGCTATGGCATTGTCCTTCTGCGGGTTCTCTGTAAGATGGAAACGATTTCGAAAAAAAAAAATGCTCAAGTAAAAGAGGCAGTCTTAAAAAGTTTGATCTACTGTTTAATTAAAACTATGTAAATCAAACAAATGGAGGAAACCAAAAATTGACCAGTAGGAAATACCCTCTGTTTTCAAAGGGATTAGTGGTAACTAAGAAAGCCACAGACACAGCGCTGCCTCGCTAGACTGAGGACCCAGTGAATGAGGCTCACTGTCTTCTGTGCAAAGGGATCTTTATTTGGCATTGGATAGAGGCCAGACCTTCATCCTGTCTTCTAAAACCTGGAAGAAAGCATTCAGAGGAATATCAATCAGAAGTAAAAAATTGCCTTCGAGGTTGGGGAGCCCACGTTGTAGGCTACCAAGAGAGGAAGGTTAACTAGAAAAAAGAATAATCATGATGACAACTGTGTAAGGCGTTTTTTATCGTGCCAAGAGTTTTCATATACATTGTTTCACTTAAATTGGCTCTTCTACGCAGCTTTACATCTTCACTGCCTACAAAAACCACTGTAGATCTGAAGATCTGAGAAGCACAGTTACTTATTTGGGCCCCATACCCTTTATCCGCCTCTTATCCAGGGATCCCCCCACTGTGTAGAGTTCACTTTGAACCCCGCGGAAATTACATAGAGGGGCACAGTCAGGCCCAGGAAACAAATAGGCATTTCACTGTGGCTTTATTCCCTGGAGGACCTCCAAACATTTGTCAGATCTTTACTTACATGTGCTTCATGGAGCTTTGTGTGACAAGAGGCACAGAGCTGCTGTGAACTCCCCACTGTCACACAGCAAGTCAGTGGCAGAATCCGTGTAGAATTAAGATCCCCCCCCTTTTTTTTTCTCCTTGAATCCCCCTCCAGCCCAAGTATCAGTTCTCCCACGGGACTACGTGTTCCTTTTGTCACTGCCTGCCTCAGCTCCACAAAAGATCTGTTTTGTCTTGTTATTTTCCCACATTGCTGCAGTCGAGAACCATGGTGCATTTGTCAAACGCGTTGTGTATTTTCATCCCTAGAGCTTAGTTAGATGATTCGATACTTAGGAAGAAGAGAGTGAGAAATCAAGAAAACCGCTCAGAGCCATTAACTCTCGATTTGGGCCATTTTTCTCAAAGACAGGCTACTGTCTCTTACCTGGTTCAAATGCCCATGTTCTCAGGATGAGACATAAATCTTTACACCAAAATTCAAGCATCTGTTTCCAGGTGTTTGAGAGGAAGCTTTGTTCTTCGCAGGAGCTTTTTGAGGAAGTCTGTTATTTCACTAAGGACAGTGCTGAATACCCCTGGTTTACGCTTCTCTTTCGAAGTTTATTTTATGTTTTGTTGTGGTTTTCAGATTTCTCATGGTTTGGATTTGGGAAAGTAAAATCAAGACAAGGTGTTGGTAAGTAGTTACTCCTTCTTTGGATAAGTAACGAGTTTATGTTGCTTGATTCGGATGAAATTGCTTGGCCCTTCTTCCCACTTGTTGGCCCCATGATTAATTTTCTGTGTTCCTTGTTTCTGATTTGCTGAAGAGAGAGGGCTAGAATTTTTCCAGAAAAGGCATGGCTTTCACTCACTGAGTTCAGCAAATGGTTTTATATTTTTGAAGTCGGCTTGTTTTCATCCCAGGAAGAATGCCAACTGTTGTACCAGGTCGAGGTAGTTGCTGGGCTTTTAAGAAGGTTCAGGAAAGAAAATGCAACAGCACCAAAACTCCATGTACAGGAAAGTTGGCTAAAAGTCACGTCTGGACAAGCTGGGATCTTAACTTCCTCCATTGGCCAAGATGTAGTACACTTCTGAATTGGTAAATCAGCTGTTCATTTATGACCATTTCTCTTTCAAAACAAGACTCTAACGTCCAGACGCTCTGATTTGTACTTGATTGCATTCTATTCCTTGCATTCAGACTGTGTGCTGACAATTGAAAAGCAGAGTTTGTAGCTTACCAAATGAGTGCACATAATGTATCTCATCACTGGGATTGAAATCAGGTGTGATCTCCCGGGACCTCCAATTTGTTCAGTACTTTCTATGGGTACAGCGACTATGAACAGGAATTCACTAGAAAGCACAAAAAGACAGACTGTCTTACATCTTGCACGTGTGTTTCCAAGATCTGGCCATCTTGGGCATCTGTGTATTAGTATATATTCTGGTAGCAAGGCTGGCTATAGGTAAAACTGCGAATTAGGGGAAATGTACCAGTGTCATGGAGCGTTCTGCATGGAGTCATCCGTTCCATGCAAGGAACTCTGTTTCCTTTCTTTTTATGAGCCTGATGTTAGTAACCCTGACCCTTAGGTAGCCCCATGAATTCCAAGGTCAAAGCTAAGATAGGGACGTGGCAAAATTGGAACATTAAACTCAGACATCTCAGGATTTGTTGGTGACTCCCCGAGGGGCACATTTCAGATTCAGCTAATCTCAGTCACTTTGCCAGGAGACCAGAGACTGCCCTGCTGGGTGATCTTAAAGGTGCTCTGTGTTTAGGCTTTGTGTTCTGTGTATGTGTTAGCGGGGAGGAGGCAGAGGGTGATAAGGTTTCATACCATAGCGCTGTGAGATGGGGGTCTTTTCTCCACTAAACAGAAGATCACTGTAACCATGTAAGCATTTTCCAGGCCAGTTTGCCCTGCTGAGAGGTGCTTGTTCTTAGACAACTTCAAAAACAGGGCTTCACCCTTTTAGGCCACAGCAGAGAGAATTTTCCTTCAGAATTGTTCTTTGAGCCACAGTCCATCAGAGATGCTGCAGCTTTAAAATGTAGGTTTTATTATTATTCGGGTCTGGTGAGGCCAAGAGGCCAGAGGAGGACAGCCATTGAAAAGATAGTCTGTTACTCGCCGTTCCTGAGAGGAGAGGGCAGCCACACCATGGTGGGGGGACCCCAAGGGAAACACTGGGGTCAGTCAGAGGGCAGAACATGGGGGCAAGAGCTTTTATGGCGGTTACCATAGGAAGGAACTGGTGAGGCAGGGTAAGCAGGTTTAGGATCAGCTGGTTTGAGTGACCTTAGCAGACTCTGGGGCAGACAGGCTGTCCCCAGTTGGCTGGTGCCTGGCTCTGGGGTGACAGGGCAGGCGGATAGTGGCCGGGAGTATGACAGCCTGATAAGGTGGTGCAGGCTATGGACTGGTTGAACTGGAGATGGAAAGAATGCTCTCGGAAAAGTTCTTTACCATCTCTAGGGACTGGCTATCCTGGGAGGGGCAGTTCCTTCAGGGTCAGTGAGGCCCCAGTGATGAAGCATCAGAATACAGACAGTAAAAGACATAGTTAACACAGCTGCCCAAGAACAATGGCCTCTCCCCTCGCCTCGAAGACATTGTTGGTCTTGAGAGAAGGAAACTCCTTTCCCAGGTGACCTTCAGCCATTCTTATCACAGGAACACAAGTCTAAGGCTTGGAAATATCTGTGAGTCAGACATGCAATATGCCTTACCAAGCAGCTCCGTTGACAGAAAAATCTCTCTTTGCACCTGAGACATAGTAAAATAAAAATGGGCTAAAAAATGTTTCCAGGCATAGCCCATATTTGTCAGCTCAGTAATTAGAACTATGCCCCCCCCCCGCAACAACCTGGCAGGTTGCACATATCCCACAATTTGAAACTTCTTATTAATATTATAAGACTTTTTTTCAAACCCTCATGTGAATTCCTTATAACACGCTGTGATGTGCCCCTGACTCTTCTTCTGGCTGTCTTTTTGTGGTGTCTCCTCAAGCTCGTGCACAGACACACAATGACACATCCCGTGATAGGCACAGACAGCCTGCTGTCAAATTATATAGACATTCATTGTCCCTGCTGAGAGCTTTTTCCCCTTCCCAACTTTGCTGTGCTCCGTGAGATCAAAATGTTCATAGAAAAATGGGCTGGATCGCTGCAACCTTGCCAGCCATATCAATCTTCCAGGATTTAGAACATCGATGATGAAGGAAACAGCACTTGGATTAATATTTCACTTGATAAATTGTTGAGGTTTATGTGTTGCCGAGATTTGTCAACAGCGGCCTTCTGGCAAAGCAGAAGGGCTTTTGAAAAATGACCTCTGATGCTTTATACCACTTTTATGCTTAACATTCCCCCCTCCAAACAGAGAGCCCATTCCCTGGGGCTCTGTTACTGCAGAGTCGGGGGTTCTACTCAGAGAAACCAAGGCAAAGAAAGGGTCTCTTCTGGTGGAGGAAGAAAAACAAAGAGCAAGTATTTTGCTGTAATTCTTTAAGTCAGGGTTCCACTATGTACATGGCAGATGATCCAGAGCCCGAATTCCTGGAGGAGTCTCAGCATTGTCTTCTAGGTATCAGCTTCCTCCAAGATGATTGAATGCTACAGGCATGTTGATGGCCTGGCCTGGCCCAGGGGAGAGTCACAGAAGAAAGCAACTGGGATCAGTGTGTTTTAATCATTGCAGGGGCTCCAGAAGCAAAATCGCTGGCCTTCTGACAACATGTGGAAGGTCTGAACATGACAGCTCCTGCATTTCTGGGGGTAAATGTTGAGAAATGTACGACCTTGACCGCACCCACCTCGGGGAGTTCAGGCAGTAGCATGCTTTTGGTTCCTGCACCAGGAACACGGCAAGGGGGCCAGTGGTGGGGAGGTTTTACTGGCAAGATGCAGAGAACGCTTAGCATAACACATTTATGTTTTTCCATCTCTGGGTTTAAGCTCTGGGTGATCTAGGCCTGTCAGGAAGCCAATCATAAAACGGGGATGGTTAAGGATATTGGAAAGAACTTGTCTTTATAGCTATTCTTGGCAGAGTTTCTGCCCTTTACTAATACCGGTGTGCTAGACTCAAGATGAGCACAACCGGTGAGCTTGTTTTTGCTTTGAGTAATCTGAAGATTCTAAATTGGCTGTGTGAGGACTTGTTTGCAGAATTAAGCCAGAGTGTATCATTAAAGGCAACTTAAATGCACATCCCCTTGAGAGGATGCTTTAAAAAATTACCTATAATAGCAGTTAGCTGCCTCCTGCATAGTTTGTTTAAGATTCAGCTAGCTGCAGAATGTCCAATTGTTATCACTACAAACGGTGATAATCCCCGTCTGAGGGGGAAAATGAATCTTGGAGGTCGGGAGACGGATTACCATTATCTTTCATAGGGGATTCGAAAATGTGTGACACAGTTACTTTCGTCTTTAGAATTGCCGTGCTCCTCACTGAAATAGTTAATTAATTGAGAGGGAAAAGACAGAGAAGGGTGGAGGTGTGGAAGCATGTGCCCTGGGTAGTTGGATGACCGCACAATCCCGTGCTCGCTCAGCAAGTAGCAATTCAGGCTTTTCTTCCCCTGGTACGAAGTTGCTTGACTGATGCTTTCATCTTTCCTCCTTACCGTTCCTTCCTGTGTTTCTCTTGGCTTATGCCAGTGGCTGTGGCCAGTGGTCCGCTTCAGTGGGACCCTCCAGCCACGCAGTGCCCTGCAGAAACACGTGTAATCTATGTCTGGGAGTGGGTGTTGACTTCTCACGTGCAGAATGTGTATCGTGAACCAGCGAGAACTTAATTGTCTTGAAGCTTTCATATAGACCTTTAACTCTGCGCATCTAGTTTTGTTTGCAGACACATGGGTTTAGTGGTCAGTAGATAAATTGTTTAAACAAGACACAGTAGACCATATTTATGGGCATATACGTTCTTAGACTTGGGACCAGAAAGTTTAAGTCTTGTGTGAAATATGTCATGGCTGTGGCTTTAGTATAAAGACATCCATAAAGTAGTCTACACATAATATTAGGGTTAAAGGCAAAGTGGGCAACTTTGCCTCGGGATTGATCCATTATTGTTATGAAAGTATTTTGTAGGCAAAATGCTAACAAGGTGTGTGCAGAAAGAGAAACATAGTAATAGGACCATCCAATGTAACTTTAGTCCACCGGTTGGAAGTTATTAATAATACCTAGTAGTAATTCATACTCATGAAGCCCATTTAAGTTTATAATACACTTTGCTATCACTAGTCTCATAAAATAACAAGCAGATATTCTTTTGCACATTTTACAAATGTAAGTGGATGTAGAGGTACAAAAAAGGTAAGTGACTTGTCCAAAGAGTGGAGGAAGGCACTCAGATCTTTAAATTGCTAGTGCATCTTTCAGGATATGGTGACACAAGAATCCTGCATTCATGCTGGGAGTTTCAATGAGAGAGTGTTTGTTCTAAAGATGTTCAGAGAACAGAGAGCAAAACTGCATGTTAACCTACCGGAGAAGGAAGTCAAGACAGTGGAAACTTTGCCCATCGGTGGTGGGAATAGAAAATGGTGCAGCCACTTTGGAAAACAGTTGGGCATTTCCTCAAAATGTTAAACATAGAGATAGCATATGCCCTGGCAATTCTACCCGGAAGAAATGAAAACGTATGTCTACACAAAAACTTGTACGCAGATGTTCATAGCAGCATTATTTATTTGTAATGTGGAAATACCCCAAATGTCAACCTGTGGAAATGCCCCAAATGTCCATCAAAGGGATTAACGGATCAACAGAATGAAGCGTATCCATACAATGGAATATTATTTGGCAATAGAAAGGACTAAAGTAATGACACATGCTACAAAATGAGTGAAGCTTAAAAGCGTGCTAAATGAAAGCCGTCTGTTTCAAAAGATCTCATATTAAATGATTGCATTTATATGAAATGTCCAGAATAAGTCCACGGAGACAGAAAATAAATGCAAATTCATGGATGCCTGGGGCTGGGAGTGGGGGACGTGGGGAATGACAGAAAACGTTCTCAAATTACATTGAAGTGATGGCTGCACAACTCTCTGAATATACTGAAAACCACTTAATTGTATGCTTTCCATGGGTGAACTTCATGTATGTGTGAATTATAGCTCAACAAGAGCATTCAAAGCATTACAGGAGAATATGTTGTTGTTTTTTTTTTTCCAACTCCAGGCCCAGCTTCAGTTATCAGCAATGATGATGACTCTGCCAGCCCACTCCACCACATCTCCAATGGGAGTAACACCCCATCATCTTCAGAGGGCGGCCCCGACGCCGTCATTATTGGAATGACCAAGATTCCTGTCATTGAAAATCCCCAGTACTTTGGCATCACCAACAGTCAGCTCAAGCCAGACACATGTAAGTACACCTGTTTATACTTACTTTTATACTTATTGGCCTGTTTGCTGCACAGCTATATCAATCAGTGTGTTTATCAGAGCGCCTGACAAGGATGACTGAGGGGAGGGGCAGTGAAATGGCTGAGGATTGGTGGGGCTTTGGGCCGATGGAATATATCCTTTAGTTTGCTGCTTATGGAATTCTCAGGGCGTGTGTCCTGCAGGGCTTGGGACTGTGGGCAGATATCGACTTCTCTTGGGATCCATTTCCCAAAACCATTTGTCACCATGAAGTTGGAATCAAGGCATGCTTGTCTTGAAAAAGATAGAGACGGAAACCAGAGGTATCAGTAGACTGCACATACATCAGTTACAAAAGACAGGCGATTGGTGGCTTTTAAACTGGATTTATTGAAAATCCTTAAAATATACACCATTGGTAGTCAGGAGGGTACTGTGTTGCACACAGGTGGTATTGACTTGGGTAGTTCTGTATTATTTGTTCAGTTCTTGTTCCCAGCATGAGATTTGTGGTCATGCCACAATAGGAAAGACACATCACAACAGATCATGTGCATATTAAGTACACTGACCTGTTCTTCACAAGACCAAATGAACCCATTAGCCTCTGTTGAGAAGCTTGGGGTTTTCCTCAGAGACTCTTATCCTATCTTCAAAGCCACTGCTCAAATATAAAAAATAGAGCATGGCTTTATGGAAAACAAAAAATAAAACCAGTGAACAAACAGGCTTATGCCATTGGAACTGCAGGCCTTTCTTCATACATGAATAAGGAGCCAGAACATCAGGTGGCCTAGGTCTTAGGGGTTCACCCGACACCGATGGACACCTTCTGTCTATTTGGCATGTTCTTACTCTGTCTTAAATACTGTTCTCCTGCCTTGCCTCAGAGGTAAGGTGTAACAAGTGCAAAGTTAGATTTTGGAGACTGACTCTCCTAAGAACTCTCACGGGATAAAGGAACTTAGCAATAAGCATCTTTTTGCATAAAGGAAATACCTATAATTTCCTCCTATTCATTCAAATTTACCCCCAAGGTATGGTGAATATTGCATTTTAATGTAATCATTAGAAAAAAAACAGTATTATGAGCTTGTAAAGTATGAAACTAGACCCACCATAGATTTCAGTTGAATATGCAATATGACAAGATAAATAGAATAGCATAAATGAGGAATATTGAGTTCCTTGAAATAAAAATTGTTTGAAATCAAGGTATTATTAATCCTAATATTGTCATTATGGTGTGAACAAGATGCATGGAGGCACTGCTTAAAACGTATATTCTTTGTTGAGATAAGTGCCCTCCAAAGGTCCATGAAATACTCTGCATGCATAACGGTCAAATGTTGAATAAGGCAAGTCAGGGTACTATGATGGGAGAATTCTGTCATCATTTTGATGGTGCTCCCCAGAAACAGAGTCTTTTGACACCCCTGTCACCACCAGTACCAGGTTATATGATATACTTCAGTTAACCTGAGGCTGTATTATAATTGAGGTTGACAAAAATCAACCTGTCCTCAAAAGTTTGTTCTTCTTTGTCGATGGGGAAATATAAAGCTGAATAATCAAGTAGATAGCATCAGTGCAATACATGCAATAAGAGGAAATGAACCAATGAGCAAGAAAGCAAATAAACAAATGAGAACCAAAAAGAATATAGACTAGGTGGCTGTTGAGTCTATAGTTCTATCTGGATATGCTTTCTACCTTTTGAAGTCTCACAGAAAGTTTCTAAAGGTGGTTTCCTTAATCTAGAGTCCATGGAGAGTTTTTCAAAGTTTTTTAAGTGTACATTTTGGTTATTTTGGAGGAGTCTTGGATTTGTGGCTCAGCCACTCTGTGTCACCCCCACTTAGAAGGCATGGGAAGCAAGTTTAGGAGACTCGTATCCTCCCCTCAGTTTCTGTCCTCCAGAACACTGATTCTTCATTTAGTAGTTCCTTCCTTATAAAGTCTTGCTGGGCCCTTCACCCAGTGGTCCTTACCCTGCCCAGGGTTCTCAGTCACTCACAACATCTTACATCAGAAGAATTTTTTTTTTTCTTCCAGGCATCAACTTATATGCTCTTTCATGATTTTTAAAAAAAAAATTTTTTAACATTTATTCATCTTTGAGAGACAGAGAGAGACAAAGCATGAGCGGGGAAGGGGCAGAGAGAGGGAGACACAGAATCCGAAGCAGGCTCCAGGCTCCGAGCTGTCAGGACAGAGCTCAACGCGGGGCTCGAACCCACAAACTGTGAGATCGTGACCTGAGCCGAAGTCGGACGCTCAACTGACTGAGCCACCCAGGCGCCCCACTCTTTCATGATTTTAAGAATACTTACCATCATGCATCTTCCATGAATCTTTTTCAAAGAAATGGGAATGAAGAAGCAGTTTACTTCTTTCCTTCTCTTCATTCTTTCCTAAATGTCATTCTTTACCCCATAGTTTTTTCCTTTATCTTCAATGTATGTTGCTTCTTGTTAGGTCCTGAGTCTGACCACTCTTCAGTATGTGTTTATATAGTCTTGTTTAGGTTAGATTGTAAGCTCCAAAAGAGCAGGAACTGTGTCTTTTGAACTATTCTTTCATAGCAAAGGACATGATGTACCTTTGATATTGGCCGGATGTTGACCAGATGTGGCTATGTATTACTGAAATAGTAATTACCAACAGACTTATAACAAGTAAAGATGAGCCCATAGCCTTTTTCATTGGCACTACCCCTACTAAAATTGCCTATATAATAGTTTATTTGTTAGACAAATTTTTAACAATATATTAGCCAATTTAGTCAAATTTAAATAACAATTTAGCTGAAATAAGCTTTTGACCAAAAAACAAAACAAAACAAAACAAAACCTTTCTTTGAACCTTCTAACCATAGTCATCCAGGAATTAAAGTATTCAAAAATGCATAGACCAGAGACATACAGAGAGATTCGTTGCTATAGGCCCATCCAATTTTGGGAGCTTAGCTTTCAGCGAAGTGATTCCCATTAGATATACCCAATGAATTAACCTCCAAAGAACCTCAAAAGAAGGGGTCTTCCAAGGAGTTGGATATGTTACATTTGAAAAACAAAGTTAAGAAGATCGCAGAAAAAGTTTAGAAATTTCACCATATACTTAAAGCAAACTATCTTTATGGATAAGACACCACTAACTTGACCTCATTTGGATCTTGGGCCACAAACCAGCATATTTACTTCTTTTTCCTAAGTATACGTGCTATTCAAAGATGTTGGCTTTAGAATAGATGTGTGATCTTACAAGGAGTAGTCCCGGTCTCATTCCACTGAACTGTAAGAATCTAATACAGAAGGTGAAGTTCAATTCATTAAATATTTATTGACTACCCACAACACTCTTACAACGCCAAAGAACCTGAGATTTGGTGAGGGTGGTAGCGTGTCCTTTGCCCTCAAGGAGTCTCATTGGGAACCTAGTGGTTACAGACACTGTCATATAATCACAGAACACCTTGATAGGATAGCTAAGAGCAAGGGTCCTGACCCTCAATTACCTATAGGATCAGGCGGGTCATAGGAGAAACAGGCTGGGTCAGAAAGATGATGTGGCGTAGTGAAGGCCATACTAGAATGTGGGCCTTCTATTACCAGATCCTCTCATTTTTCCAGCAAGAACAGCATTTATTATTTTTATGTGAATTCCCTAAGGTTTAAAACACTGGGTGGGATCAATAAATTATTTCCATATGAGTCATATTTGGTCCATAGTCCACCATCTGTTTGCGGCCCCTGAGTTAGACCTTAAAGGTCAATTAATACAAACCTTATTTTACAAAAGATGCTCAGAAGTGGCTTGTCCAAAATGACACAGCCTCCATGCTTGCATAGCTTTGCTTTAAAAACAAAACAATGAAAACACAAGCAAAAAATCAGGATCAAACCAGATTTCCTTAAATGATGTGTAAAATCATTTAAGTGAAGGATGATGATAAATTATTTCCCCCAAAGCACTTTTTCACTCTCAGGAGCTATGTGAGTGGACTCATTAAAAAAAAAAGAAAAAGAAAAAAAAGAAAAAAAAAAAAAGTCCAGAGATGGTTTGCAGGATTTTAGAGCAATCTGAACAGGACTGAACTGCTCCTGAGCACTTTCCAATAGCAAGTCTGTCTACTTTATTTCAGGGCCCAGAGGTTCCCCCAAGACCGCCTGATAATAATTTGGTATTTGGAGGCTCCTATGTCACTGCAGGAATAATGGAGGCTAAATCCATGGCTGATGGAGGAGAAGAGTTCTATGGTTATCTGCAAATTCTGGCCAGGCAACATCTTGACGTCACTCCTTAGCTTCCATTACCTAGCCAAGCAAGAAGTTGCCTTCCAAAGAGAAAGCAGTGTGCTCTAATGACTAAGCCCTCAAAGTACTATGCCACTTTAACTATAGACCCATCTCCTCGATCAATCAGGACGGCAAGATGGAGCTGAGGAGCTCAGCAACATCCAAGTCCGGAGTTGGTCTTTAATTCAACTAGTCTGTGTAGACGTGTCCGAAAACCACATCGTCTGACAGCACGGGGTGGTTTCCCAGTAGGATTTGCCAACTCGGCTCAAGGGCAGCGGTGCGTTATCCTCTCCTTGACTGCTGAGAAAAGTTTTGACAGGGTACAATGGAAACACACCTTCTGGGCTGAAAAAAAAATAAAAGAAAGAGAGAAACACTAACCAGCAACTCCCTCCTCCCCCGGCCCCGAATCATCAATCTTGGGTTCTTTCGAAGGGTGGGAATGCATTATAGCTTCCCCTGCAAGAAAACTGAATGCTGTAGACTTACTGTCATCCCTAAATGTGTGTCTTTCCTAGAGCAGCCTTGTAAATTAGCTAGGGCCCTAGGCCTGAGGCCAGAATTAAATTAGAATTGTCTCTAAATATGAACTGTATGTGTTTGTCCATGTAGCGCATGCCCCCTGTGAGTACCTAGGGCTATAACTCCCTAGGGCAGATGCATATACAGAATTCTGACTCTTTCCCTTTGATTCTGCTTCCAATGACAAGTGGATATTTATTGATTTCCTGCAGAGTGTGCCATACTTCCCCAGGTATTATAGTTCACGCGTACGTGTGTATGTGTGTGTGTGTGTTCTCGTTGGTTTCATGCTTATTAGGCGATTATGTAGATAAGCACAGATTCATAGACCAGCTAGAAGTGGGGAAATGAGACACAATAAGGAGAGGGAGCCTTTTAACTGCGGTTGAAAACATCACACAGGGCACTCCTCCTGCTCCCCTTAACTGCCATACCCAAACCGTCATTGTGTTGACAATAAGGGGAGGAAGGGAGGTGATATTTTTCACAGAACTGCAGGGGTTTTGAACGTATTTGCAGCGTCACTTTGAGTACACACGAGCCCAAATCCTGAATTTGTCTTGAATCCAGGGCTGAACGAGCACTTTAGATCAAAGGATGAGAGTCCTAAGGGTGACCCGGGGTTATCAAACCACAGAACGCCCGGTGGGTGTGGCCCATTTTGATGGTCGGGGACAGGATTTACAACCAGGTGGAAACAATTGCTTTAGCGCTTTTCTGTATGTTTTGCCTATTCATTTTTGTCTTTCAAAAGTATATTTTCTTCTAAGCATTTAATCGGCCAAGTAATAGCTGCATCGGGAACTGTTTATATCCCTTTCGAAGGCTGTGACCTGCACTTTAAAAATAAGCTAAGCCCATTCCGCCCAGCGTGAGTGTTCGGACGGAGGGGAGAATGCAGTTATTTTAGGATCCTTAGAAACTGCTTCGTTTACAGCACACTGGCTTGACAACTCATCCCTTGGGGGTCTTCGTGGCTCGAATCTGAGGTCCCAGACTAATTCTGTCTCCCTCTTGGTGCCGTAGCTCCCCATCGCTAGCTATAACAGCTTGATATCATATTCTCTTTTCAACTCCAGAGGAGATGGCAAGAAGCTATCAAATAATGCTTTAAAAAGCAACTTGAGTTCCCTAGAAGAAAGGAAATGAATACATGCTGCATAATTACATTTAAAATGTAAGCCATGTTACAAATTCCACAGAGATGAAGCTCGGTTAGCAAACCAGTTTCAAGCACGTTTACATCTAAGTCAGATAAGAGATGCCATTTTATTAGCCTTTGACCACTGGGTGATACCATTTGTTCTCAAAAAAGAAATGCTACTCAGAGGACACCGGGACCTCCTAGAGAAACCACGCCAATCCCACATTTAATGGCCGAAAGGGGAAAATGACTATGGACTTAGGGGGAGAGACACTCTTAGTGATGTTCTCAGACTGGTTTTTACTTCCACATCTTTGGCCAGACAAGATGGAACTATGCATGCCCCCACGTCAGACATGTCAGTCTGATGTCACCTAATCATCAGTGATGTCCTGGAAGCACGCCGGTGGACGCAGAATCCTAATGCATTTCTTCTGAGCACTTCCCAAGGCCCAGCCTGACTGGAGCATGGGTGCCAGCAGGATGAATCTAGTCCGGTGGCACCTCCATTTTGGTTTCTTGTTGGTCACGCTTGCACGTGCCGGCAGATTGTGGACCAGGGCCAGCTCAGCAAACACAAATGCAGAGGAGTCTGTTATGCTGCTAAGAATCTCCTGCTACCCAGATGCTGGGAACAGTTGAGTGCTCCCTGTGGTCAAGCAGAGATGGCACGATGGGAGTTTTTCTGGGACGTGGCACTCAGTCCTGTATGGCCGCCATTATAGCAGAGTTCAGGTTCTTCTCCTTGTGAAGTGCACATTTCCTCCGTTTTTGTTAGTTCTGCCAGCCCGGGAGGGTAACCCACCATGGCAGAGCTTCTTCTCAGATTACCCATCATGCCAGCTCTCCGTGTTCTCTTTATGTTCACTCACGTTGTAGTTGTTTGACTGAATATCCTTTTCCTTGGGAGTCCTCATTTCCCTTGAAAAGCAGGTAAGATGAATTTGCTCTATACCATGGACAGAACTGAAGAAAGAACTACGTTTATTTTAAGTTTATTTATTTATTTTGAGAAAGAGAGAGCAGAGGAAGGGCAGAGAGAGAGGAAGAGAGAGGATCCCAGGCATGCTCCACGCTGTCAGCATGGAGCCCGAGGTGGGGTTTGAACTCACAACCCACGAGATCATGACCTGAGCTGACACCAAGAGTCAGATGCTTATCCGACTGAGCCACACAGGCTCAGGCTACTTCTTCATTCAACCTGATAGCCGAGCACAAAAGCAGTCTTGCTGCTAAGACTCAGCCCCTAAGTGGGAGGGTTCCTGGATCCATGCTGCCCTCTGTCTGAGCCTCCTCCCTTTTGCTGAGAGAAGTCCGTGTCTTTCTGAATGCTTGGCCTCCTCAAACAGGAGAAAATTAGAAGGCAGTATTTGTGCCCAAAGGAAAAGAAAATGTCGGTACTATAGTGACTACCAGGACTGAGGAGGTTCCTAGGATGCCAAACATTCCATTTTAAAACGAGGACAGTCCCAGACAAAGCACAAGGGATTGGTCGCCCTAGGTGGCATAGGCTTGGTGATTTCTGCTGAGACAGAATTAAGTCTTAATGCCCCCAAAAGCCTTCAGGTACCCTAGAATGAGATATTTTAAAATAGAAATAAATAATACAAGTTATACTAGGAAATTTGGAAAACGTAAGAAACAAAGATGAAATAAAAAATCACCTGTAATTCCAACCATTAGAGATACCAACTGATATCAGTTAAATATGTATATGGCTTTCCAGACTTAAGAATATCCTTTTAATGCCTGTGATATAAAGTCTGTTTTTGCCTTTGCCTTTATTTGTACTGGGCTTTGTTCATATTTCTTTCTTTTTTTAAGTGTTTATCTATTTTTTTTTTTTTTTTTTTTTTTTTGAGAGAGAGAGAGAGACAGAGTGCAAGCAGGGGAGGGGCAGGGAGAGAGACACAGAATCTGAAGCAGGCTCCAGGCTCCGAGCTATCAGCACAGAGCCCGATGTGGGGCTCAAACCCATGAACCATGAGATCATGACCTGAGCCGAAATTGGACGCTTAACCGACTGAGCCACCCAGGTGCCCCTGTTCACATTTCTGTAGTAATGGCTCACCTTGGGTGGATTGTGCTGGAAAGTCTGTAGAAAGCATGTTGGGTATGTTACTGCCAGTTTCAGATGTCTTATCTGCTCGGTGGTACTCAGGAGTTAAGATAGGTTGGCAGGCTGAACGTGGCTGGCCACTTCAGGTCTGGCCTAGAGGGACCCTAAATCCAGAGGTATTCAGCTCACATGGTGAGTGTCACAGAGGAAATGAAGACTGTGTCGTGTGCTGGAAAGATTCAGGAAAGAAGAGGCCCCTTGTCTGCCAAGGCAGGCTGACAGGATTGGTTTAAGGTCAACACTTTGGATGACTCCAGATGTAGTTTATTGCTCAACTGAAGCAAATGATCACCTTTTGTCCCCTACTTGTTCGCCCTAGCCAGGTAGCTCCTCTTGGGGACCTGAGTGTGCTGAATCTTAAGGACCCGGCTGGATACATCTAGTATGTTTCTCACTATTTAGGGACTGCCTTTCTTCCACCCAGGATCCCCCCAGGTTGTGCATGAATCTTTGATGAGTTGGAATGTCTCTTTAGTCATTCAGCCATCCCTAAACTTGATTGAGTTAGCTGCCTACTGATCTCCAGATTTTTTATACTGAAGGGCTTCTTTCTACTTCTGATGACTTAGGCATCTAGGCCGAGACCGGGATTCTGGCAAGGGGAACTTTATCGATTGATTGTACAACATATATAGTATGTCAGTGTTGGTATTAAGGTCGACAGATTCTAAAAATGAGTTCAGAATAGATAGATTCCTATGATCAGTAAGAGACAAGACTTGTGTGAGTTTGAACCCAAGCAGGGGTGGGAGGGAGGGGAGAATTCTAGAAAGAAAACAACGATCTAACACCTAGTGTCTAAATAATTCTTATCACTTACCACACATGCTATGAATATGGGTAGACATCAACATTCTCTTTATCCTGTTGCTATTATTTAGCAGCTATTTAACTGTGCCATTGACCTTCTGGGTGCAATAAAGTAGAAACCAAACTCATTATTAGGTAATGATGAAATGTAGACTGAGTGCCATATTCCTAATGTTCCAACAACAAGGTGGTTGATGTAGAGGGGACAGGATACAATCCTATGCTAGTTATATTGAAAGAGTTAGTCTTCACATTAGAGAATGTCTTTATTAGAGGAGATTACATGATATATCTGCTTGTAAAACAGCAGAGGAACAACTGAGCAACCACCTGACTTGTTTTCTGGCAAGAATGGTGGGTGTCCTGTTCTGTTTCATGCCCAGTACTCATCCCCACCCCTGCTCTTGAACACAGTTCTCTACTGGAGTAACAAAAGTTGGCTTTCAGTCCATTGCTAAAGAACAGAGAGAAACTTAACTTGTTATCCAGAGACAGGACTCATACTCTTACCTTCTATCAGTTGAGCACTAACTGGTCTCACCCTGTCTTCATCCTGGTCTACTCCTTTTGAACCGTAAATGTCAATCCCTCTGCCCTTCTCATGCCACCCCTCTCCCTCCTTTTCTCTGTGTATTGGGGTTCAGGAACCATGATGCTAATGATGACATTTCTTCCCAGCTCCTACTTCCATATTGCCATTTGCTGATACCCACAGAAGCAGATTTGCGCCCATGATCACTGCCTGAGCCTTATTTAGATAAGGCTGTTTGTTTCTTTCCAAGGGCTGTGACTTTTAGGATGTCAGGATCCCTCCTGAGAGATTTTGTTTTGACTTGACAGAAAAATTCCTCTATTTACATATAACATCTTAGTTTTCCTTGAGCCGTACCCAGACTTTTATCAACATTGGTTTGGGAAGAGGAAAACACTCATTTCATTAGTAAGATACGGGGGATGGGTTGCTCTGCCTTGGATTCCTGAACACCCGAGCTTTGGGGAGGGAGATGATGGTACAGTAGCAAAGGGAATAAGATTGTCACTCACTTCCTGAATCATTCTTCTTCTCTGGGCTTCGTATACTATCTTTTGTTTCCTACAAATTTCACCCCAAGTCTCAACAGAAGTAGATCCTAGTCAGCTTTGGGTCTGACAGCTGATCTAAGGGTACGGTCCTTGGTGTTGACAACTCAGTGCCATCTTTTGTTCTCCGGAAGAGATCTGTGTCATTGAGGGCTGAGCTTCTGTGTGTGGTCCGGGCTCTGGGAGGGATTATTGGGTGTGGGAGGCAGTGGATTCAGGTGGGCCCTCCACCCTCTGCACACTTCTGAAGGAAGGGACTTGTGCGGGTGGATATGGATGCCAGTTCCATACCAAACCAAGTCTGGGTGTTGCAGCCATCCCCTCTGTGAGGTCTTCCTGCTTCCCCACCACGGGGCAGTGAGCCTCTGGCGGCGGGGCACCTGCCTGCTGACTCACAGTGCTGGTTCACAGCACTTCGGCCCTCTCATGCTGCACCATGGTCTGCGGGGGTGGGCTTGGGAGGGGTCTTTGTTGACTGCTACATGTTGCTTCACTTTCTTTCCCTCTCTCCTTTGATGCAAGAGAGCAGACCTGAAACATGACTTGTGTTCTTTTACTATGTTCAGAGACTCCATGGCTTGTCTACACCTATGTATGAGTGAGCAGTGGAGCTGGGAACTCGTTATTATATAGACATGTACACACGGAAATGAGATCTGTTATTTTGGAATTTGTGATGTAGTTGATAATTCAGAGCCAAACACGTATACCAATAAAGACAAGTGTGAGATCCATGGGTCTGTTGCCTGCTTTTGTTACCTACTGATAATTATTCTTACATGGACTTGAGAATATAGCTGAGTGTTGGGATTCCGAAAAGCACCACAAACAACGTCTTAGAAGTTGTCCCCATTTGTCCCCATTTAGCTCCCAAGCAGACTCTCTAGGATTTCATGAAGCTCCCTCTGCACCCAGGCAGGGCCAGGATGAGGGTAAGGTGGGTGAGGGCCTAATTTTTTTTTTTTTTTAATTTTTAAATGTTTATTTCTTTTTGAGAGAGAGAGAACACAAGCAGGGACGGTGCAGAGAAGGGGACGGAGGATCCAAAGTGGGCTCTGCGCTGACAGCAGAGAGCCCCGTGTGAGGCTCAAACCCACGAACTGGGGCTTGAACTCACGAGCCGTGAGATCACGACCTGAGGTGAAGTCGGACGCTCAACCAACTGAGCCGCCCAGGTGCCCCAGGGTAAGGCAGGTGAGGGCCTCATTTAGGGTGCCAAATTTAATGGGGCACCAACAGTCTCAGCAATGAAGATAAATAATATTTTAATGAACTCTTTTAAAGGACAAAAAGTAATGCCAAAAAAATCTGCAAGAAAGTATCACAACTTTAAAGAAGGATGGATCTAAGAGGGCTGGGATTAAGTAAGGTCAGTCCTGGACGTTTAGGGTCACATCCTGTCTTTCTTTAAAATTTTGATATTTTTTTCATTATAGACGTTTGTATTAATTTTTATTTTTAAAACGATTGCATTAAAATGTAATGCACCTCAAGCACTGAATTTCGGGTGTTCCCGCAAATTTTACGCACAGAGAATCTCTCTTCCGTCGGTGCTAGGCCTGTCCCCGGCCACAGGCTCCTTTCTGGCCTGGATCTGGCGTAAACCTCACTGTTGCAAAGGTCAGTTTTGTATATAAATGGCTGGGCTGATTAGTGTTCAGTCTTCTCTCCCTTCCTGTATTCCTGGCCCGATTGTCCTTCCTCACCGCCCCCCTCGTCTGACCCTGGAGAAATATTTCTCTGACACTCAGCACTGCCAGCATTAACCATCCTGTGCTACTGCAGAGACATACCCTCTCATCTTCTCACTGCATTTTTTTGTCTTGTATGTGACTCTCCAGAGTGAGGAAATTGAACAAGGCTGCCCAAAAAGTTGGAAATTAAAAAAAAAAAAAAGAAAAAGAAAAAAAAAAAAAAAGAGAGAGAGAGATTCCTTTAAAAAGGTAAAAAAAAAGATCAAGAAGGTCAGGGGAACTTCTTGGTACATTTGAGAAATAATCTAGGGGAAAAAATTAGATAAAGGTCTAATAAGTAAGTGAAATTCCTTTTAAAAATGTATCAGATATTGCTTTTATTTTCTCATATTTGGAGTTTGAGTATTACATTTGCTGTATTAAGGGTATAATATTTGAGGTTTAAAACACTTCATTTTCACCTAGCTTGTTCTTTAATGTCATGAGTTTCCTTTGTAAAGTCTGCATTGTTATTATTATTAAACAAGCAATATCTAATGCCTTTAACGTCCCAGGTCCTATGAGTTGGCTTTGGCACATTAAAAAACAAAACAAAACAAAAGGACCATGAATCCTTGTCAATGCTGCAGGACAGACATTATTACTCTGTCTTACAGGTGACCAAAGCAAGGCCCAGAGAGGTTAGGAGGAGAGTTAATGGACCCGAATTACACCCCCAACACATGGAAGAGTTTATATTCAGGCCTCAGTCGGCCTCCCTGAAGACTGGGGCTCTTTTGTCTAGTCTAGTGCTGCTGCTGACCTTTTCCAAAAACAAAGTCTGGCAGTTTTCTAATTCTGCAAGAGGAATTGTAGTGTTGGCATTGCACCTTTCATGTGGGTTTATCAAGTTGTGCGGAGTGTATTAACCTTCAGACATAAAGGCTGAGGAAATGCCATATGGCGGGTTGTGAACTTACCGTTGGTGGAAAAAGGAGCCAGTAGTCACTGACCCCAGGCCCAGTCCGTAATGTAAGGGTTGACTCATGGCCTGCTGGGGCAGTAGTGAGTTTTTCTCCGTAGAGTATTTACCAGAAATACTGAATAATCATGAGTAATCAGCCCTTATTCTTTAATTAAAATCATGTAAACATCCCACTTTCTCCCCTCCCCAAGCCCATTCTAAAAGGTTTGCTTTTTTGTTCTATTTCAGAAATTCCTAGGAAAAGCTTTTGATACTACAGACCCCTAACTCTTTCTCGAATGCCTTCACTCTTCTGAGATTAGCACATATGTTTCCTACGTGAACTTGATGTCCATCTTTCAAAGGGCAGAGTTCAAAGAGTGCCAACTGGTTTAGGAGCAAATGGAGGTGCACACATTTACTGAGTGTCTGTAGGCAGTGCTGTGAGGGTTGGGGCACCCCCAGTACCCACCTGGTCACCCTGTTCTAGGGAGCCCAAGGGGACACAGAGGCTAATAACACCTCTCCCCAAACATTCTACAGGCAACCAGTTTCGATGCCAGCCACGTGTGAGCATCTCGTAGGACAGACAGATCACTTTTCTTGTTCATACTCTATAACTCACTCTTTCATTTTCCATGCAAAGCTTCCTGTTTCCAAACTTTGCATTAAAAAGGGTCAAAATTCAGGGGTGCCTGGGTGGCTCAGTTTGTTGAGTGTCTGACTTTGACTCAGGTCATGATCTCATGGTTAATGAGCTCAAGCCCCGCTTCAGGCTCTCTGCTGTAGCATGGAGCCCACTTGGGATCCTCTGCCCCCACCCCCCACTCTCTCTGCCCCTCCCCTGCTTGCACTCTCTCTCTCAAACTCAAACTCAACTTTGAAATATTACCAAAGAGAGAGCGCGATGGGTCTTTTGCTTCCCCTAGAATGGGGGTCGTGTCCGTTTCTGCAGGTACCTAGGCACATTTGCCAGTATGGAAAGTCTTGCCCAAATGAAATGAAATAAAACAAATCTCTGACGAATAAGCTTATCTGGAACATTTAACAATGAAACTCCAGGATGGGGCGGGGTAGAGGAGATGGGGATAAAAGTTCAGATCAGGCTCAGTATGTATAATCACATGTCTCTGGCGGATGCTGAATGTGTGTCATCAGGAAGTCACGTCTTTCCAGTGGCAGTAGTAAGTCATTGAATGATATTGAAAATTGCAGATGGAAAAACTTATCAACAATTTTCTAAGTTTCTAATCATGGGCTGTTCAATGGATAAACAAGTGTGTTGGCATCTCTGGCTTCTAGAACCTTGCCCAGGACATTGTAGGTGCATGATAAATGTGGCGAATAACAGAGTGAACCAATAAAAGGATAATGGTATCTACTGTATTTGTAATCTGACTGTAGCTGTGAGGGAAAAAATACATCTCTACCTCACCGAGTGTCAGGCATGGCTAATATGCGAAAGGTTCCTCTCATTTCGGTAGGAGCAGAAGTTAGGCAGTCTTCCCATTTGAATCACATGTTATCCACCCCTGTAGCTATGTCAGTTCACTTTTGGGTGTAAAGCTTTTTTCCTGTTTTTCCCTTCCTCCTCCCAAGTGGCTCACATTTTGAGACTTCTCCTGTATGGTTTTGTAAAATGGGTTGCAGGCATGGTGATGCTTTATAATTTGTATTCCAAGTCAATAATTTCTCAGGAATTTCTCCTCAAGTTCCAAGGGTGACTTTATGGAAGAGAACTGGCCACAAGAGAGATATGTAGAGGCTTCCAGAAGGAGGCCAAAACTAGAGGTAACATAAAGACTGAAAAAAGAGAAATTCTGGAGAAACAAGAATAAACTGTACCCTCAGGGACTAAAAGCAGTGGCCACTGGGAAGATTTGAAGTTCATGGACCAAGAAGGGGCTGCTTAGAAAGACGATTGGGGTGCCTGTTCTCAAAAAGAAACTCGGAAGTTTCTAGGGAAGGAGGAGGGAGTTTTCAGGGTCAATGCTTTAGGCGTGTCAGATGACTCCTTCCTGGGACTAATCTGTAAGTTTTGAGTGAATATTTATCACACAGTTAATAGATGCCAGCCACTGTACAATGTGCTTTACAAACATTTATCTCATTTGATCTATACAGCTACCTATGCAATAGGTATTATTATTACTTTCATAACATAGTGAAAAAGAATAAGGCCCAGAAAAATTAAGCAACTGGCCCAAGGACATGTAGTTACCAGGCAGAAGGGCTAGGTTTTGAACCGAGGCAGTCTGAGTCCGGCGTCTGTTTTCTTAAGCACACATGACCTAATGTCCGTCTCTCTGCCTCTGTCTCGCCAGCCAAGCTAGTCCTTTCTCATGTTCCCCCAACACACACACATTGGCCCACAAAGGATTTGAGGCAGTTTACGTTGGGAATTTAGCTAATTTAACTAATGAGATGTATTTACAACTTTCTCCTTTTGCCCATAGTTTAAATCCTGAAGTTCCCGCCTACTCTATAAAAAGTACTTTTTGCATTCTCAACAGCCTGTGACAACACAGTAGGGAATGATCTCAAATGGTGAAGACCAGGGTCTCAAGGCTTCGTCTCTGATGGAGAGCTACTCAATGATAGTGACATGGCTTTGGGTGGTGATGGTGGAGCCACCTGGTAACCTTCTGTTGGAGCTTTGCCCAGCCTCTTTCTTCTCAAATACCCAGCAAAGCTGGGGCATACCACTGTTGGAGGAGATCTGTACCTATTTACCCTTGACCCTACACCATCCAGCTAGTCAGTCAGCTATTGGCTGCCATCAGCAAGCAGAAACTTTTGGACCTGTGATCCTCACTGCGGTGCGTGTGTGTTGAAACAGAGAGAGAGAGAGAGAGAGAGAAACATGGTACCTAGAAATTTTAAGAATCAAATCCTTACAACCAATATCTATCAAAATGGAGCCACTAGAAGTGAGGCCAGAGAATCTGCATTGTTCAGAAGCCCCCAGATGATTCTGATACGTGTTGGAGTTTAGGACAGTTGCTTCAGGCCAGACTCACTGTATAAAGTTCTCTTCCGGAAGGACCGTGAAACTTGGTGAGATGTAGAGGCAACCACTCTGGGGATATGTTTGTACTTTTGTTGCTGATCGGTTTTGCTTCGCCCTCCCTCCTTTGATGACATTTGGCTACCCTCTCTGGTCTGCATGAAGCTCTTATAGGTCTCTCTGAACATGCAGATATTTCACTCATGATTGGCTAGGACATAGGAGATGAGATTTGGAGGGCACAGTAACACAGGGGCTCACAAGGCATTTAAGGAATAGTCCTCGTTATTCTAAGTACAAGTGCAATGTCTCCATGAAAAAATGACTCCTATTTCTAAACAATCGACATAGAAATGGACTTCGGTAACTAGATCCATTTATGAGTTGGCGGGGGGTGGGGGGGGGGAGGGTTCCTGATGTATTAACAATGTACTGGACACAATGAAACAGGTAAATGAATAGCAGAAGAGAGGAATTTCTACTTCTTTATTATTTCACAAATTACTAACATAAAATGCATAAAATTACTAACATGTAAAAACTCCCAGGCTCTACTAGTCGAAGAAGAAAGGATCTAGGAGTAACTTGGCAAATTTTGTAATCTGCATAATCAACAAAATGCAGAAATGCCCAAACTGGGTCGGATTAGGCTCAGCACTTCTGATAATTTGTTTCTAAATGATAAGAAACTTAAGGTTTACTTTAGGGAGTCAAGTTCACGAACTCAGTTAATTTTCTTCAGAGAAAATATACTATCATAATGCAAAATGGTAAGAAAGGTAATTGCTACGTAACTCAGCATTCATAGTATAAGGAATGATTGGGAGATGATTTCATCCCTCCCACAAATTCTTAGTTTTCTTTTGGAATTTCATCTTACGTGATTTGATCTGTGCACAATAACGTAAGAAGAGATAATGGGATTTAAGGAGAGAAATGATTGAATCACTGTGTCCCAATAAAAAGTGGTCAAATTGCATTTCACTACATAATGAATTCCGCTCCAACTTACTTTGACATAAATAAGATTGGGTAAGAGAAACCCGAAGTAAATCAAATAAATTAATAAAACTATTGAAGCTGCTTCAATTTTGTCCCCCAGACAGTGTCTGCTTATTTGTATAATAAAAGCTGCTCTTACAAATTAAAACCCTGGCATGCCACTCACTTGAAAGCAAAAATTTAAGGAAGAGTTAATAAATTCTGGGGCCAGATTAGGGTGCTTTCTAATTACTCCAATATCAATAGTCCCTTTGGAAACTGAAATTTGAAACCCGAAAGAACAAGGTTCCACCTTCAACTAGACTTTTTTTTTTAAACCATAAGACTGCAGATACAGACGTGGGTACAATATTGATGATTAGCCGTTCTTTATATTTTCTTAATTAAACACATTTACTGAACATGAGGAAAGTTTTTCATTTTGTCTACACAGAGGCTGTGTCTCCATTGGCATAACGTAGTGTGGTATTTGTGAGTCTCTCTACCACCACTAGTGGGGACAGAACAACCACCAGGAAAAATACAATTTTCAGTGTTTAATGAAAGTGTGGTCTTCTCGTAATGCTTATGATGCTTGAACAATTTGTGAGGCACAATTTATCACAGACGCTTAACCCTGATTATACTGTGTATAGTGCCAGTAAGGGCGATTTAAAGTATTTCCTTTATTTGATGTATTTCAGGGCAAATAGGATCTTCTGTGGCTACAGGATTATTTGTATTTTGCAGAACTGAGGTGTTTCCTCAAAATATTACACATAAAAAATCAGGCCACTGAGGGGCGCCTGGGTGGCGCAGTCGGTTAAGCGTCCGACTTCAGCCAGGTCACGATCTCGCGGTCCGTGAGTTCGAGCCCCGCGTCGGGCTCTGGGCTGATGGCTTAGAGCCTGGAGCCTGCTTCCGATTCTGTGTCTCCCTCTCTCTCTGACCCTCCCCCGTTCATGCTCTGTCTCTCTCTGTCTCAAAAATAAATAAAAACATTAAAAAAAAAAATTAAAAAAAAAAAATCAGGCCACTGAGCTAAACATGCAATGCATAAATTATGGACTATATGTGGTCCAAGAAATGGATGAGAGAAACCTGTCTTCTTGCTTTCTACTTACTTAGCCTAGGGCCGGAGAAAGGAGCAATGTCTTGAGTGGCCTGAGATGAATCTCCTGGATGAACTAGTACTTTGTAACTCTCTGGGGTAGAGATGATTACTGAAGTCCCTGCTGGCTACTCAACTTTGAAATCTGTGACCTAATATAGCCTCATTTATCAAAAAAATATTTAGCATTTTATATATGGCTTTACTAACTGGAAACCTAAGAGACCAGAAGCCTATTTCCTGATGATCCCTTGAAAATGAGGTTCAAGTGACAAATCACTGAAAGGGAATCGAGCTCTAAATAGTGGGGTCAAGACCCCGAAACATGACCTCCAGTTATTAAACAGTTTTTTGAAGAACAGAGATTGCACATTTACAATTTCAGAGGCCCTAGATCTTTATGTTAAAGACACAATTTAGATGTGAGCCCCATATGGTGTTCTTTGTGCTGTAGTAAATTGAGTTTGTGAAATGAACTTACAGTAGAATGTGTTACCCTCTTTTTTATCTTTTTTGTTTTTTTTGCTTTTAATGATCCTGAGAAGCATTATGTCAAGCACATGTGAAAGCCCTAAATGAGTTTATTCTTCTGAAGTTGGGCAACTTCAGAAGAAAAAGGTGTTGGACCTATTTCTTATGAGATTTAAATCAAGCATTCAGAATGGTTTTCCAACAGCAATCATATTTTTTTTAATGTTTATTTATTTTTGAGAGATAGAGGCAGAGTGCAAGTGAGGGAGGGACAGAGAGAAGGAGAAGCAGAATCTGAAGCACTTTCCAGGCTCTGAGCGGTCAGCACAGAGTCCGATGTGGGACTCGAACTCATGAACCGTGAGATCATGACCTGAGCTGAAGTTGGACACTTAACCGACTGAGCCACCCAGGCGCCCCTTTCCAACAGGAATCTTGAAGATGCTTTTTTTTTAAATCAGCAAATTTCTACCAACGGTTTCATTAGCCAGAAAGATGAGATCTTCAAAGAACTCAGAACACATTGAAGATGGGAAATGGGATTCAGCTAAAGTATGTCCATGCAAAGAAATTCCCACAGTGGGAAGGCTAAGATTTTAAGACTTTGTGAGGTTGGCATGTGTTCCCATATTTTCTTTCAAAGGAGAAATTTCAGTTTGAACCGTGGGTTCATGAGAAGTTGCTTCCCAAACTTACGGAGCTGTTGGTCCCTAACCTGCTTAAAGCCTGACATTTGATGATTTGGAGGAATGTGATTGCAACCCAAGCATTGCTTAGCCTTGGTGGTCAAGTCCAGCCTTGGTTCTTATC
The DNA here is from genome assembly GCF_018350155.1 of Leopardus geoffroyi. Classification (NCBI taxonomy): domain Eukaryota; kingdom Metazoa; phylum Chordata; class Mammalia; order Carnivora; family Felidae; genus Leopardus; species Leopardus geoffroyi. The sequence goes on from NC_059342.1 coordinate 26,046,728, forward strand.
ACTCAAACCTAGAGCGTCCACTCCTGCTTGGTGCCTCAAACTGTTTCAGAGAAGCTTTGCCTTAGTAACATGTGCACATTCCATTTCTTTCACTGTGCAGAGGTATCTGAGACTTGTCACTGGAGTCTCTATGCCAAATGCTTTTCACTGAATGTGGTGAATGACAAGATTCTTTCCTGTCTTTTTACCCACTATCTCCCGTTACCTTTATCTCAACACCTTCTCCTTGACCTGACCCTTCATCAACTTGAAACCAGTTCTTACTTCCAGATTTTGCTTAGTTGGTGTTTTCTGGGCCACTGAATCGTTTTCACTGGGTAATATAAAACGGAGACAGAGTGAGCCAGGAAGCAGATGTCTCTTGGGTGGTGTGTGTCTTTGAGAGTTGGAATTTGAAGTCTTCGTATGAAAGGAACAGTGAATGGGTGTAATTAGTCAGGCTGATGAAGGAGTAAAACCTGGTAAGCAATTTTTCTTGACTGGCTTAATGAAAAGCATTAGCTATCAGTTTCTGCCTAAACTAGCTGAGGGTAAAACAAGTGTGGGGTTGGAACAAAAGATAAAGATTCTGCGTGGGCTTGGGCTCTGTTCCTGAGAATAAATTTTGCTTGGGCGGAAGGTATGTGGCTCATCCAAAAAAAGAGAGAGAGAGGGAGAGAGAGAAAGGAAGGAAGGAAGGAAGGAAGGAAGGAAGGAAGGAAGGAAAGGAAAGAAGGAAAAGAAAGAAAGAAGGAAAGAAAGAAAGAAAGAAAGAAAGAAAGAAAGAAAGAAAGAGAAAGAGAAAGAAAGAAAGAAAGAAAGAAAGAAAGAAAGAAAGAAAGAAAGAAAAAGAAAGAAAGAAAGGGAAAGGAAAGAAAAGAGAAAAGAAAAGGAAAGGAAAGAAAAGGAGGGAAGGAAGGGAGGGAGGAAGGAAGGAAGAAATGACTTGTGGCACTTCTTCATGCATTTTATTTTAGGAGAATTGATTTTATTTCAAGAAATGGAATAGGTTCTTACAAAGGTCCAAACAGGTATTCTGAAACCAAGTGTGAGTGTATTGCTCGTTTTCTTCATTAAGTCAGGCACTTTCCCTAGGTCAGCTTTCAAAACCCAATGAATTTTTTTTTTTTTAATTTTAGAGAGAGAAAAAGCACGCATGAGCAGAGTAGAGGAACAGAGGGAGAGAGAAAGAGTATCTCAAGTAGGCTCCACGCTCAGCATGGAGCCTGACACGGGGCTAGATCCCTCAAGCCTGGGATCATGACCCGAGCTGAAATCAAGAGATGCTCAACCAGCTGAGCCACCAGGTGACTCAACACCCAATGAATTTTTAAGGATTGACTTAAGGTTATTTCCCATTAGCCTGCATCTTCTCCTGGTTGTGTGAATCTGGCCAAGAGCTGCTGAGGGCCTGGAGACATTCATCTCCAAGTGACTAGCAAGAAATTAAGCATCCCTTCAAGGGGATGTTTTTCTGCTGTCAAAGGGATTAAAAAATAATACTCTGGCATCATTTATGACAGCTAGTAAAGGCCTTGGAGTCAAATGATGTGAGGCTCAAGCAATTTGATATCCAAAAACAAAAATGGCAGCCTCTCTGGAACTTGACCATAAACCGTACTAAGTGTTCTTCATACAGAAGACCAAATATATCAATAGCATACAAGCTCCCATCCCAAGTGTGGTCCGAGATGATGTTTCTCTTCATGGCTGTTGCCAATCACTGCCTCTAGGGATCCTGGGTGACCATCTACAATAAGATGGCAGCATCCATTCTCAGATTTGCTTTGTTATATAGATTCCAGCTTTCTGGCTTGGGTGCCAGTCGAAAAACCTAAGTTGGGAAACTACAGAAGGGCTGGGTCCACATTGTTTTCCTTAAGGGAAAGATTATTTGTTAGTGTTATTTGAGGTCACACATTATTTGCTTGATGTTAATGGGGGACAAACGGGACACTGAGTTTTGTTTTGTGCTCTATTTGCTTAAGAGTCAAATACATTTTATAAGAAGTGACAAAATCCATTTTTTTAAGGTACATGGCTTGCTGAAAACCGCAGAGTAGAGTAGAAAACAAAACAAATCCAGCCTTACTATTTTTCAAGTAGTTAATAATGCAAACAGAAGTCAGCCAGGACAAAGAAAGCAGAAGAAAATGTTATTCCTGGGTTCAGATGCTAGAGATGGACATTGACAGAACTTAACCAGTTTGGGAAGTAAAAGGAAAGGGAACTTGTTTTGAGATGTACCATGTCTGAAGTGTTTCTAGTACAGGATCTCAGCTAAAGTTTACATTTAGGCAATTACTTATGGATGAGGAAAGTGCGCCGGGGAGAATTTAGGTAACACTCACAGTTTCAGCAGAAAGTGGCAGAGACAAGATGCAAACTTGGGTTCTGCCCCACCACTTGTCACCAAGTACCTGGCCACCAACCCCATGGAGATCCTTAAGGGATTGGACCTGGTCCTTGTAATGTTCCATACACAATGAGGTTGACCTTGACCCTTCAACCCATAACAGTGGATGGGTGGGTCCATAATCGCGACAAATCACAGGTTACAAATTCTACTTTGGTTTAAATCCCTGAAAAACTCAGCCTTTGTCTATTGGCTAATTGCCCCATGGATAGACTATCTCCATTTGTTATTACTGACAGCAATGCCTTTTTTAAATGGCTCTTTGAAAACATTTTTTCCCTTCCTGTAATTCTAAAATACCCTTGATGCATTAAGCAGGACCCAAAAATACTTTCGTATTTTAGATTGGATACAACGTTAGCATATCATTGGTGGCATATTCTGAGGGTATAACATTTTCAGCCGTCACCAGGGGGAAACAGTTGTCCTTTGACACCATCATTATTACCTGCATGGAGACAGTGGCATCAGACATTAAACCTGGCCTTTAATCCTGGTGCCACATTGTTGCTCTGGTGTGACCTTGGCACATCACATAACCTCAATCAACCTCTGTAAAAATACTAATGGCTGCTATTTGGGGGCACGTATTAAGACCCAGCTGCTATGCTAAACACTTTGCTGACGTCATTACGGTATGCATAAAATGAGGGTAATAATGCCCACCTGCTCTGGTTTTTCTGCATCTTCAGTGATTTTGAATGCATATAACGCATCTAGCATAATGCCCGGCTCCTTGCGGTCAATAAGTGTCATTACCGTTCTCCTGTGTCTCCCTTTCCTTTTCCTCCTCGGCTCAGCTCTTACGAGTTCCCAGTCGCTCGGGCTCTGGTGCTGGAAACTAGCAGCTCCATGGATGTGACTGATCATTGCTAATGACTAGGACCCTCATCGTCCTCATGTGACAGGTCCTGAGCCAGGCCAGGGCTTATTCATTATGTTGATTCAGACATTTAACCCGGCAGGGAGGTTCTGAGGGTCTTATATGAGGGGGCCGTTTGATGAACTGCTGAAGTGAGGGTCCATGTCTTCGTCTTCGCTTTGGGTGGTTTGTCCTGAATAGAACAGATGTAGCTCAAACTTCACTGATCTTTCTTCATCCTCTGGGACCAGTAACAGCTGCCATATGGAGGGAGGCTCATAGTTACCAGAGCAGGAATTTAGGAGAAAAATACTTCAGAGGTCTAGAAGAGAGTGCCAAATATAAATCAGCTTCCTACTTCCATAATGTCTTGAAATGATCCCATAAGCAATCACCTCAATGTGAAGAGGCATGATTTAAAGAATGCTTATCTTGGAGCACCTGGGTGGCTCAGTCCGTTAAGCATCCAACTTCAGCTCAGGTCATGATCTCGCAGTTTGTGGGTTCGAGCCCTGCGTCGGGCTCTGTGCTGACAGCTCAGAGCCTGGAACCTGCTTCGGATTCTGTCTCTCCCTCTCTCTCTCTGCCCCTCCCCTGCTCATGCTCTGTCTCTCTCTCTCTCTCTCAAATAAAGAAATAAGTAAACATTAAAAAAAAAACCCACTTGGCTTAAAAATGCTAATCTCTGACCATCTAACAAGAGTTCAGGACTTGAGGTTCTTCTTGATCAGATAACAACTAGGAAATATATCTGAACCCAGGGGATTACCTTCTTGCAAGTTATATTCTAAGGAAATGCTTCTTGACCATCTGCAGTAAAGTACTCTGACTGGTGAAAGTCTCAGGGTGTCACTCTAAGGTGCTTTCTTCACTTGTAATATTTCTTTGAAGTCACAAATTTTATTTTATTTTTTAACAATTTTTTTAGATTAATGTTTGTTTCTTTTTGAGAGAGAGAGACAGACAGACAAAGCATGAGTGGGGGAGGGGCAGAGAGAGAGGGAGACACAGAATCCAAAGCAGGCTCCAGGCTCTGAGCTGTCAGTACAGAGCCCGATGGGGGTCTCCAACTCACCAACCGTGAGATCATGACCTGAGTAGAAGTCGGACGCTCAACCAACTGAGCCAGCCAGGCGCCCCTCAAATTTTATTTTAAACATACACTTGGGTTATCTAGGTCTGTGTAACAAACTACCCCCAAATTTGGCAGTTAAACTAAGAACTGTTTATTATCTGTCACAATTCTGTGGGTCGATGGTGGTTTTCTACTTTATGTGGTGGTGGCTTGGACGTTAGGACGGTCCAGGGTGGTCCCTTGTACATGGCAGGTAGTTGGTGATTGCTGGTTAGGAATTTTGCTGGGATCATCCGCCCAGGGCCTTCACTCTCCTCCATATGAACTTCTCCACATAGACATTTATGCTTCCTCACATCATGGAAGAGTCACCGTAGTCAAACTTACCATAAAAAGCACAGCAGTGAAGGTGGCCAGGCCTTCTTAAGACTCGGGGTCTAGAACCAGCACTGTCTCACTTTCCTTGCACCCTATGGGTTAAAGCAGATCACAGGCCCTTTTTGGACTCACAGGGAGGAACTTATGCAAGAACATGAAGACAGGGAGACGTAGTTCACTGGATGTCACGGAAGTATCAGTCTACCACAACATAGGAATTTTGCACGCTATTCCAGAACATAACTGTTATATTGTAGTATAAAAATATATCCCCCACATAGTCAAATAAAGTGCACTCTTACGGAAATTATGGCAATATTCATTCCATGGTTTTGCTTAACCTTGGCACACTACTGTGGTCATGACGCTTGGGAAAGGGAGTTCCAGGTTTTTCCTCTTTTCTCATCGGAGTCTTGGGAGGAAAGTGGGACACAGTGCAGATGATTGGTTCATTTATTTATCTTACTTAGTACACATCTATGGCTGAATTCCAAAGCCAATAGCAGCACTTGTTAATGCTATTCCTGTCTATGCTTTCACCTTTTAGCCCCTAGAATGGAGAGCTATAAATTAGAACCTACGAAAATATAGAAAGGACCCTGTTTTGTTAAGATGTCCGGGGATGTAACGTAACTTATTTGGCTCAGCCAATATGTTCTGTTAAAAAAAAACAAAGAATTCTTTGCCTGCATGTGTCACACTGGAAGTATTTTTTTAAGAGGTGAACTTAGGCCCATATGATAGTAAGATGGATGTAGACCAAGGGAGCTGTGGGGTATGGTTTTAGCAACCCAGCCTGATTCATTTCTCTGATGGTGGAGGAGTTTTTCACCACAAGCAGTAACAAGGATGCTTTGAAATAGCGTAGCAGCCGGAAAATAAACCATATATCTAAATGCATCTGTCCTTGTTTCAGGTCAAAGTCTGAAAATTATCCAAAGGACATTTTTCTTGCTTAAGTTATCTGAGCTCTGCTGCCTGAGCAGCACTGTATATTACAGTTGGGTAGAGCCCAGAGGGGGAGGGAGTGGCCCAGGAGGAAGCCACACAGAGGGCGGGGATTGCTGTGTGCCCTGCCCAGGTTAGCATTTGCTCCGCCTCCCCCATCTCAAACTTTCTGGGTGACTCCATCTGGCACGTCCCCCAGACTGACGTTGCCAACTCGGAAACCTGACTTCTAAAAACTAGAATTGCATTTCTTTCTCCCTGTTCCTTATACTTTATGAACAAAAGTTTCAAACATACCGGAAAGTTGAAGTCAATTGTCCGGTGAACACCATATAGACGCCTAGATTCTGCAGTGAAAATCTCTGTATCCTGTGCAGCCCATTCGTTTTCAGAAGCATTTCGGAGTAAGCTGCAGACAAGGGGACGTTTCAACCCTAAATATTTCAACAATCGCAAGCTAGGGTTCAATGTTTATTTATGGTTTCTCTCTTTCTCCCTCTCTCTTTCCCTCCTTCCCTTCCTCCTTCTCTTCCTCCCTCCTTTCTTTCCTTCTTTCCCTCTCTTTTTTTGAGATGAAAGATATGGACGATGAAACACATTCGTCCTAAATGTACTATTCCATGACCTTTGACACCTACATGCTCTTGTGTAACCCAAAGCCCCATGGAGATCCAGAACAAACTATGACCCCATCAAGTTTCCTCTTGTGGCCTCCCTCAACCTCCATCAGGCATCATTATTGTTCTAATTTTTTTATTTTTATTTTTATTTTTTTTTTCAACGTTTATTTATTTTTGGGACAGAGAGAGACAGAGCATGAACGGGGGAGGGGCAGAGAGAGAGGGAGACACAGAATCGGAAACAGGCTCCAGGCTCCGAGCCATCAGCCCAGAGCCCGACGCGGGGCTCGAACTCACGGACCGCGAGATCGTGACCTGGTGTTCTAATTTTTTTAAACCACAGATTCATTTTGCCTGTTCTAGAGCTTTGAGTGAATGGAAACACAGTGTGTATCTTGTGTATGAACTGAGCTTCTTTATCTATTATGTTAAAAATCTTAAGCCTTGGAAGCGTATTGCTCCTTTTGCTGCCCAATAGAAGCCAGGAGTCATCCCTAATGGCTCAGCAATTTTGGAGCAGCGGCTCCGGTGTCCTGATATCAGTCCCTACTGCCTGCAGCAGCCTCTCATTGACAAGGTGGATGTGGGTGTGTGGGTTGGCTGTGGTGGAGACAAGGCATGGCATGCCCAGACACCGCGAATCCCAGCACATGGCTGTGTTTATTAGCGGGTCAGCCTTTGTGTCTGCCAGTCGGACTCTGCGTTATCGATTTTGTTCTGATTGTTCCACGAGACAAAGAAGGAAATCGTTTGCCTCAAAGCACGCAGCGTGATCCACGGGGAGGATGGCGCGTGTCTCGGTAGCAGGGGGAGGATTCTTGATCAAGTAGACAGACAGACGCTGGCCCACTCTACCTCCCGTGTAGAAAAAGAAGCAGCATGCCAGAGCTGACACTAACTTTGAGGTTTTTCCAAACCCACAGAGCAAATCTGACAACAAGAAACAGGTCGGGGCGCCTGGGTGGCTCAGTCGGTTAAGCATCCAGCTTCGGCTCAGGTCATGATCTTGCAGTTCGTGGGTTTGAGCCCTGCGTCGGGCTCTGTGCTGACAGCTCAGAGCCTGGAGCCTGCTTCTGATTCTGTGTCTCCCTCTCTCTGTTCCTCCCTTGCTCGTGCTCTGTCTCTCAAAAATAAATAAAGATAAAAAAAAAAAAACCTAAAAAAAAAAAAAAAAGGAAAAAGTCACCCTACTTTCCGAGATGGATGTGGTACATTCAGTAACAAAGAGAGGGCAGCGCAGATGAAATGCACCCCGGGAGGCCCCACCAACTAAGTGTTGCACGGAGATCTCATTAGGCTGTTATAAATCCAGAAGACCAGACTGCCGCGAGTATGTTCCCCAGGCTGAGCCACTCGGTGTCATTCGGATAAATGAAAAACCTGACCGGTGCCCAGATATTGCGTGCACTGGCCAAACCCCACGCTCGGAGGGGTTTGAATGGTCTGTGTTGCACGGCCGCGTTAATCGAAGGAAGCTGCTGCCCCAACGCCTTGAATGCCTTCCAACTGTGAGCCGGTTCTCTTTGTCTTGCATCTCACATGCGTAATTTAATGGGACACAGTTTGTATAACCAGACCAGCCGCAATCACGCTTATCTTCCCTAACAGATGATTTTATTTAGCTTTGTACGTTAATGGGTCATTGGCTGCTGAGCCAAGGCAAAGTTGAGCAATTTGGGGGGCTTACCGCGGTTTAGCGATCTCAACTTTCTGTTCTGTCTCATTACACGGACCAGTCAGGGTCTAATCAGCAAGTAACAGAAAGATTCTCCCTGCTACCCACCGCCCCCCACCTCCAGCCTCCCTCCGCTTAAATATCCTATCTGTACTTCAGGACCTGGCTTAAAGGCTGGCCAAGAGCAAGAGGTTTCTTTGAGCTTTATAGGCTGGAAATACTGTGGTCATGTAAGATGATCCTCTAAGCAATAGTTCATCTACAAAAATCATCTACAAAAATCTTACTGTGAAGCCTCGTCTACAAATATATAGAAACATGAGTGATGATAGACATTAAATGGGTACATTTCCATACGGACCTCAAAACAGCAGGTTCTACCAATCATCTTTAATATTGTCTATGATGACTTCAAAAAAAACCATACAGGACTGGGGACACAATTCAAAAGTCTTTTCCTTTAATTAGTTACAACAAAACCTAACAGATAGAGGGAAATTGTACAGGCATCAGAGAAGATAAGGCATTTGCAACTTGACTTGGCTGGAATACAATTGCAGGAAAATATATAGATTTATGATTCAAGCCTATCCAAGCAATTGTGGGGAAAGTATAACCCTTAGGCAACAGGGCAAGCTGGGACAATAACCTTCAAGATCTACCAAACTCAGGACAAACAGAAGGAAGTGAGGGGTGGAGAGACAGCAGGATATTGACAATAAGACAAACAATAAGGGCAGGAGGATCACTGGACTTTGTATTCTTTCTTTCTTTCTTTCTTTCTTTCTTTCTTTCTTTCTTTCTTAACGTCTTTTGAATCTTAAAGACATACTTTACAACTTTCCAGTCCCAACTTTTAAGCAGTGATTTTGATGCAGAGATTTCTACTTTCTTTGAACCTGGGATGCTGCCTGGATGCAATTTTAGAGGTGAATAGGTTTGGAAGTTCCTGGCACTTTTGACCCATTACCGATCCTATTCACAGCAGCAGTCTTTGATGAAAGGCTTTTTTAATTGCTTGTCCCTGGAAATGATTCTCCCCAAGCAGTTCTCCTCTTCTGCACTTCGTCCTGTCCTGGCAGCCAGATAATCGAATCCTAGGAGAAGGATGGGGAATTTTCTTCATGTGTCTCTGGAGCCGGTGGCCAGGCACCCAGAGCCACAATTAAGAGAGCAGAGGATTTTCAGAAAGGCAGGGTCTGTCTGTGGGGTTGCCTTGGCTTCTTGGTAAGGTTTTATGGCTTTTAAACTGATGCTTATTGTCTCTTTAAATGTTAAAGAAGGAAGTCCCTCCGAACCCCTGATGGCATTCAATTATGGTCATGATTATAAAATGTCTCAGATCTTTGGGGAGTGTGAGCAAATCAATAGAGTGTTGCAGGGCACATAAAGCTCTTAAGGCTGGCCTTTGCCAGGTTTCGCTCCCTTCTCCCACTCACCCCCGCAGCCTTAGTGGGAGAAGCCTGTAGTGTAAGGGGCTTGCTTGCTGGGTGGAGGGCATGTGGAGAATTACTCCCTAACACTACAGGACAAAAGGTGCCTTGAGACCTTTAACTCATTTCATGAGATTCTCAAAGGGTGTGTTAGGGCACTTCTGTGTTCTCTTGCAGAAGATTGTGTTAATTCCTTTTTTTTTTTTTTAATGTTTATTTACTTATTTTGAGAGAGACAGAGAGCTCGCTCACAAGAGCGAGCACAAGCTGGGGAGGGGCAGAAAGAGAGGAAAAGAGAGTTGAGCACTGTCTGTGCAGAGCCCAACGAGGGGCTCTAACTCACAAACTGTGAGATCATGAGCTGAGCCAAAATCAAGAGTCTGATTGCTTAACCGACTAGACCACTCAAGCGACCGTAAGACTGTGTTAATTTCTAAATAGCATTTTCTTAGAATCTTCTGCTGCCCCATTTGAGTAAGCCTCTCTCTCTCTCTCTCTCTCTCTCTCTCTCTCTGCTGTTGTTGGTCTGTTGGGATAGGTTCTCTGGTAAACAAATCAAAGACGGGTTGATTTGTTTTTAATCTTTTTTCTGAACGAGGCAACTTTGGTAATGCACCTGGCTACACTTCTGGAAGAAATCATATAGCTAATTTAGATTTAGTATATGATTTGGTCATCAAGGTGAAAGGGCATGCATGCATTTATTCAACAACTATTTGTTGAACACTCTTGGGTACCAGGCACTGAGCAAGAATATGCAAGCTCTATGAGGGTAGGGATTTTGGTTGCCTTACCCACCACTATACCTTCAGTGCCCAAAACACCGCCTGCTCCAGAGAGGGCTCAGAAACATGCTGGACAGATAGGGCACACAGTGACAGGAAGTGGAAAGCACATAGCTTTCCCTCCAGGACTAATCCAGTTCTTATGTGAACTGATTCTCAGTTCAGTTCAGTCTCAGTTCAGTTCTCAGTTCTCAGGTGAAATCCTGCGATATTTGGAAGGAAAGAAGTGATTTCATGTTAGTTGTCTATGGTGTCCTGAAGTACTCTGGCCTATCTACTCCTTTGACACAACTCAGAAATGAAACTGGCGGCGACGAGGTGCATTTAAAGGGTCTGGTTGGGGGCGCCTGGGTGGCTTAGTCGTTAAGCGTCCAACTTCGGCTCAGGTCATGATCTCGCGGTCTGTGAGTTCCAGCCCCGCGTGGGGCTCTGTGCTGACAGCTCAGAGCCTGGAGCCTGTTTCAGATTCTGTGTCTCCCTCTCTCTCTGACCCTCCCCCGTTCATGCTCTGTCTCTCTCTGTCTCAAAAATAAATAAATGTTAAAAAAAAAATTTAAAAAAAAATAAAATAAAGGGTCTGGTTGGGTTAAAGAAATAGTCATTTCAACAAAATGTCACTTATCCCCATGTTACTTTTGACTGTACTTATGCAAAGATGATCTCCTACCATACATTCTAAAATGAGGGGTTAAAATTTAGCAGTGAGGTGTTTCAAAGCCCCAACATGAGGACATCTCAGGTAAAACAAAAACAAAAACCTCTTGTTCTGCCGGCTCTCTAGAGAGAGTGGCTCCTTGGAAGAAGGATGGTGAGGACGGCCACTAGGATAGGTGAGAATAAATGGGTCAGCGAAGAGTCAAGGTGGCCCTTGGATTTTCCATGGCAGGACCTGGAAAGTAGGAGCCGCGGGAGTGGGCATGATGGAGGGGGGAACCTTCCTTTCCTAGAATTGTTCATCTTATCTGTTCCTGGAAGTCACTGTCACAGCTCTCAGAAAGAGATGCCATTATTGTTAATACCATTGTGCCCATTTGACCCAGGAGGCCACCAAGGTCCAGGTGGTGTTGTGACTTCTCATGGCTAGACAGCTTGCCAGTAGAAGAGGTCCCCTTCTGAGCCCAAGTTCTTTACCACCATGTCCTCCTTCCCCCAGAACCCTGTGCCATGGGTATTGCTGTGACATTACTTATGCCACCGTTCTGACTTCTGCTACAGGGCTTGTTAACGCTGGTCACCACGGTCAGTTGCCTGCTCCAGGACAGAACTCCCTGGGGTGCCGGCACCTCTCATCCCGCTCCTGGTCAAAAACAGTGTGAGGCTGAGAATGATGCCTGAACCCATGTGGGATGGGTGCCATAGGACCCAGAAGGATAGGGCACAGGAGTAAGCGATCACTCCCTCCACATCCTCACAAACCACTTCTTCAGGGCGCTTGCATTTGGCTGCTCGTGTGCTGGTCACTCACGTTAGCCGGGGTGGCAAATTCCATCTCATTCCCGCCACACGGGGATCTGAAGAGGATGAAAGAACTGTTAGCTGGCAAGTCCTGAGAGGGAAAGACCCAGGGATGTTGGCATCTTTGCAGCCGTGGCAACCACAACTTAGCCCTGGGGTGGGCGGATGGCGGGACCCACTGTCTTGTGCTCAGTGCCCCCTTTGACCTGCAGGGAAACCCAGAGGCAGAGAAGCCCATAGGACAAGACAAAGACAAAAGGTCCAATCTGCTACTGTTGATTCTGTCACTGATGCCAATAGTTGGCCTTGAAAGCCAGCTTCGTAAGACAGAGTCATCTCTATGGAAGTGTTACAGTCTCTGTTGCCTTAGTGGGAAATGACCCCAGCTGGTGAGATCCGCTGAAGCCGCATCGGGGTGGCTCACAGATAAATGTCTGACGCCTGGGCTTGGGGAAGTGGACTTCTGCCTCAGCGTGGGCATTCCATGGTCCTTCTCGGAAGACTGTCTCCACTTCACCAGCTGTTTGTGGTGTCCCAGGGGATGTTGTGATGTATAAAATTGTGTCTGCCCTGTGGCTGGATGCCAGGCACTTAGGGGACGTAGATCTTTCTGTCTGGACAAACGGACCTTGCCCTTACTATGTACATGCTCAGACGTGCAGAACCACACAATGGCTTAAAAGCTACTGCGGAAAGCGTGTTTTTAGTGTTTTCCGTTTATTTCCAAATGAAGACTCGTTTCCCTGGGATAACATGTCTTCAGTGACATCCAAGAGCCTCTTTGGCTCTTCTGAGATGACAGGGGACAGCCTGGATAAAATACAAATGCAAAGGCCTCATTTTATTGAATCATTTAAAATGTCTTTGTCCAAGTCTTCAATTAAAAAGTTTTCAACACCTGGGGCGCCTGGGTGGCACAGTCGGTTAGGCGTCCGACTTCAGCCAGGTCACGATCTCGCGGTCCCTGAGTTCGAGCCCCGCGTCAGGCTCTGGGCTGATGGCTCAGAGCCTGGAGCCTGTTTCCGATTCTGTGTCTCCCTCTCTCTCTGCCCCTCCCCCGTTCATGCTCTGTCTCTCTCTGTCCCAAAAAAAAAAATAAATAAAAACGTTGAAAAAAAAAATTAAAAAAAAAAAAAAGTTTTCAACACCTAAAAACATCTATCAGTTTGAGCACACAAACGTTTTCTTGTGCGTGCATCACAGGAAGAAGCATATTGATCTAGACGAATGAGAATGAGTGGGTCATGGGAGGGAGGGAGCCCGCTGTGCTAATGGACCACATACACTACACAGTCGGTTCACATTTTAACATAGAAATAAAATCACTAAGTGCAACATTGTAAATAGGATGGCAGTTTCTAAAGACAATGTACGATTATGTTGCATACTTAAGGTTTTTCCCAACGAATAGCTCACAGATAGAACTCCCCAAATGAGAGACAGATATAAAGTACTGTGAGCACTGTTAAAAATTTAAAGATGTAAACAATGCTCTAAGTCCTATAAAATAAGCATAAATGCACCATAATTACTGATTATTTAACAAATTCCGAGTTACTATGAAGAGCATGTTTATTTTTGTCTGTCTCTTCATCTATAACTCTGCTTTTCCCAAATATGCTGGATATGTCTACCATGCAGCCCTGGTGGGGGGGAGCGAGCTGGAGAAGGTGTTTGATTTCTGGGTCTTGTCTGCCCTTCATTCCACTGCCGCCCTCTCCAAAGCCCCAGCTCTGCCCACGTCTACACCGTAACCCCCACTGCTCCAAGTGCCCAGGAACTCACCATCCTTGGAAGTATAGATGCACATTACTTTAGTAACATTATTTACTACCATCGATATACCATCAGCATTTTTGACTTTAAGGATCTTTGTCTTTTTCCCACCGGTGGGAGGGCAAGGAACTTTAAAAACTTCTTGTGTGTGCTTCTTTGAATGGTTCGAAGGATCCACAAGTATGCTGTAGGGACATGGAGATTAGGGCGAATCTGTGAATCTATATCCTACTTCACAGCAGGTCAGGAGAAAGAGAAGTGAAGCAAAAAGCTTCAGAACTGGTGGTAGGATTTGGGGTGCTCTTTTGTTCTGTGTTTTTGGTACTTGTGGAAGAAGTCTGAATTTTTTTTAACAGTATACATTGGTTTAAAAAGCATTTAATATTTTTCAGATTATTGTAAGGAAGTGCCTGGCACACAAATCCTCAGGGCTAGTAGTGGAAAGGTAGAGATGACAGAAGGTCACTCCACCTAAAAACCATCTGCTAACTCTCTCTCCTGAACTTTTAGGCTTTATCTAGGACTCCTGGTTCCTCTTCACTCTGTCTCTGAGGCTTTCTCTGTGATGGCAGAGACAGCATGGGCTCTGGTGTCAGCCCTAGGTTCAAAACTCAACTCCGCTGCTTTACGGCTTTAGCCACGTTACTTGAACTGAGCCTTAGTTATTTCATCTGTAAAATGGGTACAATAAAGCCTGCTGTAGCTTCTGTGAGGTCTAAGTGCCACAATAATTGACAAGTCATTAGCTTGGTTTCCCATGTTTACAAATTATCTCAATGATTCATTATCCCTTTCCTCATCCCATCCCACCTCGTTACGGTCAGCTTGTAACTAAGAGATCAGGGGATTTTTCTGATTCTATTTGGCTGCCCAACTGAAAATCTATACATAGGGCTCTTTGAATTAAATAAAATTAAGATTTCAGTTTCTTAATCAAGATTTCAGTTCCTTATTTCAAATAGCTACGAAATAGAACGGCACCGTAGAATGCTTCCATCATTGCAGAAAGATCTACTGGCCTTTCAATGCTTTTGCAGCTATCGGTGTGACACAGTTCTGGCCAACGAATTAAACAAAAGTCCTGGGTAAAACTTTCCCGGAAGACAGCTGGAGTTGTGGGCTCAATGTTGTGACCACAGGGTGACTCTGAGGTTGGAAGCCATGGGTTGCAGCAGGGCAATAATTTAGAGCTGATCGTTGGCGATGTTCTACAGCTAATTATATTCGCACAATTTCCTCCTGTTCCGTCTTTCCCAGTTCCTGTGTAATGATCATCCTGGAACTAAGATATTAACTCTATCTTAATTTGGACAAAGTCTTTGATCTCAATGAATCATTTTTTTAGTTTATTTATTTATTCCGAGAGAGCGAGAGAGAGAGAGAGAGAGAGAGAGAGAGAAGCAGAGAGAGAAGGAGAGAGAGAATCCCAAGCAGGGTCTGTACTGTCAGCACCGAGCCTGACAGGGGCTCAAACTCACAAATCATGACCTGAGCCAAGATCAAGAGTCAGACACTTAACCAACTGAGCCATCCAGGTGCCTGTAATCATTTTTTTTTTTTTCAAATGGGAGAAGAGGCCATATTGAAGAAGCATTGTATTCTTAATAGGCAGGAAAATCTCCTTTTCTTTCCCCTGACTCCTATTTCCCTTCCCTCCCCCGTCCCTCCCCTCCCCTTCCTTACCTTCCCTCCTCCCTTCCAAATACACACTAAGAACATTTACCTGGCCTGGGAGCAGTGGTCTTTTTACTGAATCAGGGGGTTGCTCTATCAGTGAACTTGGAGAACTCCCCACCTGGAGTATTGCTAAGCAGATGCTGCAACTATTACTGAACAGCTGCTTCAGGCTGCTCAAAATTAGTGAATCTAAATGAACATCACCTGCAATGCCAAAGAGATGTGAGAAAAAAACCTGATTGGTGCCACAAACCCGCTTAAGTGTGGAAATGCCCTTACGTCTAAGCACCTTCTTCTCTGGCCTCCGTTTCTTGATCAGAAGTTATTATAGAGGATTTTTTTTTCCTACCCTGTATGCCGGGCACATGGTGTTCTGAACTGAGAATTCATGAATTCTAATCCTCATCATTGAGTTGGCTTCTTGCCTAACCTTGGGCAGAGGACACACAGTGTCTTTAATGCATTCCTCCAGGAATCACATAGAATGCTGTAAAAGGTTTAATTATTAATGGAATTTGCAGAGAACTTGCCTAGCTGCATAACTCTAGCCAACCTTAATTTTTAATCTTTATAAATACCTTTGAATTTTAATAAGGTAAGTTCTCAGCAAGGCAACCATTCATTCTTCCAGCATGGCCTCTAATTTATGGTTTCCCACTTGCTTTGTTCTACGTCCTCTTCCTACCCTCACTATGGATGGTTTCTTACCATCCTCCACGGCCATGATATTTTTATCTTCTTAGAACAACTGTCGTTTAAGAAAACATAGCTCAGGAAGCGGAAGTTAATTGCTAGAAGTCATCTGAGTTTTCTGTGAATGTTTTCATTCAAATTTTGTTTCTCTTCTGATATCAGAGATAAAAATGTAGTGATATCATTTCAAATAGCAAGACATTATAAGAAAGGAGAGGAGATATTTCTCTCAGGTTTCAAATGCTTCTTGACGATTTAGCTGGTTTTTTGAAACTTAGATCATTACTTGTATAGGAACAATTTTAGAAATGACGGTTAGAGTATGAGGCTAGCTCACATCAGTCTATTTCACACAAAGCCAGATCTCTAGTTTGCAATGAAAAATAGTGGAAAGAAATGCTGTTATAATCCAAGTATTTAAATACAATAGAAAACATCTGCTTTTTAGTCCAGAAATCTTAACGCTTTTCTTCTTTTTTCTACCATTTTTTTTTGCAACCCTTACACTGTGTGTCAATTTTAAAGTGCATTAAAATTTTGTTTTTTACTGTAATAAAAAGAAGAAAAGATGGGCAGATAGTGGGATGATGCTCATGTAACCATGTAAGCATTAGATGAGAGCAGAAGGCACACTCTGAGACAAGGTACATATTCATGAGCAAGAATTCGCTGGGGTAGAGCTCTTTTTTCTGGAAGGTACAATACAATGGGAAAAGGAGAAGGAGAGTGGGTAAAAGAAGAGGAACAAGGTGGTAGAGGTGTTGAGGAAAGGGAAGGGAAACACTAGGTGACACGATTATCCCCATACCTACCATGGTGGGGTTTTAGAACGTGTGTGTGGGAGAGAGAGAGAGAGAAGGGGGGGACGGGGCACAAACTAGGTATGAAAAAGGAAATGACATGGGCACAGAAGCAGGGCTTTAAAAGTGCGGGGCGGGGCGCTTGGGTGGCTCAGTCAGTTAAGTACCTGACTTCATCTCAGGTCATGATCTTGCAGTTCGTGGGTTCGAGCCCTGCGCTGAGCTCCATGCTAACAGAGCTAACAGCTCCGAGCCTGGAGCCTGCTTCAGATTCTGTGTCTCTGTCTCTCTCTGCCTGTTCCCTGCTTGCACTCTGTCTCTTTCTCTCTCTCAAAAATAAATAAACATCAAAAACAACTTAAAAAAGTGCGGGCAAAGTGTCCATCGATGGTTAAATGGATAAAAAAAATGTGGCATATACATACAATGGACTGTTAGTCAGCCTTAAACAGGAAGGACGTTTGACAAGTTACCACATCTATTAACCTTGAGGACATTATGCTCAGAGAAAGAAGCCAGCCACTAAAGGACAAATACTCTATGATTCCACTTATATGAGGTACCTATACTAGTCAAATTCAGAGACAAGAGGTAGAAAGACAGTTGCCAGGGCCTGGGGGAGAGAGAGGTAGGGGGCACTGTTTAATGGGTATAGAGTTTCAGTTCTTCAAGACGAAAGGAGCTCTTCGGGATGGATGGTGGGGTGATTATGTACAAGTGTGAATGGATTTCATGCCACTGAACTCTATACTTAAAAGTGGCTAAGATGCTGCATTTTATGTATACTCTATCACGGTTAAAAAAAAAAAAAAAGATGTAGTGGGCATAATTAAAGAATGATTCATTTCTCTGCTTCACCTGAATGATAGACAGTAAGATGTAAGAGAGAACAAGAGGAAAATAAGTTTTTGCCAAATTGTCTTGTAAGCCAGTGCTTTTTAAACTGCATGTTTCAGCTCATTAGTGGGGAGGGGGGGCATCATTGTCATTTTCTGAGAAATTAAAATAAAGTAAAATGGAATTAAGTTGAGTTGTTTTTTTTTTAATTTTTTAAAAATGTTTATTTATTTTTGAGAGAGAGAGATACAGAGTGCAAGCCAGGGAGGGGCAGAGAGGGAGACAGAATCTGAAGCAGGCTCCAGGCTCGGAGCTGTCAGCAGAGAGCCCGACGCGGGGCTCGAACCCACAAACTGTGAGATCCTGACCTGAGCCGAAGTCGGACGCTTATCCGACTGAGCCACCCAGACGCCCTGAATTAAGTTGAGTTTTAACAAGTGTGTCACCCCATCGAGAGTAAATACCTGTATGAAATTTCAGGTGAACCCTGGCTTATGGGTAGCCAGGGTGCAACATAAAAAATATTTCTTCCTTTGGGTCACAATCAAAATCAGGGAATGATGTTGTTTGTGTGGTGCCTTAGGATGCTTAACTGGGAAGTCTCAGGTAGATGGAGTCTACGTGGGATTCTGCCAAATGAATACAGAGTAGAGGAGGAAGGGTGTTGTCAGGTTGCCAGTGGTGAAGGGAATGAAGGAAGGCAGACGTGGGGGAAATGACAGAGGTGGGATGGGTGAGATTTGGCCACTGATTGTGAAGAGAAGGGGAAATCAAAACTTTTTGTTTCCATCTGGCTGTGTGAGAAGAGATATAAGGACATGGTGGAGGATAATGTGGGGATGAGAGACAGAAATGACACCCTAGGGCAAGTGGCCCAAAGAAACCGGAAATTAACAAGTTCAGAAGAGCCGTGGGGCTAGAGACATTGATGGAGAAAGATCTGTATGAAGGAAAGCTTTGAGGCCTGGAAGAAGTGTGTAGTTGGAGTTGGAGAGAAGGTGTTAAGAGAAAGAAAAAGAGGACACCAATTCCAGAACTCCAGGCTTGGGAATGTCTAGAATTCAGGAGGAGCAAGAAGAGGAAAAGTATGAGGAAATGAGAGAAACAGCATTATGGGAGTGACAAGACAGGAAATGACAAAGAAGATGGCGGTTAAGAGGAAGACAGCTGATGGAGTTGTGAGGTGGAGGAGAGCCTCCTCAGACCACCGTGGACAGACAGACCTCCAGGAGAAGAGAATGCAAGGCTCTGTAGTCTGGTGGTGGGAACCCCAGGCATTGTGACAGGGACAAAAGGGAGAGTGGCTGAGATTTGTCTTAGCCCTTCCAGTTGGCTGCCTCTTCCCATCTCTGTCTAACCCCCACATCAGTGACTCTTGCTGGACTTAGTATATTTTCCACCAAGCAGACCCATCCCCTGTCCCTCTCTCAGAGCTCTTGGGTTAGTGGATGGTAATGAGCCCTGCCCAGTCACATAACAACCAGGTCCATGAAGAGGGAAGGCAATAGATGAGAGAAGCTGTCAGTCACACGTGCCTTCTGGTGCCCTTAAGATCACATGGGGGCAGCTGCCTGTGGACAGACTGCTTTGTCTTCAATGTTAACTATTTATTCATTTGTAAATTATGCTTATCAGTAACTCCACTTCCAACCTGGAATTAGTCTTCACTTTTTCCTTTTGCAAAAGTAATTTTTAAATGGGCATTTTCTTAAAAAAAAAAAAAAAAAAAAGGAAAAACTTCACGAATTATGTGGCTCAAAAATATCCAGTATGCTTTGGGGGAAATTCAAATCGTTTCTACAAAGTATGGGGGGCAAGGTAGGATACTTCTGGAAATTCTGGACTAAGTACCGAAGCAATATTTTGTGAATTGAAACACGTGAATCTCCTTTGAACCACAAAAAATGTATTTAGCCTCACCTACTGTTAGTAATAAGTGGTGCTGAATGTGAATTTGATGCCTACAAAATGCCTAGTTTTAGTGGGCAGTGCTGCTTCTAATGCAAGTTGCAACTAAGGGGTAATATAGGAAAGGCAAAAAAATTATGTTAGTCCCAGTTAGAAGGTCCTCACCTGTGAAGAATGGGTTTCATTGGCTAATTGCATAGTCATTTCCTTTTTTTTTAAGTTTATTAATTTATTTTATTTTATTTAAAAAAATTTTTTTAACGTTTTTTTAATTTATTTTTGAGACAGAGAGAGCATGAGCAGGGGAGGGGCAGATTCAGACAGAATCGGAAGCAGGCTCCAGGCTCTGAGCTGTCAGCACAGAGCCTGACGCAGGGCTCGAACTCACAGACCGCGAGATCATGACCTGAGCCGAAGTCGGACGCTCAACCGACTGAGCCACCCAGGCGCCCCTAAGTTTATTAATTTATTTTGAGAGAGAGAGTGAGAGCATGAGCAGGGGAAGGGCAGAGAGACAGGGAGGCAGAGAATCCCAAGCAGACTCCACACTGTCAGCTCAGAGCCTGATGCAGGACTGGAACTCACAAACTGTGAGATCCTGACCTGAGCTTAAATCAAGAATCAGACAGACACTTAACCGACTGAGCCACCTAGGTTCCCCTCGCACAGTCATTTCTGTAACAGCAGAACATTTTCAGAAAATGAGCTGAACGCATGTTGAGTTTGGAATCCCACTTAGTATTTTGGTAAAAGTCTGGGTTTCTTGGGTCCCCATCATTATCAACAGGAATAATTAAAGAAACTCTCGGAGTTAGTTAACTTCTCTTTTGACATGTAGAACAAAGCATAACACACATATTTTTGTACCTGTCTGGCAAACTGTCTAATGCTGGTGGATAAAATTTACACCATCAACAAATATCAGGGAATGAAAATAATGCATTTCTGTTGATGAAGTAATAGATTTTTCCTGGTTGTCTTGGAGGTATTACTTTTTTTTTTCTTTTAAAGAATAATGTTTGTTGGGACACCTTAGTGGCTCAGTCAGTTAAGTGTCCGACTTTGGCTCAAGCCATGATCTCACAGTTTGTGGGTTTGAACCCTGCATGGGGCTCTATGGTGGACAGCTCACAGCCTGGAGCCTGCCTCAGATTCTGTGTCTCTGGCTCTCTGTCTCTCCTCCCCCCCCCCACTCAAAAATAAACATTTAAAAAAATTTTTTAGGGGTGCCTAGGTGTCTCAGTCAGTTGAGCATCTGACTTCAGTTCAGGTCATAATCTCACAGTCTGTGAGTTCGAGCCCCGAATCAGGCTCTGTGCTGACAGCTCAGAGCCTGGAGCCTGCTTCAGATTCTGTGTCTCCCTCTCTCTCTGCCCCTTCCCCACTTGCACTCTGCCTCTGTCTCTGTCTCCATCTCTCTCAAAAATGAATAAACATTAACAAAAAAATTTAAAGAATAATGCTTGCCTTGTTTATCCTACTTTTTCCAAGATTATAGTAATGATGTAAATATAAGGTGGTTATGGACCCCATCATATGGTCCTGTGTTGTATTTTGCTTTGCTCTGCTTTGAGTACATTTGAATACATTCAAGATCTTGTCCAAGTGTATAGTTTCTGAAATCCCAACTTCTCATATAAAGGCCAACCATTTAGCTATTTCTTACCTTCTCTGCTGGTTGTGGTGCCAGACCAAGGGATGTTCTCCTGGCGATGTTCTTTGGAAACCTTTACTGCTAAGGAAGTACTCCACTGTGTTTATCACTAACCCGGAAGCACTGTTCCTTTAAAATGTCAAAGTACAGGAAGCTGAGGTTCTTCTGATATTGGATACCAGGAAAGAGATACAGGCTCCCGATGGCCGGACCCTTCAGATAAGCGAGTCCGTTTCATTTGTAAAATGTAGGGAGTCATGTTTACGTCTGGGTTTGCATGACCACCTTCGTCAGGTCCTCACCATACATCTGATGAACAGATGACTCAACGAACAAGAAACTGAGGTCACGCACTTTGGAAGCATACCATGTCATATCAGAAGTCACTCGTCTAGTCATTCAGATAGGTGCAGTGAAAGGCCTTTACACCTTTCTAGCCTTGAAAACTTTTCTACAATGAACATCGATTACTTTTGGAATCAGACAAAAACAAAGGAAGAAAAAATAAATAAAGTGAACTCTAGTAAAAAAAAATAAAAAGAGATCTAATTGCTTTTTTAAGGATGGCACTAATTTACTTCATGACACATTTCCTTAATGCTTTTCTCATTTGCAGCAAGCAATGTTTTAACAGCGCACAATATACATACTCGCATACTCAGTGAGTTACTGATAAAAACATTAAGTCAACAAACATTTATTGAGCACTTATTACATAGCAGGGTGCTTGCTAGGCACTGTGGGGCATTTATGGATAAATAATACATGAGTCAGGCCTTCAAGGAGTGCACTGATGATGCAGGTGGGACCAAAGCCGTAATTGTTCATAATGAATGGTAGCTTTTAGTGGTAAACTGTTCTTTACAAGCAAGTAACCTGCTTTGTCCATATTAAAAACATATCCAATGGCACAAGGCACTTCTCAGACATTTTTTTAATTAAACTTTTTACTTTGAGATCATTGTAGATTCACGTGCAAGTGTAAGAAACAATAGAGAGCAATCTCATGTACCCTTTACACAGTTTCCCCAATGGTAACATCTTGAAAAATTATAGTATAATATCAGCACTAGGATATTGACATTGATACAGTCAAGCTACAGAGCATTTCTATCACGACATGGATCCTTCATGTTGCCCTTTTATGGCTACACCCAATTCCCCCCCAGGGTCTTCTCTTCCATCCCTAACCCCTTGGCAACTACTAATCTTTTCTCTATTTCTATAAATTTGTCAGTTCTAGAATGTTTTATATGTATGTATATATATGTTATATTTATGTTATATATGTTATATATACTATATATATAATGTTTTTATATATTATATACATAATGTTATATATATTCTCTATATATGTTCTATAATATAATATATATAATATATATAATTATTGTATATAATCTATAATATATATATATATATAGAGAGAGAGAGAGAGAGAGAGAGAGTCATACAGGATATAACCTTTTGGTTTTTCTTCATTCAGCATAATTCTCCAGAAACCCATCCAGTTTGGTGTGTGTATCAATAGATTGTTTCTTTTCATTTCTGACTCGTGTCCCAAGGTACAGATGTACCTGTTTGCCTACCAGTCACTTGTGGAAGGGCATCTAGGCTATTTCCGGTTTTAGGATATTATGGATAAAGCTAAAGCTGCTATAAACGTTTATGTACATTGTGTGAATATAAGTTTCCATTCCTCTAGAATAAAGGCCCAGGAGTGTGATTGCTGAATGAAATGCTAGTTGCACTTTTAGTTTTTTAAAAGAAACTGCCAAAACATTTGGCTACTTCAGTGAAACGTTTCTTCATACCTTTTGTCCATCTTCTAATTGGATTGTTAGTTTTCTTTTTAATCGTTTTTAAAATTTTCTATAATGTCTATTTATTTTTGAAGGAGAGAGAGAGGGGGGGGGGGAGGGGCAAAGAGAAAGGGAGACACAGAATCGGAAGCAGGCTCCAGGCTCTGAGTTGTCAGCACAGAGCCCCATGCGGGGCTTGAACCACAGACCGTGAGATCATGACCAGAGCCGAAGTCTGATGCTTACCGACTGAGCCACCCAGACTCCCCAAGGATTGTTTTTTTAAGTTGAATTTTGAGAGCTCTTTGTGTTTTCTAGATACTAATTCTTTATTAGATAAGTGGCTTGCAAATTTTTATATCTTTCATCCTCCTAAAGTAGGGTCTGCAGTAAAAGTTCGATTTTGATGAAGTCCAGTTTATTAATTTTCCCTTTTTCATATGATGCTTTTGGCATCAAGTCTGGGAAAGCTTTGCCTTGTCTTAAGTCCTAAAGATTGTCTTCCTTCTAGATTTCTTCCCCTAAAAAGTTGTATAGTTTCATGCTTTACATTTAAGTCCATAATTCAGATTTTAGTGGGTATTTGTATGAGGTGCAAGACTTAGGTCATGGTTCAGGGTTTTTTGCCCATGGGTGTCCAGTCCCTGAAGCACCGTTTGATGAAAGGCTACAAGGGGCGCCTGGGTGGCGCAGTCGGTTAAGCGTCCGACTTCAGCCAGGTCACGATCTCGCGGTCCGTGAGTTCGAGCCCCATGTCGGGCTCTGGGCTGATGGCTCAGAGCCTGGAGCCTGTTTCCGATTCTGTGTCTCCCTCTCTCTCTGCCCCTCCCCCATTCATGCTCTGTCTCTCTCTGTCCCAAAAATAAACGTTGAAAAAAAAAAAAAAAAAAAAGGCTACTATATTAGTTTCCAAGGGCTGCCATAAAAAATTAACACAAACTTGGTTGTAGAAAACAGCAGAAATTCATTTTCTCACATTTCTGGAGGTCAGAAGTCTGAAATCAATGTTGACAGGGCTGTGCTCCCTCTAACGGCTCTAGCGGAGCCTCTCTCCTTGCCCCTTCCAGCTTCTAGTGGCTGCTGGCCATGCTTGGTGTCCCTTGGCTTATAGACCCATCACCCCAATCTCTGTCTCCATCTTCACATGCTGTCTTCCCTGTGTGTCTCTCTCTGTGCCTTCTCCATTTCTGTCTTGTATAGGGACACTTACCATTGGATTTAAGGCCCACCCTAATCCGGGGATGATCTCATCTTAAAATCTTTACCTTTAATTATGTCTACAAAGATTCTTATTCCAAATAGGATCGCATTCTGAGGTTGCAACAGGCATATTCATATTCAACCCACTACAGCTATCTTTCCTTATGTTGAACTGTGTTTTCTTGTTTTTCAAAGATCAGTTGGGCAGAGCTATATGGGTATATTTCTGGGTTCTCTCTCTCTTTTTTTAAGTGGGTTCCACATCCAGTGTGGAGCCCAGCCTGAGACCAAGACCTGAGCTGAGATCAAGAGCTGTTTAACTGACTGAGCCACCCAGGCACCCCTGGGTAATCTGTTCTATCCCATTGACTTACATGTCTATCCCTCCACCAGTAGCACATAGACATTATGCCTGTAGCTATGTAAGTTTTGAAATCTGATAGACTGATTCTTCCCATTTTATTCTTCCTTTTCAAAATTATTTTCAGCTATCCTATATATTGCATATTCATATACATTTTAGAACAATATTGTCAATATATACAAAATATTTCACTGGGATTTTAATAGGAATTGTGTTAAACCCATATATCAATTTGGAGAGAATTGAAATTTTTACTATGTTGAATTTTCCAGTCCATGAACATAGTATTTATCTATTTATTTAGATCTTTGATTTCTTTCATCAATATTGTTTTCAGTATACAAGTCTTACACATATTATGTTAGATTTACACCTAAATATTTAATTTGGGGGGAGCAATTTAAAATGGTATTTCATTTAAAAAAATTTAATGTTTATTTATTTTTGATAGAGACAGAACATGAGTTGGGGGAGGGACAGAGAGAGAGAGAGAGAGAGAGAGAGAGAATCCGAAGCAGGCTCCGGGCTCTGAGTTCTCAGCACAGAGCCTCAAGTGGGGCTCGAACTCACAAACTGTGAGATCATGACCTGAGCTGAAGTTGGATGCTTAACTGACTGAGTCACCCAGATGTCCCTAAAATGGTATTTCATTTTAAATTTTGGCATTCACAAATTCATTTTTAGGCTTAGAAACACAATTGATTTCGTGTTTACTTGTATCCAGCAACCTTGCTGAACTCACTTATTCTAAGACTTTTTGGTTTTGTTTTGTTTTTTTGGTAGATTTTAAAAAATTTTCTATGTAGGCTGTCATTGCCTCTTCCAATAGAGATTTTTTTTTTTTTTCCTTTCCCATCCTGTGCTTGTTACTTCCTTTGATTGCCTTATTATATTGGCTAGCACTTCCACTATCGTGTTGAGTAAGAAAGGTGAGAGCCTTGCCTCATTTGTGACCTTGAAGGGAATGCTTTCAGTCTTCCACCATTAAGTATAATGTAGGATTTTTTTTAATAGATGCTTTATATCAAGTTCAGGAAGCTTGAAGGTGAACAATAGAGTGCACGCATTAGAAGAAGGGGCCTATAAAGACTTGGCTAGGTTCCATAGGGGGTTCTTAATTCAGAAGACAACTGAGATGCTGTTTAGGAGACACTTGTTGACAGATGGGGCTAGGCAGGGTGATCAAAACGATGGGTGCTGATACCTGCTACAGCACAGTGAACCTTGAAAGCATTATGTTAAGTGAAAAGATGCCAGACACAAAAGGACACATACTGTGTGATCCTATTTATATGAAATATTCAGACGAGGCACATGCACAGAGATGGAAAACAGATGGGTGGTCGCCATGGGCTGAGGGGAGGGGGAAATGGCAAGTGACTGCCTAACAGGTACAGGGTTTCCATTTGGGGTGATAGTTGTGCAAAATTGTGAATGTACTTAATGCCATTGAACTGTAGACTTTAAAATGATACATTTTATGTTTTATGTATTTTACACCACAATTTAAATAAATGGTTGAAAATTAAAAAAAAAAAAAAAACCTGAAAATCTTCAAGAAACAACAAACCCAGTAGTATTTCTCATCCCTGTGCCCAACAGACATTACTAATTGATCATGGAACTCTTGCACTAAGCCCCTAATTCTCTCAGCATAATGCCTTATGCAGTCACTTGCAATCAACAGGAGAAGGCATGGATGAAAAAAACCTGTTTCCATCTTAGGCAAGGAGCCCACTGTCACCACACAGGATGTCCAGTCTAGAGCAACAGCACAATGGATCCCAGATCCCACCAGAAGCAGGCCTGGGGCTGCTCACTTCTTGCCTCCTCCTTCAATCAGAATTGGTACAGGGTCTGTTATGGCTGAGACAGTTTATGCCAACGTCGGTTACAACAGCTGAGATTAGTCAAGGGCCAAGTGGCAGAGAAGAAACCATCTTACTTTTCATATTAAGATCCAATACCTAGCAGCTCCATATTGTTAATTCCCAAAGATTTCAAAGCAGCCTGCATGCAAGTTGAATTTCAGGGGAGAGATGGGCGTGATTTATGGTGACAGCTATTAAGCTTTTATAGAACATAATACATGTGTTCTTGCTCCTACCGTAAAATTGATTGTTGCTAATTAGTTAGGGCTGCCAGCTCACTTGTGTGTGAGAGGCTGTCACACTCCCTTCTCCTGGTCCTGCTAATTAGCCTTCTGAGCCTCATCCTATCCTTGTGTCCTGTAGCTTTCTCTTCCCTGTATATTTCTTATTTAAACAATCAAGCCTGCTTGTTGGCTTTGGTTGGTTTTAGACAGAGGTTCAACTTTGAGGGCGTAGAAATCCCTGTGGGCAGTCTAACGATGTCAGGTGAGACAAATAGTTTTTTGCACACCAGCAGGCATTATGCAAGTGCATTTGACCCAACATGAACATCTGCCTTTCAAACGCTCCTTTTTTACTGAGGGCTGACTTCTAATGAAATCACTTGAACTCTCAGGTACTTGGTTTAGGTCATCACCTTCTGGGTTGCAGGAATCTGGGACGGAGGTCATTCTGCTGGAATGATGGTTCATAGATGTGTGCAGCAACGAGAACACCTGGTCTGGGCAGCCCTTTGACCATGGTGGCAGCCGCCTGGTGTGGTGCGTTAAGTATCAGCTTTAAGAGAGATGCTTTGAGGCGCCGAAGGTGTCCTGACAGTGATTGAGCCTGTCTGCAGCCTTGCAGCCTTCGGAGGGACTCTGGCATATTTGTGCAGGGAATGCTGGTGGTATAATTGCTGTTGACATTTCCATGGGAAAAGAAGGTCAATTCTGTTGGATTTTTCTGAGAGCAGGGAGCCTGCTTTGTCCAACTAGCATGTATCTCCAACCAGCGCGAATCTAACGGTGACAGTCTCATGAAGTTATTATCACATATAGTGACAATAAAAAGGAAAGCGTTTTCCTAAATACAGTTCTGCACCTAATGAAGCTTGTTCACTCCTCTGTTCAATGAGCCAACAAAACAGTCAGGCGCAGAGAGAGAAAAATCCCGTTTACACTGATTGCATCGTGCATGCCTCTGCCCACCTCCTGTGAGGCAGCTTATTTCACACATCCCCATGACAGAGTAATGTGACTTCATTGACTGGCAAGCAGCTGTTGGTACAGCATGTGAGGTGTCTGGGTGTGTGTGTGTGTGTGTAATGCCCACACACTGAAATGAAGAGGGAATAGAAAGCGTGACACAGCCACTGAAATTTAAAGGGGAAGTATGCCTTTATTAAAATTCACGTATGACGGTAGAGGCTGCGGCTATATTAAAATCTGAGCGTGTCTACAAACCCAGCTGCCAAGCGAAAAAAGAGGGAACCGATTTCCACCCTGAAGCTGGATTGCTTCTGAGCAAGGCTTCAGATCCTAGGTGCCGGAAAGACAGACCCAAGCGCTGAGACTCGGGCTGGATCAGACATCAAGTTATTAGGATCGAGCTCTCCAGCCACCAGTGCTACATACTTCTTTTTCTGCTCCGCACTTGGGGCTTCTTTGTATCTGCTGCTGTTCCCCAGCAGGGAGGGGATATGGGTCCAGTGAAAGGTGACACTTGACGACATCTTCTGACACTTTGCTGCAGGGATTCATCGGACACCGATCCATAGCTGATGGCATTGGGAAAGTCTGAAGGGGAGGCCAGTGGTATTTGCACATGTGTATAACCATTTTACTTCCAAGAAGCCTTCTTGGATAGAAGACCAAGGGATGAAATAAAGAATCTGACGCTTCCTGTGACTTTTTAGTGAACTCTTTGCTGTGACAAATCTGGATCACTGGGCACCATGGTTAAGGGGAAATGTGACTGAGAAAGCTAGTCATGTTTCCGAGGGTCATATGGAGTTTGGCAGCTGAGTGAATCACTCTTTTGCTCAGATTATCGGGTAAGTTGGCTCTTAGGATTTATAGCTTTCCTCTTATTTTCATCGTCTTCCTGTAACCTAGGACTTCATGACTATGCTTATTGCTCTCTTTGCTGTAGGGGGCATATTCCTACTAGAAAATATGCTACTTATATAAGGCCACGCCCCCCACTCAGGAACCTATGATAGCCCCCATCTACGTATCGGACCAAATCTAGACTCCTCAGCTAACCCACAGGTGCTCTATGATCTGTCGTATTTGACCAATGGAAGCTCCACTGAAACCTCTATCCCACCCGCTCTCTTCACACCCCTGATTAACCAAAGCAATCATGTTCCTACTACCCTGACTTTATGTCTTTGCTTCTCCTCGTTTCTTCAGAGTCTTCCTCCACTTTACCTCTAACTATTCAAGGAGATCCACTCTTCACAGTTCAACCTAGACCTTTTGTTTTTGTTTTAATTCTGTGAAGCCTTTCCTACAATTACCATCCACATTAACTTCACCTTCTTAACTTCATATCCCTCCAGTAGGCAAATGCTTGGCAGTGTATTTTGCACTAGCATCTTGCCTTGATCTTGGCATCTGGAAGGAAGTTTCTTACCTTCTCGGTCTCCAGAATGCCTACTCTGCCACTCTGACATAAAGAACATTGAACTTGGAAGCAAAAGACCAAGCTGGGTGTTTGGCTATAGAACCGAGCAGCTGTGCAGCCTCGGACAAACCCCTTGGCCTCTCTGAGCCCCTCCTTCTCAGCTGTAAAATAGAACTCGGGAAACAGTCTATTTCACAGAGTTGTTTTAATGTTCAAATTAAAGAACATGGGAGAGTACTTTATGAGCCCGAAAGTGCTCGAAGAACAGAAGGCCCCATTATTATTGCAGTTGTGTGCAATATTTAGCGTTACATCAAACCAGTAAACTGCGTCTGTAAGGCACTGAGAGATCTTGAGTGCTAAATTGCCTGAATAGCAGTGGTCACAACATGTAACATTTATAGAACATTTTATTGGTCAGGGTACTTTTTATTTAGAATTCCATTTTGTTCTCGCTAGGATACAGGGGTCAAGTATTTTTATTCCCATTTTCCAGCTTAAGGAAAGAAATCGAAGTTGGACAGATAATTTTAAGTAAATTGCTCTAAGTCACATAGTTAGTTATTAGCGATGATTGGCCTAGGGCTTCCTTCCTGCCTGTTCCTCCCTGCCTGCAAATTGTGGTCATTTTCCCTCATTGCTTCCCCCGTTACCACCCTGGGCCCTGCACAGAGGACACTTTCCACTTCATTTGTCCCTTCTCTTCCTCCATGGGCATTTTCCTCCTTGGCCTTCAAGGGTTCTTGTATGCTTAGAGTGGTTTTGTCTGGGCTTGTCGTCACTGTGCACATTCATAAGGTGGCAGGACGAAATATAAGAATAGTTTACTGTGCCTTACAAACATCAGTGGTTCACTCAAGTGTTTTTAGGTGGAGGGGCCTGGACCAAATAAGTGACCGGAGTCCGGTGTTCAGCCCTCACTATTCATTCACAGCCACATTAACTTGAAGCCCCACTGCAGATTTCAGTCCTCCTGAGAAATCAGGTTCTTTCTGGAGGCTTGTCTACCCAGGTCCCAGGTCGGGCTATCAGGCCTATCAGGCGGAGGTGGGCACTTTTTAGCCATACCCCCTGGAGGCAAACTGTCACCAGCTGATTTCTTCCTCAACTTCAACATACCATAGAATTTGACATTGGTGGTTTTTTTTTTTTTTCTTGAATGCATTTGTTTAATATCATCTCCTCCAAATATTTGATCATTTCAGTACTTTGGACCTTGCCATTCCTATTATAAATGGTTCATATTAACCTATAAGAACAGAAGTTTTAATCACACCAAGTATAAGTAGTTCCCTGTATAATAGCAGCATCAAAACTCTCTTAGGAGAAGGCAATTCCTATACAAGACTTCGTTACAAAACCTGGGGAAGCATAACAGGGGCCGGCTTTGTCTGACCCCCCGCCGTAGTATCCCAACAGGATCCCAAAGCCCAATGGGTGGAAACCGTTCTCTCCTCTCTAAAGCAGGGCCATTAGGTAAGTATTACTTAGTTCTGCACTCCTCATCACTGGTCTCCAAAAACGGAGTTTGTATCATTGACTGCAAGATTTGGAAGCATTCCAGCAGACAGAAGCACACAAAATGAGTCTTTATCCTAAGACACAGCGGAAAGGGACCCGAGCCCCATGACTCTCACATTATAAATTTGCTCACAGCTCATAAACTGCCCTCATCACCATGCTTCTTGACATGGATTCACACCCAAGGTTTTGCAGCTCATCAAAGATGGAGCGTGTAAATAGGCAGAGGACAAAAGAGGTAAATCTGGTCACTACAGAGAAAGGGTGATTTGACTTCTGGTACAGACCATAGCAATAGTCCACTGACTTCATATCGCCTTTATCTTCCCTGCTTCCCCCTGTTCTTAATCTTTTGAGCTATTTATTGTATTTGGACGATAAATGTCTATTATGATAAGGATCAGAGTATAATGAAAATGGCATTGGATTTAAGGGCAAACAAATGGGTTTTGGGGCCTGGCTCAGCTCTGGGAAATTAACACTTTTACTATGCCTTGCTGTCTTCATTTATAAAATGGATAGGTTATTTAAGGTCTTGTTTGAGCTCTTGGAGAACATCCATCTGCTGTGGAGACCTCAAGCACTTCCTTAGAAAGGTAGTGAAGACATTCCACCTAGACTGTTGAGCTGAGCACATCTGTTTGCCTCTTATTAATTCAGTGAAGGGAAGGAGAGGTGGAAATCCTTAGTGGGTAAGATTTGTCAATAGATTTCCGGAAGAGAGATAGTGTGAGGTTGCCATGTGCATGTGTGAAACACAGTGAAGGAGTCTTCATCTCAGAATATGATATGGGGTTCTTCAGTGGAGGCAGGACAGCCTGTTTGGTGGAACCTGGGGTGGCTTGGGGCCAGCAGGCGCATCAGGTGCACTAGAGAGTATCGGTGGGAAAGGGCTTAAACATAGTGGGGGGATAATGGCATTAGTGGTATGCACCTCCCCTCCAATCTGTCAGAGAAGCAGACTGCCCATTATTTATCCTCAGACCAAAATGAAAAAAAAAATTGAAAGCACTTCTATGCAGAAATTGTCAGATTGCCCTAGAGGATGAGGGCTAATAGCATAGATAGTGAAGCCCAGGGTAACGTCCTTTTTAGTCTGGCATGTTTATGCTCTAGCTTCATGGTCCACTTTCTGCCTATTTGCCCTAAAGCAAGGCCTGTCTATCTATGTGTTCTACCAATGAGCCAATTCCTAAGCAAACTTACTATCTGAAAACAGAATTACAGGGGCGCCTGGGTGGCGCAGTCGGTTAAGCGTCCGACTTCAGCCAGGTCACGATCTCGCGGTCCGGGAGTTCGAGCCCCGCGTCAGGCTCTGGGCTGATGGCTCAGAGCCTGGAGCCTGTTTCCGATTCTGTGTCTCCCTCTCTCTCTGCCCCTCCCCCGTTCATGCTCTGTCTCTCTCTGTCCCAAAAATAATAAATAAACGTTGAAAAAAAAATTAAATATTTGAAAACAGAATTACTGCCATAAGAGCACAAGATACCCTTACTAGCTACCCGGTCTTTCATCCTTAAACATCAATAAAATTTAAGATCCACCATACACATGAGGACAATAAGCACTGAAAGAAAAGATCCAAAGAGGAAAACTGACATTGGAAGAAACAGAAATATTTTAAGAATCAGGAGAGAATTAAAAACAAAAAAAAAAAATATACTCCCTGACTTAAGATTTTATATACATAAATCAAAGTTAGGTAGCTATGAAAAATTAATCATAAGATAACACAAATTTACTCATAAAAATTAAATATATGATGGCAGAACTAAAAGTTTCAATCACAGGTCTGAAAGATAGTGTAGAAAAGTTTCCAGAAAAAAGAGCAAAAAGACAGAGATAGACAAGGTTGGGGAAGAAAGGAGAAGTAGAAAAGGAACTCATGAGAGAGAATTCATACAGTTCAACTGTATCATGAAAGGTGACAATATGGCTACTAAGATTTCCAACTAATAATGAGAACACAGAAAAAAAATGGTAGAGAGAAAATTAACAAGGAAAAAACCAGAGGACAATTTCCCAGTGTTGAAGAAGCCCCAGACCTCAAATTGTGAGTTCCACCAAATTTCAACAGGATAAATGAAAAATCTACCTGTCTGAATTAGACACTAAGGACAATGTTTTTTTTTATTTTTTAATTTTTATTTTTTATATGAAATTTATTGTCAAATTGGTTTCCATATAACACCCAGTGCTCATCCCAACAGGTGTCCTCCTCAATACCCAACACCCACCCTCCCCTCCCTCCCACCCATTCTCAGTTTTTAAGAGTCTCTTATGGTTTGGCTCCCTCCCTCTCTAACTTTTTTTTTCCTTCTCCTCCCCCATGGTCTTCTGTTAAGTTTCTCAGGATCCACATAAGAGAGAAAATATGTGGTACCTGTCTTTCTCTGTATAACTTATTTCACTTAGCATAACACTCTCCAGTTCCATCCACGTTGCTATGAAAGGCCATATTTCATTCTTTCTCATTGCCACGTAGTATTCCATTGTGTATATAAACCACAATCTCTTTATCCATTCATCAGTTGATGGACATTTAGGCTCTTTCCACAATTTGGCTATTGTTGAAAGTGCTGCTATAAACATTAGGGTACAAGTGTCCCTATGCATCAGCACTCCTGTATCCCTTGGGTAAACTCCTATCAGTGCTATTGCTGGGTCATATGCACCAGAATTTTTCTCAAAGCTAGAACAAGCAATCTTAAAATTTGTATGGAACCATAAAAGACCCCGAATAACCAAAGTAATATTGAAAAAGAAAATGAAAGCAGGAGGCATCACAATCCCAGCCTTTAGCCTCTACTACAAAGCTGTAATCATCAAGACAGCATGGTATTGGCACAAAAACAGACACATAGACCAATGGAATAGAATAGAGACTCCAGAACTGGACCCACAAAAGTATGGCCAACTAATCTTTGACAAAAGCAGGAAAGAATATCCAATGGAAAAAAGACAGTCTCTTTAACAAATGGTGCTGGGAGAACTGGACAGCAACATGCAGAGGAATGAAACTAGACCACTTTCTTACACCATTCGCAAAGATAAACTCAAAATGGATAAAGGACCTGAATGTGAGACAGGAAACCGTCAAAACCCTAGAGGAGAAAGCAGGAAAAAACCTCTCTGACCTCAGCCACAGCAATTTCTTACTTGACACATCTCCAAAGGCAAGGGAATTAAAAGCAAAAATGAACTATCGGGACCTCATGAAGATAAAAAGCTCCTGCACTGCAAAGGAAACAATCAGCAAAACTAAAAGTCACCCAACAGAATGGGAAAAGATATTTGCAAATGACATATCGGACACAGGGCTACTATCCAAAATCTATACAGAACTCACCAAACCCCACACCTGAAAAACAATCCAGTGAAGAAATGGGCAGAAGACATGAAGAGACACTTCTCTAAAGAAGACATCCAGATGGCCAACAAGCACATGAAAAGATGCTCAACGTCGCTCATCATCAGGGAAATACAAATCAAAACCACACTCAGATACCACCTCACACCGATCAGAGTGGCTAAAATGAACAAATCAGGGGACTATAGATGCTGGCGAGGATGTGGAGAAACAGGAACCCTCTTGCACTGTTGGTGGGAATGCAAACTGGTGCAGCCGCTCTGGAAAACAGTGTGGAGGTTCCTCAAAAAATTAAAAATAGATCTACCCTAGGGCAATCTTGATGGTAGGGAAGAAAAGCCATTTGATTTTGATGCTTAGAACATCCCCCTTCGAGTGGCCCAGAAGTTCTCTGTATGACACTAGATGTGGAAAAGAAAATGCAACCCTGGCATCTACTTAGGTTTGTAGCATACAGTTGGCCATATTGATATAAATTATGTTTATTGCTTTTCAATTTTTAGTCGCATAAGACACTTAATTGTAGCATATTGTAAGTTGAATGTACATAAGAACGGTTGTGACGCAGTTGCTATAAAAGTCAAGCTCAAAGAATATGTGAAGTGATTGGGGTAGAGGGAAGGTAGAGGGACTCATATGCTCATGATATACAGAAGAATATTGCATAATGGCTTAAAAAGATATAGTGTGATAGTTTATCAATAGAAGGACTAAAAATAACATAGCTCCCAGTTACTGGGAAGAGGTGGGAGACAGTGTGAGTAAAATCTTTCTCTCGAAGAGCAGAGAATTGATAAGTGTCTTAAATTGGGGAAACAGGAACAGAAAGTACATATATTGATTAGAGTTATGGAGGAAGTCCCTAGAAAACAAAAATTCAAACTGGATTGAATTGATCACCCAGGAGAATGGGATCGAGGACAGGGAAGCACGTGGAAGGGTAAAATTTCTTACCATTGTGAGCTCTTCAGCACTATTTGATTTCTTACCATGTCTGTGTATTGTTTTCCTTAATATTTTCTTGAAAATTAAAAGAAATGGCTTCTTTTCTAACGTTGAGAGGTTCTGTTTGCAAAGACAACAGCCTAGAGATAAATTAGGTTAAGCCACATGAAATAGCTGATATTTGTCTCATTTGGGTCTGCACAAATGGAAACTTCATTTGGTTCAACCTAAGTAGTTTTCAGATTTGGGACTTTAATGTGGACATGTCTTTTTATATGAAGGTCCAGCGTGTGGTCAAGTCTGTGACATCGTGGCATTTTGGAAATGTCATAATTAATTATGGTCAACACAGCCTTTCTTTCCAACCAACATTTCAAGCCCTGCTCAACTTACAAGGGAGAACTCACAAGACACGTCCTCCAAGCCCAAATCCTTTATTCAAAAGATTTAGTTCTTTTTCTTCTAGACACCCTTAACCCTGTATTTTTCATATCTGTCATAAAAGTTTTTATATTCCGCCTTTGACAACCATTAGTGTATTTGTCTCATCTCCCTGTTAGAATGCCCATCCTTTGGAGGAAAGATTCATGTTCTACTGGGGGAGACTGCATGGTTTTGAAACCAATCTGAGCTTGCCTTAGCCACTTTCTAGCTGTGTGGCTTTGGGCAAATTACTTCACATCTCCAGCACTCAGTTACCACATTGCCTAAATGGAAACAGTGATGTCTGTCCCCAGGTCCAGCAGAATGTCTCGATAGGAGAACATTTGTACAATGCTTAACACAATGCCTAGCACACAGCAGATGTGTAATTAGTAACCGCTGACACCCTCTTCTCCTTCTTCATCCTTGAGCCTTCCACAGTGCCAAACACAATTCTTTTCACACAGATGCTTGCCCGGGGAAATGAGGGGTAAAAAAGAATTGAAAGATGGTACGAGTATTGCAAAACCCTTTGAAGAAAGTAAACAGTAACATTACTTTTAAACTATGAATTCTTAATTAAGAATATTAAAGAGGAAATACCATTGGACTCTGCTTTGCCTATTAATTGGACAGAAAGCCCTCTAGAGATGGAAAACAGTTGAGATTGAAAACATCTTGTCTGTCACCCTCCATCTTTCAGATATTGGCCATGTATCATTGGTTATGAGCTCCGCTAGAATTGGAGCAGAGTCTATAGCCATGGAAAGCAGCCTGGGAAGCTGCCATGGAATTCTAGACCTTATAAAATGCCCACTGTTCTCCCATTGTGCATTAAGCTAAGCACTTGGCCCTTTCTCTTGAGTTCAGAGCTTTGCTCATAAAGACTCCAGCCTGCTTTTCTGAGATTGGCTCAATGGTTCCATGAGCCTTTCCTGAGTGGCCCACTTGCCTAACACTTTGCTCATCCTTCCCATCACCATCACCATCTAGATCCCATTCTGATCTAGAACATGTATGCCAGAGTGTGTGCACAGAGAAGATAGTCAATATGTTTACATTAGACACAGGTCAGGGAAGCCCTGAATGCCCACTGGTCTGGTTTCTGAATTACCCCCACCGAAACCTAAAGGTGTCTTTCACAATGGGAGCACCCATGTAGATGGACATCAGTAAAGCCCAACTTCTTGAAGAAGTCAATTAGGAAAATGTGATGGCTACCAGTTTAAGGTATTGAAGGAAGGAAAGTTTCCATGGAGAGGGCACAGGAGTGGAGGGTTGCAAATGATAAGACAGGCTCCAGTGTAGAAGCTTTGGATGGAGGCTTGTGCATACAGCTTCGGAGGGGGAAGCAGGGTGTGAAAGGGATGTTCTCCATCCTTAGGAGCGGGAGGAGCTTTGGAGCTCAGGGACGCAGGGTCAGAGGGGTAGACAGATAAGACTCTCTGGCCCACCTGCCAGGATTTTGTACCATCACTCTGCATAATTATTCTTGAAAATATAAACATTGCCAGGGCTGACTGACAAGTATTGTTCCAGCAGGGAGGGCTGTCAGGGCAAATCAATCCAATTCCACCACATGCCAGTGTGTAAAACAGATATAATTTTGGCTGTTAGGGGCTGTCAAAGCGAAGGATGTGCCGTATGTGTATTTTGAAGTGTGGTGTTCCCTTCAGTCTCACAGCTTGAAAGATTCCTGGGGCTTTCCCCCTCCCTGGATGTTTTCTACAAGAAGTTTTTGGATTTTAACTTCAAATAACTCCATCGCCCTTAACTGTGGTGACATTGGATTTCCATTAAACTCCATTCCTGCTCCCTTACCCCCACAGCTGCCCTGCTCTCGTTCCGCACAGGAGCCTTGAAATGCAGTTTTGGATGAAAGGGTCCTTTGCTGCCACTGCATGTTGTATGAGGCATCCACATAGAAAACTGATACCCTCTCAGGAATATAAAGTCACTTGCGAAGTGTCTTGCCCATCATTGGACCCAATGCCAGGCTTAGCCCAAAGGCTTATGACGGTCTGAGCTTCATGGACCCCTTGGGAATCCCTGGAAGTCTACTTCCTCCCTTGGTGGCTCAGTGCTGTGATGAGCATCAGAGTTGAGGCCCTCAGGAGGTGGCTCACTCAACATCTTTCCTCACTCTTCCAGAATGTTTCTGTATCTCTTAACCACTGTACCCTAACTGGCTTCCACAAGAATCTCCTCTGCCAGTTTCCTTCTCTCCCTTCCTTCCTCCCTCCCTTCATCCCTTCCTTCCTTCCTTCCTTCCTTCCTTCCTTCCTTCCTTCCTTCCTTCTTTTCTGTGCCTATTTAATTCCTTACTCTCTACTATTCTCCTTAACTTACCAGCACCCTTAAATCTCTCCCTCAAACTCCCCCAGCCCCATCCTCTAGATTTGCCGCCATGCTATCTCTAGACTGACCTTTGTGTCCTGACCCATGCCCCACTCCCTTTTGCCCCCATCTCCCACATGTGCAGTCTCTACTCACCGCCTCCACTTCTGCCCACTTACTCCTGTGTCTCCATCAAGCCACCTTCTGCTCCTCAGGCTCATTCATGGCCCTTTCTCAGGTGTACATTTTGGTCACAGGGTTCCTTGTTCTCTGTTTTGATTACCTGACATGTTCTAGGCCCAGCGGTGAGTGTGGGGGAAGTCGTATCCCCAAAGCATTCTTGCATATGCCCTTAGATCCTGATTTTTAAGCCATTATGATGAGATATCGTCATATCTTGCAGCATTTTCACCGAGGGTAGCTTTTGTGTCGTGTGTTTATTCCATATGGAGTTCGGCCACAAGAACGACTCTGAGGAAGATCACTATTAACTCTCTAGACATCACTGAGGGCATTGATATATTTGATATATTTGATATATTCCTTCAAAACTCCATTTGATATATTCCTTCAAAAACTAAATGCCATGAAGAATCTTACTTACCGTAAGGAGTTTCTCTGCTTTTACGTATGGGCAGTCAAGATTTTGTAAATTACTGTGTTTCTCTTTTGGCTTCTGCTGCAAGGACGCTTGGAGTCAAATTATGACTTAATGTGAATGACCACGTGGGACCCTCGAATCTGCACACTTGCATTTCTACTAATATGTCTCTTAGCCTTCTACTCCACTTTCCCTGACTCGAGTGTTGATTTGAATTTTTTTGTTTTTCTTCGCATACTCACAGCAAGTACTGAAAAATCTTTTGTGAATGAAGCAAAGGGGTTAGTAAAAGATACGATAGATACAAGTATGTGTGTTTTTCTGCTTCTTTAGGTTGTAGGTTGCTTGATGACAGGGGTTACTCTGCCTATTCTTTTGCTAGGCCCTAGAAAAATGTCCAGGCTATAGTTGGTGCTTTGTAAACACTTACTGAACTAAATTGATGAAAGTCAACCCACAGCTCGCTAGGTGGACAAAGTTGAGCTCACACAGTTTTTCTTTCGTCTTGTTTTCTGTAAGAAAGTCAAGGCAGAATATTGTAGTAGAAAGAATTTTAGCTCTGCCTGTCACTGGTTGAACAACGTTGGGTGAGTTACTTAGCTCGTCTGAGCCTCTTTTTACTTTAATCTGAAAATGGAGATAAGGGTACCCTACTGGACTGCTGTTAAGATTGATAATTCTTGTAAACCTCTTAGCGCGTTTTCTGGCCCATAATAGCAATGTGCACATGTTAGGCCCCTCCCCACTTCCCCATTTCATTGGAAATAACACTTGGCAAAGGATAAGTGGATTGCTCTATGACCACAAGTAAGTCAATTAATTGTGGTGTCATCTGTAAAATAAATGTGACTGTTGACCTCATTCAGAGAGATATGAAAATTTATTGATGGTAATGCACATTGGGATTTTTTGCTGAAAAGTACTTAAGAATG
The DNA here is from genome assembly GCF_018350155.1 of Leopardus geoffroyi. Classification (NCBI taxonomy): domain Eukaryota; kingdom Metazoa; phylum Chordata; class Mammalia; order Carnivora; family Felidae; genus Leopardus; species Leopardus geoffroyi. The sequence continues at coordinate 26,085,675 of NC_059342.1, forward strand.
GCTCAGTATTATTATAAGTTCTATTTCATCATTAATATTATTTATGAATATTTGGCCTTGTCTTCTCCTGGTATGTTTTATGTCTGTGGTCTTAATTGCATTTATTTCCAATTTAGTACCAACTTGTATTTTAATAAAAATGTAGATGAAATTGAAAAACATAGTTCCAGTCTGTCATGCAACTTTATTTTTACAAGGTGGATGATTTTACCTATTTCAGTATGCTGCCCCCGAAACAGACATAAAGATGTTTAGTAAATAGCATTTGTTCATCCTACTTAAAATCAAGCTCAGGTATTTTTCAAGGTATTTAAGTTTTAATTCTTACTTTTCTCACTCTTATTTTGTTGACAATTTTCTGATGAATTTCTTCATTATGAGACATCTGGTCCATTTCAGAAGATAAACACGAATGTTTCAAGTATTTTATAGAAGACATGTTAGCTAGATGAAATCCCTATTGCCATTTAACATCAGGAGGCCCTCACTGCCTTCAGTCTCAAAGCGGGGCTTGTGTTACAGAATCCAGTGTCCCCTTCTCGGTCACCATCTAGCTGTGTGGCCCTGGGGAAGACGTGTCACTTGTTGACTGTCAAACATGAGGCAGTCAGCCTCAATAATCTTTAAGTTCTTTTGCCATTACAGTGTCAGGTCCTTTGCAATGGAACCGCTGAAGGTGATCCCTCCATTGGGGTCTGTAAAGAAACAGAGAGACCACATCTACTCCAGAATATTATCTTCTAGAATTTAATCCTTTTTACTTTTCTTCTCAGAATTTTAAAATATGCTTCCTTTTAACTGAAGATCACTTAGTACCTGGCATATATTAGAGATTTCAATTAATGACTCAATTTAAGGTTCATATGCTGAGCAGGACATGTGCACTAGGCCAAGGGGGCTTTCTATAAAGCCCCGTTACTGAAGAAATTGGAAGGACATAGTTCCAATTTCACCCTTAAGTGGGTAGGGTTTTATTGATTTATTTATTTACTTAGTTAGTTAGTTTTAGAGTTAGTAGTAATAGATACAGACGTGGATGAATACTTCATCTGTAGCCTGCGTGTGCATATGTAGAATATCTGCTTCTGGGAGATATCAATACCAGGAACGTGATTTAAACCATCTGAAATTGCAAGTGTATCCGTAAACTACTGCAGGTACTTGTGAGAAAACGCATTTGTCAGTGGTTGTAATTACGTGATACTAACAGAAAACTGGAAATCGACTCAGTTCTGGTACTCCTGAAGCAAATGACCAAGGGCCCCAAATTTCCACTCTGGAAAATTCCATTAATGACAAAGACGTCCGGATAGTTTTAGCCACTGATTATTATTGCCGGTCATCAATTTCTCTCTGATTCTATAAAGTAGATTTATTCATAGAATATCTAATCACATGCTTTGTTTTGACTGTATCAGGGTACATGGATCGGTCTGCAGACCACCTGAGTTTGAAGGTGTATTTGTTACACCACCTATATCTCTTAATGATACCTCCTTGTCCTCAGGCAAGGTGAATTTTAAAGAAAAACTTTCCTATGAAGCCTTTTTTAAAAAATCAACTATCTTTTTGAGTTTTCCTCCAAATGTGAAAAATTTATATGCTTACCTGATAGCTTATTTATCATGGGATCTTTAGACTCACCTCACTCAGAATATTTTGTATAAAATGAATCCAAATGTTCATAGGGCCCTTAAAGACAGTGTTATTCAAAGTGCTAGTCCACCGTGACGTAAAGAGCTTGTCCAGAATGTGAATCAGTGCATTTCTTCCTTCATTAAGACAGTCTTGCTCCCAGAAAAAGTCACCTTAATGCCATTCGGACCGCCAGACCAAACCTCCCGATGCCGGGCTCTTAGCTACAGCACTGAAAGACTCAGGATAAATGGAAGTCCAGGGTTTCTGCAGCTTAGGCAAGTTACTGAACTTCTCTGTGCCTCAGGCCCTGAGAATGGAGACACTGGTAGGGTGGAGGGGGAGAGGGTAGGCAGGGTTGCTCAGTGGATGAGAGGAATAACCAGCAATGAGGGGACAGACATGGTGTAGAGACTGATGGCTCCTTAAAGTAGATACTTTGAGATAGCTGGAGCTCTAGCTGAAGAGAGGGGGTAGTGGCCAGAAATCAGGCACACAGGCGCTGAAGTACCTGGGGTTGAGGTTGGAGGATGGCCTCCATTTGAGGCCAAGGAGGTCCTCGGGGCATAGCCAAGATTTTATTTGAGTCAAGGAGGGCCCCACACTCTCTTGGAAGAGATTAGGAAGAAATTCTTAGGTCAGTGAAAGGAGAGCTTCAGGTTCGTTATTCTCTCCACCCCTGACCTCTGAGAATTTGGCTGCTTTATGGCCTATAGGATTGTTGTCAGTTAACTGAAATGATATGATTAAATAGCATTTATCTGTGGCTGTTATAACCGCTTGATACATATTTTCAATAAATATTTTTATTGTACCAACTGTATGCAAAACACTGTAAGGCCCTGTCAGGAATGTAAATACAAACACAAAAGTGTTACCTGTACTTCTGAGTGGCTTCTAGTCTTCTAAGAGAGAAATTCTGTTGAGAGGGAATACATTGGCAAAAGGCCACCCTTCATATAATCTATTGTGTCCCAAACCAACAGAGCAAATTAATGCAAAATAGCCCATTTCTGAACGAAAAGATGCACTTACTGCTTTCAAGGTCAGTATAGGAAAACTGGTCTCATCAATTTTAGTTTTGAAGGTGATGGAAATGTGGCTTTACCCATAGCTTTAAAAACTTAAACTTATTTTCCACCGATTTCTTCTCCTATCTGAAATTTTTTTTTAAGTGTAAATCAAAAACGAAAAGAAGTTAAATACTTGCCTTGACATGATGAAAGTAAATCAAGTGGCAATTTAATTCCCACTGAACATGTGACCACCATGGAGTTAAATATTAGATTTAAATATGGCAGCTAATTCTCTGCAAGAATTACATTTGTCTCTTTATATGGGCACTCTACCTAATGAACACATTTCTCTTCTCTTAAATTCAGCCGTTGCTACTGGAGCATGAGAAATTAATATACATTCTTATATTCATTAATATTGTTGCTCATAAAAGACCTTTTGATTTTTATCACCCTGAGTTCCCAGAGGCCCATGGAAGCCGTCATTGCTCCAAACCACATGAATTATCGGGGGAAAAATCCTATTAAGGCCAAACCTTAATCACCGCTTGCATTTTACATCAAATTGTATCTAAAAAGAAACTGTAGAGCATATCCATCAACAGAGAATGAATAAATAAATGGCGGTATAGTCCTTTCACAGAATATTATAAAGTAGTAAAAGCAAAAGGATGACTACCACACACATACTGGAACTCAATGTAACTCAATCTCCATGGCGTTGTTGGGTAAAAAAGGCAAGATGCGAAGAATACACATTCTCGCATCACATCTCATTAGGGATATAGCGTTAGTAGCAAACCTGTAGAGGAAATGAGTAACACAAAATTCAGGGTAGTGACTGGGCCCCAGAAGAGAGTGGGGAAGTGGATACAATCAAGAAAGTCCCAGTGGTAGAGCGGTGCTTTCAACATACTAGTGATAGTCTGTTTTTTAATTTTTTTTTTCAATGTTTATTTATTTTTGGGACAGAGAGAGACAGAGCATGAACGGGGGAGGGGCAGAGAGAGAGGGAGACACAGAATCGGAAACAGGCTCCAGGCTCTGAGCCATCAGCCCAGAGCCCGACGCGGGGCTCGAACTCACGGACCGCGAGATCGTGACCTGGCTGAAGTCGGATGCTTAACCGACTGCGCCACCCAGGCGCCCCAATAGTCTGTTTTTTAAATGGGATGGTGGGCTTATGGGCATTCATTTTAATACTATTATTTCAACTACAGAATTTTGATTTATATTTTCTTGTGTTTTCACAATGCAGTTCACATTCAAGTTAAAAAAAAAAGACTTAAAAAAATTTTTTTTATCTTCATTTATTTTTGAGAGAGAGACAGAGTGTGAGCAGGGAAGGAGCAGAGAGAGAAGGACACACAGAATCCAAAGAAGGCTCCAGGCCCTGAGCTGTCAGTACAGAGCCTGACGTGGGGCTCGAACCCACAAACCGTGAGATCATGACCTGAGCCAAAGTCGGACGCTCAACTGACTGAGCCACCCAGGTGCCCGCCCCCCCAAAAAAAGACTTTTAAAGAAAGTTCATCAAATTAAACCACAGTAATAAATCTTCTGTGTGCCCAGCACCTGAGACATTGCACAAGACTATAGGAGACAGATAGGGTTGCTTTTAAACTCAGGGAGTTTCCAGTTATGAAATGAATGGAAGACATAAGCCAGAATTCAACTAAGCACAAGTCATGATATAATATGAATTCAGAGAACGAGGTCGTCGGTGGTCAAGGTGGTCTTGGAAACTCTCAGGAAGTGAGAATTTGAACTCACCTTTGAAGGGTGAACTAAACAGAAAGGAAGCTGGGAGATTATGTTTACTTTTTATTCTATTGTTTGCATATTCTATTTTTCTTGCCATGTGTAGCACAATTTATAACGAAAAAGAAACTGTGGTATGGAAGAAAAAAAAAAAAAAAAACATTTACTCTGGATTCAGACCTGAATTCAAACTTCAACTTCTCTGTTCCCATGCCGTGAATCACTGAAATTTCTGCAGGCTCAGTTTCCCTGTGTACAAAATGCAGAGAAGGTTGCTTCCCAGGGCTGTGCGAGAAAAATGAGAGAATACTGTTGGCTGGACATTCCAAGCTCCAGAGGGCGTCCCGATCTCTTTTTAATACTGCCATTCAGGGACGAGCCTTCCAGAAAAGAATGGTGGCCAATGGGCTGGTGGAACCCTTGAGCTGAGAAGTTCAACATTTGATGGACAGGGTGAAGAGCCACATACTCCCACTACGGCTCTGTCCTCCACAGAGTCTCCTTTGGGGCTTCCCACTGGCTCTGTTCTTCTGAGAAATGCTTTGCTCTGTTCCCCTCCTTGCAGCTGATGGGCTTCCAGAAAGCCTTGGCTGCCTCCTGCCTTGTTCCTTGGGAAAGTGTATGGATGAATTGATGTGGGCCAGCTCCACTCTAGACTAGAGGGGGAAATATTCTCTCTTCCCACCATGCATCTATTCTTATCTCTTCTTGGCATTGGATAACCAAGACTGGGGACATGATCTTAGAATGGGCTGGGGAAGCCAGCCATAGCACAGCCTAGACATTTCTGGCAGGAGAAATGAGTCTCAACCATGGTCTAGCCCACCTCAGCAGGAGGCTAAAGCTGGGACGGGGACAAATCTTTAATTAGAAATGCCCAGACCTTGCCTTTTCCCCTTGTGTCCTTTGAGCCTCTTTCCCTCAGGAGTCTGAGGCGTCTTAACAAAGAATTAGGGATTCCTAGCTCTCTCTCTGCCTTTCCCCACTAGACACATGACTAACAAGTATATGCAAGGTGTCTGGCTTATGAGAGGCCTGCTATTAATGTCCAATCCCTTCTCATCTCTCCCCTTTCCTAATCTGGGAAGTTCATTAATGACATTCCGCAGCCAATGAGGAGGTCGCTACTGGATTTCTATCGAAAATGACCATTGAGTCCTGGAAAGCAAGCCAGTGCAACCTCCCTCCAGCCATTTGGGTGGTCTGTGAGGATGGATACTGAGTTTCTCCTCTGGTTTGCCAGTGCAGAGGGGCAGAGTCTCAGGCCTGCACGCTCAGGAGGCAGGCCCCTGACTCCCACCCTCAGCCTTTACCTCCACGTGCCTCGATTCCAATTTCCATTCTGTCTTTGTTTTCCAGTTGTTCAACACATCAAGCGACATAACATTGTTCTGAAAAGGGAGCTAGGCGAAGGAGCCTTTGGAAAAGTTTTCCTAGCTGAATGCTATAACCTCTGTCCTGAGCAGGACAAGATCTTGGTGGCAGTGAAGGTAAGAGAACACTCCAGAATGTCTCATTATCTGTTGTCGCACTAATGTGTGGAAGCGCATTGTGTCATTTTGTATTTGGCCAATTCAGGAGCCAATTATGTCTGCTATGGTGGATGTGTTCGAATTTCCTGTACCCAAATGGACAGCGGGAAGGGTGTTTGGGGCACATCTAGCGGTCTGAGCTTCTTCTCAGGGGCAACCTGTCCATCTCCAGGCTGTGAATAGCTTTGGGCTACTCTGACAAGTCAATGCTAACTCAATTCTGGGTGGAGGTCGGTAGGGTCAAACAGAATTCAACCAGCTAAGTCTTGGAGACTCAATCTGTCTCCTCAGATTGCTTGATGCTGATGCCAAGCTCAGCTAGAGCTTGTCTCTGGTGAAGGTTCTAGAAGGGAGACCAGAGTTCACTTTTCCCTCTCAGCCTCTGCTCTGCTGACGTCTTCTGTTATACCTTACCCTGTCCCTCCCAAATGTTCCCAGAGCCCCAGGACTGTAAACAGTGCGGGCAAGACTCTATCCTGGGGTGGATGGAGTCTCTTGTAAATTCCACTACCCTAGGAGATACAAGGTCTTACTGAAATAAAAGAGTCTGAAAGTCCTTACTTGTAGCCATTTCCCCCAAAACTCAAAAAGGAGACCTGGCCTTCAATAAGATAAATATTACTGGAGGGGAACAAAAGTTCCACTGAGTTCTCTAAAACACAAGAATTAACAAAAATAGCACAAAAGACTTGAGCGTATCTTTTACATATGCGTTGTCAACATTTTAAAAAACAACTCACCAAGGTATTGGATAATATATGCAAACCACTTAAAAGAGGCATATACTTATTAAATGAATTAGGTGGCAAAGGAATGTAGACGTGGCTAGCATAATAAAATGCAGCTTCTTGGCTTAACAGAAGATGACTGAGTTTTGTTTGTTTCTGCCAAACACAGAATGTTTACATGAGTGGCGTTTGTTTACTGGTTATAATCAGGACAACCTTTCATGTTTAAAAAAATCAGATGTATATTCCATTACTGTTGTACTTAGCATTAAAATACTCTGGCATATACAGAATAGGTCACTGAGGAGAGAGGTAAAATTCTTCTTGAACTTTCTCATCCTGCAGATTAAACACAGTTTCTGTTAAAACTCATCCAAAGGAAAAAACAGTGCATTTGCTTTCTTTATCTTCCAAAGTAACCAACATGAGTGGATGCTCTTAGATGCTCACCAGAGGTTTCTAAAAGCTGCATTTTAAAGTGAATAAAGGACATGGTGGCCCATTTGGTTGAGCATCGGAACTTGTCTCAGGTCATGATCTCACGGCTTGTGGGTTCGAGCCCCGCATGGGGCTCTGTGCTGACAGCTCTGTGCCTGGAGCCTACTTCAGATTCTGTGTTTCCCTCTCTCTCTGCCCCCCCCCCCACCCGCTCACACGCTGTCTCTCTCTCTCTCTCTCTCAAAATAAATACACATAATAATAAAATAAAAATAAAGCGAATAAAGAACAGAATTTTCTAGGGAGGGTAAATGTAGTGTCAATAAACATCATACTAAGTTAAGCAAATGGAAGGGGGAAAGGGAGCCAGAGGAGAGGAAACAGGAAGGAGATGCTAGAAAGATGTGAGGTCAAGTAGGGTAGAAGGTGTAAAATAAGAATCCTGCTCTGATTCTGGGGGCGGGGGTGGGGGGGCAAGGGTTTAATTCCTGCTGTTGCGATTGCTTCCTCTTTCCTTTCCTTTACCCCAAAAGTTTGTTATTTTTTAAAGCACAGAATGTTCAGAACATTTGGCAGGGTTATATCTGCAGGCTCTGCTCTCTTCTGCCGCTCTTTTTTCCCCCTTAGGATAAATGGGACCAAGGGGTGCCTCTATTTTTGTAGATTCGGAGACTGATAAAACATGAGAGCTGGAAAAAGCTTAGGGAAGAGCTGATCCTAATCTAGTCATGAGTTATACACAAGGACACTGAAGACCATGGATTTGTGTTCTGGGCTCATGTTTCCTCCCACTGATATTTGGAGACCACCCAGGGAACTAAGTCAGCCCATCAGATTCTGAATTCAGATTCTTGAGGTCACAAGGTGAGACTCTCTGAATGTACAAACATTCTGGGAGATTAGAGAATCCTAGATGATCGTGTAGGAGTAGCTGAGGGACCTCGGCCCGATAGGGAGAAATTTCTCAGTGGGTATAGCTTTTCTTTTTGGTATCATTTCTTGTTCTCTGCCTACTTCGCTGTATTTCTTTGCCCTTGCAGAGAGGGTGTTGCACGGCTAAATCCAGGGCACCCTCAGCTCTTGGGTTACATTTCCTTCCCAACACAGGCCAAAATAAGGTTTCAGGGCTTGGGCTGGTAATGATGAAAGATCAGCCGGCATCAGCCGTGTGTAGCCAGTGGGGCATGCTTCCACGTGGTCACATCTCCCTTGGCTACTGTCGGTGAGGCTTCTCTGGTTTGAATCACAGTCACAGCCCTAATCCCACCTCTGACCTAGACCCAGGACCTAGTCCTCATAGACACCCTGGCTTCGCCAAATAAGTTCGCAAATGAATGACCTATGAAGAGTGCTGGCTAATTAACACCGCTAAAAACAAGCAAACAAACAAACAAGAGACAAGCCAAGGAACAAAAACTTGGATTTTTCCCTTTTATCAAATCCTGACTCCTCCTCTGCCAGGTCCTTCTTGTTGAAACTCAAATGCAACTGTTGTTTCAAGCAGAGAGGACAAAATGCCTGCAGCTCTAAAATGCAGTTCCAACTTCAAGGTCGTACACCTAAGAAGTCTCATCTCAGTGATCTTGCATGTGCAGTTTTGTTGAAATCAAAGGCTTTGTTTATGTTCGCTGGAATGACTTCAAGCTTCAGAGAGGATGCCCAGGTTAATTTTCCGGGATCCGCAGGCTGCAACCTCACAAGGAAGGAGTCAGATCTTCTACAGGCTCCGGATGAATGGATCAGAATTGCACATGGGCCTTTTACAAAGCTGCTGTCTCCAGCCCAACCTGCTCAATTTTAGGGCTGCGAGCTGGCCAATTGAAAGTGTGTTCAAAGACTATCCCAGGAGCCTGGGAGGAAAACGTCTATGGTTCCGGCCCTAACCACAGGAAAGCGAATTTTTAAGGAATGAGACAAGCTGAATGCAGCTTCCGGGGCCTGCACAGACTGTCACCTCTGAGGAGTGGCTGCGGGAGCTGCTTCTCTCCCATTGGAGGCACCCAGGGATGTTTGACAGGCTTTCTGCCCGTTGCCTAGCAACCCCGGCAGCATTGATTATGTATGCTAAGAAATTGCAGCTATTGTCCTTTTTCTTTCTCTAGAAGGAGCTGACTGGTTTGAAATCCAAGACTTTGCATTCAGACTGACAGATGTCAGTTTCCTGTAAATTCTGGCGTCGCCTGCCCCAAGTGATTTCAGAACTGGAGGGATCCACGGGAACCAATTTGAGACGGAAGTGATCCTAAGGCATGTGTAGGGCATTCGAGGGTGCAGGAGGGCTGAGTGTGCCTCTCCCTTTAGAGTATCTGCTTGTTTGGAGCCAGCCAGATTGACCTTTTCTTGATATTTTCGGATGACCTTTGTTTTTTAGTGAAATAGATTTGACAATTATTTTTTTTTCCTCTTTACACTGTATTACAATTGAAGAGCCCATAAAGAGAATGAGAAGCAGAGAAACCAGTCTTTGATCAGAATGAGTTACTTTACCTTTAAGTAACTCAATTGCCAAGGAAACGCTTCATGGCAGTTTCCCTGCATTAGCTGTGGGTGCGTTAGCTATTTTTGGCTCTCTCCAACCTGCATTTCAATAGCTACAATGCCTACAACATTTTCTTGTACTATGAATGCATGCGGATTTTTGTTTTTTCAACATAGCCACAAGTGCGCTTTGTAGGATTCATGGCCTCTCCTCCCCCTCTCCACTAACTCAGGTGTATTTCCAGAAACATAAAATGCTGCACACGAGAGAGACTTTAGAAATCCTACAGAACCCAAGCCTCATGTTTTATAGATGAGAAAGCCAAGACCCAGGGAAGTGGAGTGACTTCCTTGAGGGGTAAGTTAAAGTGAGTGAGAGGCACCAGCACAGGAACATTTGAGACTAGAAAGGACGAAATCTGACTTCAGCAGGCACTTCCTTTGGGATTTTTGCATTTCATGTTTCTGAATATCTTCTTGTTAACAGAGGAAATAAGGATGATTTTCTTCACCAAGGGTTTTGGAAGAGTTGACTGATAAGCCCTCTGGCACACTACCGTTCGGCAGCCCCAAAGTCACATCCAGCATGTTTTTCCATTCCTGTGTCTGGAGAGCCCTACCTCGCCCCCTCGATGCACACAGCTCCCATTAATCCATCAGCTCTCCGCTCAGGTTGCTCCTCTTTGGAGATACATTCCCTTGCCTGCTCCCCCAGCTAAGTCAGACCTCCCTATTACATGCTAGTAAGGCATCTGCCCTTGTCCTTCACAGCATTTGTCAAGGTTGTGCATTCTATATGTATCCGCGGGCTTAGTTAATCAATGGCAAGATTGTGGGTCTCCTCCGTTAGAGCGGTATTTTTGAGGGCGAGAACCATGCTTTTTAGCACATTGTCTAATATCTAGGAACATGGAATCAGTGCTTGTTGAGTGAACAAAAGGATAGACGGGTGGACAGATAAACTATAGAAAAAATAGCCTTTGAAAAAGTGAAGAGTCTGCAGTTGACGTTTCTAGGTAAGGAAATGATCTGATGAGCTACTGATAATCATAGAACTTTATAGCTGAGAGGCACTGTAAAGATGATATATAGAGGATAGTGTAATCTAATGAGAAGTCATTTTAGAAATGATTGAATCACTATGCAGATATATAGAACTATTAGCTGATGTTCTTTAGCTTAACTCCCACCTTTTGTGAGGGAAGAAACGGGAACCCAGAGAAGATGAATGACTCATCCAAGGTCACATAGCTTGACCAAGGTCACCTAACGTCAGACGTAGGACTAAAACTCAGGCCTCCCCGTCAGTATGATGCTTACCATGTACCACACTCTTACTGACTGAATTTTGCACATGCCCTGGTAGACCAAGTTGAAGAAATTCAACACAGTGCCACTTATCAAGTAACACAAAGGTATGTGCTAGTTGTGCTCATTTGCGTGCAAGGTCGACAGATACTTTTCTTGTTTTCTCAGTAGAAACGTAATGCGAGGAAATAGGCAGAAATAAAGAAAACTGGATTCTGGAATGAATGTTAACAAAACATCACAATCGGCTTTGAGGAGAAGAGCGGTAGACTGCTCACTGGAAACCTAACTCAAGCTGGTTTAAGAAGTAAAGGAAATTTATTGGTTCAAGCTACTGGTATCCTTGCTTCAGGGACTGATGGATCCAGGAAATCAGTTCTCCCTGTCTCTATCTCTCGGGTCTGCTTTCCTCTGTATTGACCGTATTCCCAGGCAAGTTCTCCCCACACTGTGGTGAGCTATCTAAGCAACAGCTCTGGGCTTGGATCCTGCCATCCAGCAACCCAAAAGAGAGCTCCTCTTCCCCAACAATTACACAAAAGTCCAAGGGCCAACTTCCTACTGGCTAGTTGTCTTGAGTTGGGTCACCAAGTCCTCTGACTCTCTGGATAATAGTCTGAATATCCAGGACTGGGTCACGTACATATTCTTGCAAATGGATGGTGGGTCAACTCTGCACAACACACATGGACTGAACGTGGGGAACTATGCTTCCCTGAAAGAATATGAGAGATTCTATCCCTGAAGAAAGGGGTAAAAGTCTGAGAAGAAAAAAAAAAAAAAAAAAGGAATATGACCAACTCAAATAGGAACTACAGGACAGCTAGGCCTCACTGCTAGAACAGTTGGGATCTAAAAACTCACTCTGGATCTGAGGTGGCCCTTGTGACTATGCCCTCTTTATCCTCTCAGCAGGAGACGCCAGGGACTGTCCTCCAGGCTTCCCTGCTGATGGAGTATAGCTATCTCTTGCCTCTGCTGCTTCCTAACATTTGACTTCTGCTTCCGGGCCAACTGCTGCTCACGTAGTCTCTTTCTTCCCCCCCCCCCCCACCCCCCACCCAATGCAGATTGCTCAAGAAGGAAAATACTGTGTGTTCAGTTGCTCTGTTCTGTCTTCATGCCAGGCCACCTACCTGTGGACCAACTATCCAAGGTGGTCACATGGCACAAATGAGGCCATCTGTGGGGAAGAAGCAACTAGAACCAATTATCTCAGAATATGTATAGGGCAGAATAAGGGCTCAAAAAGGAAAGCTCATTCCCTCCCATTCTAGAAGAGTGAAACAATTCATAGACAAGAAAGGACATCAAGAGTTCATCAGTTCAAGCGCTCTACCCAGGCACGTTTATCTCTAAGGCGTGTGGCTATTTTCTTGCTTTCTTTCATTTTAGTTTTGTTTTTTTGTTTTGTTTTGTTTTGCTTTGTTTTGTTTTTGTGGCAGTCACCATATCAGTCCTCACATGCGATAAATCATGAGGTTTGCCTCCCATTCCTCCCTCTTCCTTCACTTTCTCCCCACGGCACACGGAATCCTTGTTCCCACATCGTGGAAATGGAAGATGACAAGATTAGTATATTTAAGAGAACATCTGTCAGCGCTGCCCTATAAAAAGAGTTTGTATGCCTTAACAGGACAGAATGTTGCAGAAAGTGCTATCAATCCCATCTTGACAAGTCTCTAGTAATAGAAGTTGTAGAACTTTTAATGGTGGCTTATTAAAAGGCTTCATCGTCTTTATGGTCCAGACATTGTTTAATAGATTTCTACTGTACTTTAGTGTAAGGCCATTCTTTCCTGGCACGTGTGTGTGGGTGTGTGCACGTGTGTATCTGTGATGTGTGTATGGCGGGGGGGGGGGGGGGGTGAGGGCTGTGTGAGAAATGTGTGCACTCCCATACAGCATTGGATTGAGAGCAACATTTGCCTGGTGAGGGTCCCTCTTGCATTCAGTCAGGGCCCCGGTGATTAAGTTGCTCCACCAGTGTCCCCTTTCCAGTAACTTCAACTTTTAACCTTTGACAAGAGATCTGTTTTTTGTCTTGTTAAGTTGTCTTGCTAACCCTATTTTCTGGCTTGTCTACAATTTATCCCCATCTTCTCAGACATGCTAAGCCCAAAACAGTGCATTTCACTGGAATGAGGACTCATCTGGTATTCAACATAGCTGGAGGCTTCATTTCACACTTCTGTATCTCTGGAATATGTGCCTCACTTTTTAATTGACTGCCCCGCTTTTTAATTGACTTTAACATGATAAGCCAACTGTCAATTGAGTCTTGGTCTACCATGATCCATCAGCAAGTTTAGTGCAATTGGCTCCAATTTTTAATTGTATTTAAAGCTGGTAAATATATTGCAGCTGCCCATGCTGGAGGACAACTTCTGATTCATTCCTTTGAGTCAATATTTTTCTAATATGACTGTTGCTATGAATTAGTTTGATGTCTTCCAAAGACTTAGCATTTGTAATATGCAACTTGATGTGATATGCACGCATAAACCATCAATTTCAGTACCCAAATGATTGTAAACATTTTAAAGTGTGTGAATTAGGACTTGGCCTTGTGTTTCCCATTGGATGGTCAACTTGTTAGATTCTGAACCATAAGAGTCAGCATGGCTGTGAAAATAAAGATAGCAGCAATCAACACCCTGGCTATGAATCTTGTATTTGAAGCTGTCACTTGGTACATAATTAAAGTCCTTGCAAAGGCCAGTTACATATGATTGAGTTGATATACACAGGTGTTGGTTTCTAGTACATAGTAAGCACTGAGTGTGATCAATTTCATTTTCATATAATCATTTAATTAGTTTTCATTGCCTTAATGTAGGCAAGCCACCTATTGGACTCTGCTTAGTTTTTTTTTTTTTTTTTTCGGTTTACTTATTTACTTATTTACTTATTTATGTATTTATTTATTTAGAAAGAAAGAGAGCATGAGTGGAGAAGAGACAAAGAGAGAGAGGGAGAGAGAGAATTTCAAGCAGGCTCCACACACTGTCAGGACAGGGCCCAACATGGGGCTTGAGCTCACAAACTGGGAGATCATGACCTGAGCCAAAACCAAGAGCTGGACACTTAACTGACAAAGCCACCCAGGCACACTGCACTCTCCTTAATTTTTAAGATCTTATTTCTATAAAGCTCTTCCTATCTCTGAATTTATTAAAATATAGTCTTCCAAAATTCACTTTTGTAAGAATTTGATAAAAATTTCCTCTACCTTTCTTTAGAGAAGACCCTGTAAGTTAGAAGAACCACACAGTATCGTGACTACAGCTTACTCTAAATCCTTGGCTAATTGTTGCCTGTAAGAACCGTATAAGAAGGGTGTCTGCCTTAATTCTATTTCAGTTTACTGTTGTTTTCCAACAGTTGCAAGAGGCAGGTTGACCCGTTGATAGTCTTTTGAGATGGCTTTTATGGAACAGTGCTATCTAACAGAAGTATAATGTGAGCCACAAATGCAAGTCACATTTGCATTTTTAAATTTCCTAGTACGCACATTAAAAAGTCAAATGAAACAGATGAAAGTAACTGTATTCATATGTTTTATTTAACTCAACATATCTAAAATATCATTTTAACATACTATTAATATAAAAATATTAATGAGATATTTTATACACTGCCAGTTTTCAAAACCTGGTGTGTATTTTATACTTACAGTCCATCTCAATTTGGATCAGCCAGAGTTCAAAAGACCACCAGCCACATGTAGTTGTTGGCTACCATATTGAATAGTACAGGTCTAAGAGGTATCAGAAAGGTCAACAGTGTCCATTATCAGCAGAGCTAGATGCAATCAATTATCCTGATCCGGAAGAACTTAGGCATGTTGACAGACATTCTCATGCATCTTAGTTGTTTCATATGGGAGTTAACTCACTGCCCTCCATATTTTAAGCATGGTAATAGGCATTGGGCATAATGAAGTCCTACCATAATAATCTCTTTGTTTTTATACTTCACCTTAACTTTGTTTCTATGATGTTAAATATTATAGGAGAAGAATATGAGATTAGTGTTTAAAACAAGGACACAAGCTTGTGTTTCCTAAGCCACCTGTATTTTGAAATGCAATGATCATTTGTCACATCCTACCACATCCAATCACACCAATGATTTCAAATAAGCTTTCTCGCCTCTCCTCCGAGCTTTCATTTAGTTAGCCTTAATATTTCATGGAAGCATTTGCGATGAATGCTAATTTTCCTTTTGTTTTTTTTCCCCCTTACCTCCATTTTGCCTTCGCTAGTTTCTCAGTTCTGTGCTGAAGTTTATTGCATGCTGCTCAGTTCTTCCAACTCTGAATCAGTGTGTGCTCAAGGCAGTAACTCTCTGTAGCTCTGGATGAGACCTCTCCCTTGAGAATGTCTTCAGAAAGGATGGTAGCTTTTGAAGTGTCAGGAAATTCACCAGGAGTAAGAAGGAATGAAGCTACAAAGCAGACACCAGGAGTAAGAAAATAGCAATGCTTACTGATGGGGCAAATATGCCTGTCAAAATGAAACTTAAGTGGAGGGAATTGTCAGTGAGGGAAGCTGCCACCTCATGTCCATTGCCAAGGACTCGGGGAACCAGCCAAGCCTCCTTTAATTGAGTAAAATGACAATCAGCCGTGGTACTAAAACAGAGATGATTTTTATAAATAGGGTTGATAGCAGGATTTTTCCAGCTTCTGATTGCTGTCTGGCTATGGTTCCACCCCGAGAAAAATTCTGCCCTCTGAGTGCCAAATTCAGAAGATGATTTTGCCCAACTTGTTACTGCCATATTTTCTGAATCTCTTAAAATAGGATTGAATCATAATTTAGAAAAGGGACCCAACATGCAAAAATGGATGGGCACATAGGATGCAGCTAGGTTTGTAGGATGCACTCACCCCATGAATAGTGAAATCTTTCTCAAATCCAAAAATTTTACTGAAGCACAGCTTCTGACATTACACTAAGCGCACAGTCTCTTCCCAAAGTGTATTGCCTTGGGGAAATGGAGATGTGAGATGCTCATTAGCTCTTTTAGTTTGGTGCCCCCCCCCAACAAAAATTCTGTCTTCTCTCCCATCCCACCCTCTACCCCACTGCCGAACTCTCTCCCTGTCTCTCCCTCCCTCTCTCTCTCTCTCTCTCTCTTAAACACACACACACACACACACACACACACACACACACAATCTAGCATTCTGGAATCAACAGTACATAGTTAAAACTTATGAAGAGAGATTACATGAAGAATCTTTTCATGCCTTGTGATAATACCCTAAAAGGGTCAGTAGTCTTCTCTAGTTCAATGTTAATGATAGGCTGAGGCCCTAGAAATAATCTCAGTGACACAGGGCAGACTCTGAGTAAGGAGACTTTATCTCTGAGAAGACATCACAGGCTTCAAAGGGCTTTTCGAGGGAAATGGTGGCAGCCCGGGGTACCGCTGTTCTCATATTGAGCCATCTCTGTACCTTATCCATGCATCTTTGGGCCTCCTTGCATCCTCATGTGAGCAAATCAGATGCAGGCCTAGTTGTGGTTTTGATTTCAAATATCACTGACTACCGGGGACCCTCGGAGGCCTCTTAGCTTACACTACCTCACTCAGTCCTCCCAGTGACCCTGAGAAATAGATGACATTGTTCCCCTCACTCCACAAAGGATAAAACCAGAGCTCAGAGAGATCCAGAGCAGTCAGAATTTGAACCCAGATTTTTTTTTTTAATTGTAAGCTAGAATGCCTTCTTTTTGAGTCCCACTATTGTGAGGATCTCTCATTTGTGGGGCTTTTCTGTTGTTGTTGTTTCTTTATTTTGAGAGAGCGAGAGTGAGTGGGAGCAAGCAGGGGAGGGGCAGAGAGCGATAGAGAGAATCCCAAGCAGGCTCTGCACTGCCAGTGCAGAGCCAGACGTGAGGCCTGACCCCACAAACCATGAGATCACGACCTGAGCCAAAATCAAGAGTTGGACGCCCAACGGGCTGAACCACCCAGGTGCCCTGTGAGGATCTGTCTTTCGACCAGAAGGAGAACACAACCGCTTGGGGCCAGCCCTCCAGGAGAGAAGGCATTGGGAAGTCTCCTCATCCTTACATTCTCGTCCCTGCTTTCTCTACATGTACTCGGGCCCACTCGCTACCTTTCCACATGAACGTCCACTTTTCAGCCCTTTCCAGTGCTCTCTCATCTCTAGCTTGCACAGATCTCGTGGGTCCAGGGTTCTTTTATTTGCCCAACGTTGGATTCTGTTGTCAGCGGAAGTAGTGGAGACAGACACGTACCCAAAACCATAATGCAAGTCCAAGTACAGGAGACGTTCCGATGTGTGTATTTTGCTCCCAGGCAATGGCAACGTCCACGTCCTCTGTGTCCATCTTCTTGCTCTAACTGTGATTTATGTTTCTACCTAGAAGTTCAGCAGACCAAAACACTGGTTGGATTAAAAAACACCTAAAAAGCAGGCCCACAGATAAAACGAACCTAAACAGGTCGTGAAGATAAGCACTTCATGCCTCCCATGAGGAGGCTTAGTTTGGATGGGGACAAGCCCAGTTTCTGGAGCTTCGAGGAAGCAGAGCCCCAAAACGCAGGCTTTCAGCCTCTGTTCATTTTGTTATTAAATGAAGAAATGTGCGGTTTCCATGGCAACAGCCCTACCAAAATTTTATGGCTTCTCTGACTACTTGCTGGCCCAAATCAGCTCACTTTTCAAAGCAGGTGCTCTTAAGGGATGCTTTTTGGAAAACCACATTCTAATGTGAGAATGGAGGAACCCCACGACCAGACCCTTTTTTCAGTCGGTACCTCCAGGCTTTGGCATAAGAGGTAATTGCCTGTAGCCTAATGAAAACTGTAGATATAATTTCTGTCTCCTTGGGTCAGGTCAGCAATGGGAAGAAAGCTTCAAATCCTGCTAAAGGCAGTTCGTGAAAACACTAGATTCTATACGGATTGTAGCAGAAAAGACTTTGTGATCTTGCTGTTGCCTCTGTCATCTTAATGTTCTCTTGTCGCTGATATGAAGCAGACCCTGCATATTCATCGGTGCCCTCCTGTGCTTTCCCTGCTTGGGAGAGCAGCCCTGGGCATGGTAAATTACATATTGCAAAGTCATTGTGTGGCAGACTCGATGACGAGCCTCCTGACCCCCTTTGGGAATGAAGGATTTGCTCTCTCACTTGCTAGGAAGCCTCAGTCAGTCCTCAGCTACCAGCAGCCTGTGGGGGCTCAGAAAGGCCACTCAAGATCACACTCCCTTCCCAGTGGCCTCCGTCTGATGGCTGACTGATACAAAGCTACAAAGGCCCAGCCCCTTTGGCTGAAACTCAGGACAGCTCTGAAGGGTCATCCCATAGGCCTTGTGGGGGAGTGTTGAGACACAGCTCCACTCCCCCGGTGCCCAATCCCTCCCAGCAGTTGTTAATCCCAAGAGCATGCCCCAATGAATGTCTTGGCTGCTAACTTCTATCCCAGAGTCTTTCCCTCAGGAACTTGACTTGTGGCACATTCCAAGGTCTAGAAGTTGCCCAGGTCAGGAGTATCTCCCACCCAGGAGAGCAGAGTCAAGGCAGCAATGAGCTGTAACACGCGACATGACCACCAGAAGCCTGGCAGTGCTCGTTGACCCTGACGCAGTGTGTGGTACACATATGGCAGGCGACATGCTTTCATTCCGTTCGGTACACATCTGGCAGGTACACATCTGGCAGGCGACATGCTTTCATTCTGTTCCCGAGTGACTATGGATGTTCACATTTGCCCTCTAACACCAATAAAGACAGATGGAAGTCTTTGGAAAAAGGATTCACATACCCACATGCCACCTCTACCAGGAGGAGTCCTCTGGCCATCCCTTCTCCCTGTCCCTTAACTGTGGCTGCTGTCACAAATTACTACAAACGGAGTGGCTAAAGCAACCCAGATAATTTCTCTCGTTGTTTTGATGGTCAGACATCCAAAATCAGTTTTGTTAAAGCTAAAGGGAAGATGTCGGCAGCACTGGCTTCTTCTGGAGGCTCCAGGGTAGAAGACGTTTCCTGGCTTTTTCCAGGTTTTAGAGGCCACCTTCATTCCTTCGCTCGTGGCCCCTTATTCTACCCTCAAAGCCAACAGTGTAGCACCTTCCGTACTGCCTGACCTCTGCTCCTACCTTACACCTTCTCTCTCCTGACCCTCCCACCCTTCTCACCCAGGAACCCTTGTTTGGAATGACATTGAGCCTACTTGGATAATCCCTCCACATCAAGATCCTTCACTTAGAGGCCCCTGTGTGGCTCAGTCGGTTAAGCGTTTCCACCATGTGTGACCTTGCAGTCATGAGATTGAGCCCCAGGTCGGGCTCTGGGTTGGCAGCACGGAGCCTGCTTGGGATTCTACTCTCTCTGCTCCTCTCTCTGCACCTCTTCCACTCTCAAAATAAATAAATAAACATGGAGAAAAAAAAAGATCTTGATGTAATCGCATTTACAAAGTCCCTTTTGCCATGTAAAGTAACATATTCATAGATTCTGGGGGTTGGGACATGGACGCCTTTGTACGGGTATCATTCAACCTCGGACACCAGTGCCCATGCTCGAGTCAGGACTCCAGGCAGAGGAATGAACACACGCAGAGACAGGAAGGCACGGCCTGATGTCATTTGGGCAGCTGTGGATCTTTCTTTAGGTGGGAGCATAGGTTTCAAGAGAAGCATGTCAAGTGATCAAACTGGACAGAGATGCAGGGGAGCTCACATTGGATACACGTCTTAAACTTGAGTTATAGTTAATCATAAATGTGGCTCATCTCCCTGTTTGCCCATAAGCACCTGAGGCCAGGATATGGGTCAGTGTCTTCCCGATGTCACCACAGCTCTGGCTCAGAGACCGGCACAGGACAGGAGTTCGGTGCAGGTGTGTGTCATCAGCCTATGGCAGCTTTGCCCTGCTGTGACACCGTGGGGGCAGAGTGGTCTGAGAAGAGAACTGTCCTGGGCACCTTCATCTTGGCCACATGACCGGCCTGCTTGGACCTCCCCAGATCGGCGCTTTTCCTGGGCCGGCAGCGTGGGTGAGCACGAGTGAAGCCTTTCTGAAGGGATACATAATAATGCCGGCCCAGTGATCACAGTCAAGGCTGGAAGATGGGTGCACGAGGGTTCAGTATGCTCTCCTATCTACTGGATATTTCCATAATATCAAGTTTTTCTTAAAGTTATGTGAGCGGCACATAGCATCCTTGAAAACGTAACAGGTACCAAAAGGGAAGAGAAGTCTGTGGTGATAACTGGGTAATGATAGAGAAAAAAATGGGTTAAGACTATAAAAAGCTCATGTCTGTTACTTAATGAGAAAACATCTGTACGAGCGCTTCGTAAACCGTAAAGCGTTCCATACCCATAAGGGACTTTTCCTCAGTTATTAATACAAACGGTGTTTCTTCAGGAATTAGGCAATTTTCCAATCTTTTGAATTTTTTTTTCAACGTTTATTTATTTTTGGGACAGAGAGAGAGACAGAGCATGAACGGGGGAGGGGCAGAGAGAGAGGGAGACACAGAATCGGAAACAGGCTCCGGGCTCCGAGCCATCAGCCCAGAGCCCGACGCGGGGCTGGAACTCACGGACCGCGAGATCGTGACCTGGCTGAAGTCGGACGCTTAACCGACTGCGCCACCCAGGCGCCCCTCCAATCTTTTGTACAGTAAATGAGATGGATTTCCTTCCCATCTACAAACCTCGGGGCTCAATGAAGTACTCCCTTCTCAACACAACCTTTCCCTTTGATGTCAGTTTAAGGTGTGTTGATTTTTTTCCTCTGTCTGCCCCTCATCCTCAGACGCTGAAGGACGCCAGTGACAACGCCCGCAAGGACTTCCACCGTGAGGCAGAGCTGCTGACCAACCTCCAGCACGAGCACATTGTCAAGTTCTACGGTGTCTGTGTGGAGGGCGACCCGCTCATCATGGTCTTTGAGTACATGAAGCACGGGGATCTCAACAAGTTCCTCAGGTGCGGGGTGGGGGATGGGATGGGAGGGGGCTTGAGGACGGTGCAGACCTTCATGATTAAGACAGACGGAGGGTGAGGACCAGCAGTTGCTGGGAAGGTCCAAGGGTCACTTGGAACTTTCTCTAGAATGGCCTCTGCTGGTGACACCACCACCATGTACCACAGAGAAAGAAACTGAGGCCATGGCAACGTTCTTGTCTTAATGAACTAACTCTACAGCATGCGATGTGAGCGATTCCACTCAGTTGCACCTGTGTTCATTGAGCATTTGTTAATGAAGTGACGTGTGACGTGGCATTTGAAGTGGACCGTAGAGTATCTGTAGGAGTTTGCCAGGTGGATTAGAGAGGAGTGTCCTTCAGCGCTAAGGAATCAGTGAGTTAAGGGACTAAGTTGTCACGGTGAGAGGTTTGGTCATCCAAGAGTGGAGAGCGCAGAGTAGGCACAGGATGTGTAAAAGGAGTGAGGAGGAGTCAAGGGTGGAGGGATGAGCAGTTGGATTTTAACCTGACAACAAAATGGAGACCCAGGAGGTCAGGAGGTCAGGGATGTGGTGAAAAGAACAGAATCCATAGAGCAAAAGCTCTGGAAGGAAGGAGGTCAAAAAACATTGGATGGGACCATTGGAAACACAGGCTATAGTTCTTGCTGAGCCCCTGAAGCCCTGCAAAGAGGGACAGCCTTCACTTGAGGTGTTTTGTGGCGAACAGGGTCATTAGAAGAAGGCAAGGCAAGGAAGGGGGAAATGTTGATTATATAAGGGACTCACTGGGTTATAAAATAGGGCCCGTGTCACTTGGATTTCTAGCATTAACCTAATTAGATTTTAGTTAACCAGTGGCTTCCTAGAAAGTCCCCCACCTTATGACAGGGAGGGGTCTCAAGACAGAATAAGTGAGAGACAATGCTGAGTGCCCATAATCCGGGGGTCAAGGTGAAGATACTCGGAAATAGTGAGGAGCTGAATCTCAGCTCTGGCGTTTATTAGCCAAGGGACCTTGGGCAAGTGTCTCAGCTGTTCAGGTAGTGATACGGAGCTAGAAGGGCAGATATGAGGACTAAGTTAGGATAAGTACAAAAAACTCTTAGCATGGAAGCAAATAGGAAGTTTTCAACAAGCGGAAGCTTGAATTCCACTGGTGATGATATCTACTGGTAAACCAACTGCCTCCGCGAAGGGAATCACTGGGAGAACTACACTGGGTAAGACAGAGAAGTCCGTGGTCAGTGGTCACCCAGCTAGGGTTCCCGGTCAGTGTTCTCTTCCTGCACCTCCCAAGGGACAGAAGAAATGAGCTGATCCACACACTCCTTGCTGAAGGAAACCAAGGAATGCTTTTATTTGCATTGAGCGGGGGAATGAATGGAACCCACCCGTTTAAGATCATGAGTGGAAAGAGTGAGATTCCCAGTAGCGTGGGCTGGGGAGACTGGATTCTCCTTCCCAGTCTGCATCAGCAGCTGTGTCGCTTGGGTGGGTCCTCAGCCCACGTGGACCTGAGTTAGATTCTCTCTGTGTCACCTCTGGCTCTAACATGCAGTTTTCTTTCCAATGTAGCTGCCCCTCAACTTTGAAAGATTAGCAAGTGTGCTGCCTGTGATATCTCAGTGGGTAGTAGAATTTAGGACAAATGAGAAAGATGTTGGCCTCAGTAAAAGGGGTATAATAATGCCCACATAGAGGACTAGTGTCAAGACTATTGTGGTGGCAGATGATCGGTAGATGCTGTCCCCACTGTCATCCCTCTCTGCCACGCTGAGGCATCCACAATGCTGGGGATATTATACGTCTTGTGTTACGGTGACCTACACCTCTCTATCCTTCTCCAGTTTCTGGGGGCGCTGGAAAGGGCTTTCCCCAGAAAAGGGCACCAGGTAGTCTCTTCGTTCAGCCCCTGGAAGATCAGAAACTGTGCTGTTTACATAATAAGTCCACCACGGTGAGAACAGTGGAGGGGGCAGTGTAGCTCTGTGCTTAGAAAATGCCATCATGTGGTTTGCACCTTCGGGATCCCTTTTGCCGTCTCTAGCCTCATGAATACGTGTGCAATTTAGTCCTCTTGCTGGTATGGGTCCCCGTGCTCTGCCTTGCTTACAATTGTGGGCGGTGGGGGGGGGGGGGGAAGGAAAGCCAGTGAAATTAGGGATGTGTAGCTGACACTTGGTGTTCAGAGACCATCATCCTGATGCACTACTCTGTGCCTGCAAGGTTTTTCTTGTAGGTGATAAGAGATGATGATGGTAGCTTTTGTCTTTCAGCTCTGATGTGAAAGGAGGAAAATTAGCTGCTCCTAGAAGTATTTTTCCCTTGTTCCCATGATCTCAGCTACTTGTCTATTTAAAGATGGTGCTTTCCAAAAACTGTAGCATAATACAACCAAACGTATTCACCCATATGCAATGAAATGCTTCTGTGAGCTCACACTGCGTGTGCACATACGTGTATGCATGCGTATGTAATCAAGTGTGTGTGTGTGTGTGTGCGCGCGCACACGCGTGTGTTGATCCTTTCGCTTTTGGCTCAACCAACCTCTCCTTAGCTCTTCTTCCTGCTTCCAGAAGAAGCAGGCACCTGATTTTTAGAAATCTCTTCTGCTCGATCTCAGAATCTGATGAACTCTGGTTTCAAGAGGTATTCAATGCCAAGAATCAGGTTCTTAGGCACAATAATGTGCTCTGAACTATAGTCTGTCCTCCCTTTCTGGAAGGGAGTCTAGCCCCTAAACCACCATGAACATGTCCCCAAGCATCATTGGCACTGGCCTATAAAGACAGATGTCTACAATTTCCTCTCACTCTTTTTATTCACCCCGAAGCCATACATTGAGTACCAACATGGCCAAGTCCTCTGCTAGGTTGGCCAGGAAATGAGGAGTAAAACATAGTTCTTGCTGGCAAGGAGATGACAGTTTTGCCTATTGGAATCTCTCCAGAATTCCTTTCCAACAAGAGGAAGAGAGATAAGGCTTTTCCAAGCAATAACAGCTAATATTATTGAGCCTTCTAAGCAATTTAAGTGGTTTAACTTGT
Source organism: Leopardus geoffroyi (assembly GCF_018350155.1). NCBI lineage: Eukaryota > Metazoa > Chordata > Mammalia > Carnivora > Felidae > Leopardus > Leopardus geoffroyi. Next base: position 26,109,583 of record NC_059342.1, read on the forward strand.
ATAAACTTAATAAACTATGATTACCATTATTCCCATTTTATGGTCCAAAAAACTGGGTCACGATGCTGGTGAGTGACACAGCTGAGATTCAAACCCACAGACCCTGGCTGCAAAACCCATAGAGCACTGCAATACTTCCTCTTGGGGTAGCTGTTGATAAAACTCAGAAGGAAGGTAGGGTGCCGTGGCATTCTGGAGCCAGACAGTGTGGCTAAGTGCCCGCTGTAACCCACACTTGGAGAGAATAAGCAGAGGAACGGTGAACAGCTTCCCCCGTTAGAAGCCCACTGAGCCTTCCCGCTCCTCAAGCGGGGTGCTAATGGTGCTTTTCCCCTCTTAAGGCATGTTCTCCTGGAAGAGGTAAACATGGTTTGATTTCTAAGAGCTGCAGGGTCACCTGAGGAGTGAAGCAGAGAGCTGCTGTGTTAAGTTCATTTATACTCCTCTTGAGAACTTGGTTAGAAGACTCACCTGCCCTCTTACAGCGGGACTTTCTGCTCCAAGAAAGCATGCAGAGGTGTCTCCCATTACAAGGAGTCCTGTTAAGTACTCACGAGCGAGCAGGGAAACCATTGGTTTAGCGTGCCAGAGCCTGCCCCAACCTGCACGTGGTTATCAGAGAGTGCAGAAGGCACTGGGGAGTCACAGCTTTCTGGGGCCTTTGGAGGGTAAGGCTGGAGCATGGGGCTTTGTGCACAGGTGGCCTATGGCACTGGCCTCTGTCTTCTCTGGAGACTTTGCAACTGATAGATTCTTAGAAGGGTCTAGATTCCTGGCAAATCGGCAACGTTATTTCACTCTTTGATTTAGATCCATGAAGGAGATTCCATCCTGGCCTAGATTCTCGGGATATTTCAGGATTTCTCATAGTTTGTGTGTTCTTCTAGGTCTCTTTGCTGGTATCAAAGTCACAGTCAGGGCTTTGTCTCCTGTAATAAGAGACAACATTCCCACTTTCCCCTCTTTCCCCGGCCCCCTTGGGTGCTAGGAAGAACAACATTGGAGCAATCCTTAGTGCTGGCTTTGCACGAAAGCCCAAGCAAGCTCTCAGTTATTGCTCGTATTAGTGAGCTCAGGAGGGTGCGGTGGGTACCCCCTCTTTACAGAATGAGGAGACGGTCCAGAGCGGTTCTGCAGGTCACCTGAGGTCACAGCTAGTGTGCTAGGATGAGATTCAAATTCCGTTTGGATACCCTGAGCCTTGCCCAGAGGTTTTGAGCTGAACAGAGCCCCAGGGCATTTCCCCACACTGCTCCTCAGTGCTACAACGGGGAGGCACTAGGGGCTGGGTCTGAGTGGAGGTGACAGGCACCAGAACCTCCTTGCACAAAAACAAGAAGCCCCTCCCTGGGAATGGTTTAACGCAGATATTTAGAGACACAAGGGACCTACAGGATCACCCAGCCTAATATCTGTATGTTTGACTGATGGAAATTACAGACTGGACAAGTTCAAAGCTTCCCTAGATCCTGGTGCTGGGAAACTCCCCTCCTCCTTGTCCAGTGCTTGTTCTTTTTTTTTTTTTTTTTTTTAATGTTTATTTTTAAGAGGCAGAGAGAGAGAGACAGAGACAGAGACAGAGAGTGAGCAGGGGAGGAGCAGAGAGACAGGGAGACACAGAATCCGAAGCAAGTTCCAGGCTCTGAGCTGTCAGCACAGGGCCCGACGCAGGGCTCGAACTCACCAACCGTGAGATCGTGACCTGAGCCGAAGTCGGACGCTTAACCGACTGACCCACCCAGGTGCCCCTCCAGTGCTTGTTCTAAGGGAATACGGGAGTAAGAGATTTGGAAATCCAGAAAAGGGGAATCACTGTGGGCTGGAGCCAGGAAGGAGGCACTTCCACCCGTGGTTTGAGACCATCTGACTGAGGTAGGTCTGGGTGGTACGAAGAGACAGAAGGAGCAGAGAGTTCTGGGATCATTCAGCCTCTTTTATTTGCAAATTCTCATACGGTTCTGGAACACTGCAGGTGGGGTCGTCCACTTTAAAATCCATTTAAAATCTTCTATATTTATTTTGAGTGCTTCCAACTGTCCTGAAGGAAATCTTCTCCCTTATTTGCCTCTGGGAGGGAGAACCCCTTTGACCCCTCCACAGAAGCTTCTAGAAGAAAGGGACCCTTTACTCTTTGCTCTACAGAGCCATCAGGGGCAGCAACACTGGTCTTGGCAGGATTCCAGAGTGGGGACTGCCAGGGCTGAGGGCACATCCTCACTGTGGGACACCCCCCCTCCCGAAAGCACATGCCAGTGTTTAGATACCTTAAGTCATCACACAGCTGGGAAAAGGCCAAGTGCATAAGGCAGAAGAAAAAGAAGATATGGGTGCTTGGGTGGCTCAGTCCATTAAGCATCCGATTCTTAATTTCCGTTCAGGTCATGACCTCACGGTTTGTAGGATTGAGCCCTGTGTCAGGCTCTGCGCTGACAGTGTGGAGCCTTCTTGGGATTCTCTCTGTCTCCCTCTCTCTCTGCCCCTTCCCTGCTTGTACTCTCTTTCTCTCTCTCTCTCTCTCTCTCTCTCTCTCTCTCTAAGTAAATAATCTTAAAAAAAACTATTTAAGAAAAAGAAGATATAAAATACCATACTCCCTCTACACCCTCCCCCCCCCCCCATAGTGGAAAGTATAAAACTCAGCCCAGTAAAAGGATCAATGTATTGTGGTTCAAAAAGCTCTCCATGTGGTGGCCAGTGCACATGCCGAGCCGGAGGTGGGGGGAGGGGTGGGCAGGAGGAGATGGGATTTGTCACGGGGAATGATGTCTGAGGGTGCCCTGACATTCTGCTCAGTTGGGCTTGAAGGAGAGAGGACAGCTTGAAAACCATACCCCCCACCCCCCGCTGCTGCAGAGCTCTGGCCCTGGTGGGGTCACTCTGGAGGCATTGGCCCAGGTCGGGGGCGCTCGGCTGAAGCATATAGCTGAGAGGGAGGGCTGGGGTGGGAACGATGACCCATCGCTAAGGCACGATGACCCATCGCTTCAAGAGAGCAAACTCTCCCCTTATGTTCTTTCTCCATTGCTTCTCAGGGTCAGGGGCTCTGGCCAGTGCCTGGCCCCAGCCCAGCTCTGGAGCCCCTAAAATGTACACCTCTGTGTGTGTGTTGAGGAGGGTACCATTCAGGTCCACATGGCCCTGGGAATTCTAGGCGCCCTGGGAAATGAAGCCTGGGTGCTCTCAAGGCTTTAGGGGTGCACCTGTGGGTGAAGCATCCTTCCCCCCTCTTTGGCTAAGTCAGGCAGCCCTTGAGCCCCAGCAGCTGATGGGAGCAAAGGGCCCCCGGAGGAAAAAGCTGGGGCTCCAGCAACGCCTTCCATGTCCTCCACAGGGCCCACGGGCCTGACGCTGTGCTGATGGCTGAAGGCAACCCGCCGACAGAGCTGACGCAGTCCCAGATGCTGCACATCGCCCAGCAGATAGCGGCGGGCATGGTCTACCTGGCGTCCCAACACTTTGTGCACCGAGATCTGGCCACCCGGAACTGCCTGGTCGGTGAGAACCTCCTGGTGAAAATCGGGGACTTCGGGATGTCCCGGGACGTGTACAGCACTGACTACTACAGGGTGAGTGGCTGTGCCCACCGGGAGCCCCCAGGGCCCTCTTTCCCTGGGAGGCCCTTGTATTCATTTGCTGGAGCTGCTGTAACACAATGCCAGAGACAAAGGGCTTAAATAACAGACGTTTATTTTCTCTAAAGCCTAAAAGTCCAAGATCAAGGTGAAGACAGGGTTGCTTTGACCCTTGGCTTACAGACAGTGCCTTTCTCGGCGTCCTCGTATGGTCTTTTTGCTGCGTGCTCATCCCTGGTGTCTCTCTCTGTGTCTAAAGTTCCTCATCTTCTAAGGACACCATCAGATTAGATGAAGGCCCCGTCCACAGCCTCATTTTCACTTAATCACCTCTTCGAAGACCCTGTCTCAAATACAGCTATATGCTGAGGCACTGGGGGTTCAAATTTGGAGGGAGCACAACTCAGCCAATAAAACCCATCCTGTGGCTTCCGTGGCTCTCCAGAGTGGTGTGTGATATCTCCCAAGAGAAAAGCCCTCACCATGAATGGTTCCTCCAGGGGAGCCCCAGGGCTTGGGAGAATTCCTGGTTGGCATGAGGTTAAAGGGTTTTGAGGTTTGGGTTTGATTCTGTGAAATTACTCCTGGAGCCTCTGTTTGAGGTGTGGCTGAAGATGAACTTGTCCACATAAATAATAGCATGGTAGACCTTGGAAGTTACCACCCAGAGCCATCTTGGTGGAAAGCGGGTTAGGTGGTGGCCTTCTCGGTGAGATGGAAGAGGTTCTGTTCTGCCTCCTACTGAATAGTGCCACCCCTGGCTGGGGTTCCAGCACTAGAAGCACTGGGGGCTAGAGTTATAGACAACAACTCAAATCCCCTGATCACCTGGAATTGGCAAGGTGGATTTGGATCTTGGTAGGAGAGGAAAAGGACATTTCTGGAAACCTTGAAGTCATGATAATGAAAGTGAAGGTTTGAAGTGGTGTTCTACCACGTCAAACCCTCAGTTTGCTTCTCTTGTGGTTTTACCTGATTTTCAAGGGCAGAGTAAGAGAATAGGAAGGAAGAGGAATAAATGTGGTGTGTGTACAGAGCCTAAGAAGGTAAAACACAGAATTCAGCTAGCTTTCATAATAAGGTAGGACTGGTAGAGAGAATGCCTCTCCTTACCTTTGTTCATCCCTTCATGATTTACTTTTGAGGAGCCTTGTCTGTTTGTTTCCTGTGCCCCTCTCTGCAGCCTTACTCACTTCTCATGCCTCTGCATTTTAGCTAAGCCAACATCACTACAGGTAGTCTAAGAAAATGAATCCAATGCTCTCCTGCATATTCCTCTGTAGATTGTTTTGTGGGGCTTCCTCCTTTGGTCACCTTGGGAAGCATTGCCCACAGCCTGTGGGGCAAAGGAAGAATGGGAACCAAATTGAAAAGGAGTCTCTTGGGTGTATTTGTAGGAAACGTGAGCATGGTCTTAACTTCAGATGTTTAAAATGGAGCTTCAAAGTACCTGTTCTGAGTCTAGGGATGACTAGTCTGTTCTAGATATCTAAACTTTGGCAGGAGATATTATCTGCCAATGGATGCATCTCCACTGCCAGCTCTGCTCCTTTGGTGAGAGGAGAGGTAGGGGACATCTCTTGGTCTCAAGAGATGAAGAACCACATGAGTGCTTCCCTAAAGAAAAGCTTTAATGATCTGATTGAGCATCGAAGGGAAAAGCATGTGGCCCAAGCAACAGCTTTCTCTTTAGCAGTAAGTCAATAAAGGTCTTAGAATGCTTGGCACAAAATAAGTACTCAATAAATGTTTTTCAACTTTATCCTGATCCAAATGGATAAAATCATGCTTCATTCCCAAAGCCAGGACAGGGCCAGGTGGAGTCCATTGTCCCCTTCTACAACCTCTAGAAAAAAGAAATCAGAGGAAGAATATAGAAACGCTCAGTAGTAAGAATATAAAGCCCCCAATTTAAAAAATTGGCAAACTTTTTAAGAGAGGTATCTCCAAAGGAGATACACAAATGGCCGATAAGCACATGAAAAGATGCTCAACATCATTAGTCATTGGGGAAATGTAAATCAGAGCCCCAGTGAGATACCATTTCACACTCAGCAGGATGGCTGTAATAAAGGCAGACAATAACAAGTGTTAACAGGAATGTGGAGAAATCAGAGCCCTCGTACTGCTGGTAGGGATGCAAAGTGGTGCAGCTGCCTGGGCAAATGGTTTGGCAGCTTCCCAAAACGTTTGACACAGACTCATGGTGTAACTCAGCAATTCCACCCCTAGGTATGTCCCTAAGAGAGCTGAAATCATACGTTCACACAAAAACGTGTACATAAATGTTCATAACAGCATTGTCCATAATAGGTAAAAAGTGGGAACAACCTAAGTGCCCATCAACTGATAAATGGCTAAGCGAGATGTGGTGATCCATACAATGGGATATTATTGGCCAAGAAGAAGGAATGAAGTACTGATCCATGCTATAACACAGATGAACCTTAATGCAACCCTTATGGCAAATTAGGAAGCCAGACTCAAAAGGTCACATATGTGACTCCATTATATGAAATGTCCTAAAGAGGCCCATCCATGGGGCGCCTGGGTGGCACAGTCGGTTAAGCGTCCGACTTCAGCCAGGTCACGATCTCGCGGTCCGTGAGTTCGAGCCCCGCGTCAGGCTCTGGGCTGATGGCTCAGAGCCTGGAGCCTGTTTCCGATTCTGTGTCTCCCTCTCTCTCTGCCCCTCCCCCGTCCATGCTCTGTCTCTCTCTGTCCCAAAAATAAATAAACGTTGAAAAAAAAAAAAAAGAGGCCCATCCATAGAGACAGAAAGTAGATCAGTGGTTGCCAATAGCTGGGAGAATAGAGAATGAGGAGTGACTTCTTCTGGATGTGGAGTTTCTTTTTGCAGTGATGAAAATGTTCTAGAAGTGCATAGTGGTGGTGGTTATCTAGTATATTTATAAACATACTGAATTGTGTACTTTAGAAAGGTAAAGATTATGGTACATAAATTATATCTCATCTCTTTAAAAAAACAACCCGAAAAGGAAAATACTAGTAAAATAGTGACCATTATTATGAACGTAAGAAGTTAGTCTGGATTATGTATGCATTATAAAAGTATTGTTGTTTGTCATCTATCTTATTTTGTCAACATTTGTTTAAAAGAAAATTCACCGCTTAGGAGACATTTTCCCAAAGTACTTTCTTCTGAATTCATTAGAGGAGATTACGATTCCCAGTCTCGTTATTTGTTGAATGTTCTTGGAACTGTCCTAGTCATTAGCAAATGTGCTTCAGATGTCACATTTCTTTAACCCCACCCCCCACCTCCTTCCCATCATGATCAGTACTCAGTGGTGGCTGCAGGATCTGTATGTCCATTTGCCTGTTCATCCTTCAGATGAGGAAGAAGAACCAGCCTTACATTGGCCTTTGCTATAGGTGGGGGTGGGCAGAAGGGGGTAAGAAAGTGGATGATGGATGTAAGACCTGACAATTTTGATAGTAAGAAAACAAATTCTTGTTCACCTTTTGGTTCCATGAAAGTATTTATCATCCTAGAACTCATTTGTAGAATGTTTTTGCTTATTAAAATATCAAAAGCAAATCAGTGGGTTCCGTTCTGTTGAGTCTGCCAAATGGACAAGAAGAAGCTGTTGCTGTTTCTGCAGGTGAACTCCAGCGCCATCTTGCAATGGCTGTTTCCCAGAGCACTCTTGCTTTCCACCAGTTGGATCATCTCTAAGCCCTGCATTTATCCCCTTCCCAACATGGTGTGATTTCATCCTCCTTGTCATTGTAGCTGGGGAATGTGCTTTCTTTAGAGTTTGGGTTTCTCCTGGGCCAGCACTTGAAGTGTGTTTCTCTTCATTATTTACTTCCTATCCTCTCCAAGAGCCTGCATCAGACCCCAAGGGGAGGAACTGCCGTAGCTGGTGGGGGCCGTCATCACCAATGTTAAGAATCTCTTCCGCCACAACAGCAGGGAAGGATTTTTGTGTCTGCCACAGCTATCTTCTCTGGAAGAATGGTGATTAGTCCTGGAGTCAACTAGGTTGAGGAGCAACATGTCCCTTATCTTTAAGCAAGAGCCAATCCCCCCTGGCAACCTGAGCCTTCTGCTCGTGGTGGCTTATGAGCAACCTGGTGGGGTGGCCACAGCTCCGTGCAATCCGTGGCAGGAGAGGCATGTGGCAGCTGTTCCTCCATCATGGGGGAGCTGGCTGCCCCAGGAAACGGCTGCCTCAAGGCTTCCACCCTGTTTCAGCTGAGCTAATTATATCCTCCCGAGGAAGGGAGAAATCAGAACAGTACATTTGCATTGAAACCAGCCTGATATGGCGAGTTCAAAATTACTCTAGCATTTATGTCCTCTGAATTGTTTTCATTAGCAGCTCTGCAGTACCAGTCTTTTATTTGGTTTTTATTCCTTCCCTTCACTGGCAAAACCTAGCATTTAGGAAACATCTGAACCAGATTTCTGCCACATTCTGCCTTTTGGAAACCGAGGAGCACACTCTTCTTGGTCATTGCTGAGCCACAGTAGGTCCACTGAAATTTTCCTGAAGTGCACCTTGGTGATTTTCACTCTTTGGGTCCAATGTGTGCTTAAAATGAATGTGATCTGTTGGTGAGGAGAGAGCCCTGAAGATCTGAAATCCTAACTTTGAAATCCTGTTCCCCTTTGGGGTTTCGTTTTATGTTGAGGTGGTAAGAGAGACCATCCTTTAATTCACCTTCCACTTAAGGAGAAAAAAGAAGGAAGCAGAATCGGCAAGTTAATTTATGGTGGACGTTTAAAAAGGCAAGTGAGTATATATGGGCTAAGCAAGGCCATCGTCAGAATCCTAAAGTATTAAAGTGATACCAGCAACAACGTCTAAGAAATCATCTTTAGGTGCTCAATACCAATTTATTAACTGCAGAAAGAAAAGAAGATGGATTGTACCAAAATCAGAAGATGTAACAAGTAGCTAGAAGAACTGATTTGAACGTCAGTACCAACTGGAAAATAAAGTCCTGAACCACAGAGGCTAGGGGAAGGTTTACATAACTTAAGAACCAGAGAAATGCATAAGAAATAATCAAGCGTTAACTTTCATACCTAGGTATTGAGAAGAATGTGTTTAGTTTTTAAGGAATTTTGTTGTGCAATATGAGTGTTTCTAGAAAGATCAATTGATTGATTGATAGATTGATTGATCAATCTTGATTCATTCCACAAATGTGCTTAGTGGTTTATTGTGTAAAATACCAACATCATTCCCTTTATGGAGAACAGCACTGAATCTCCCTGGTGAATTCCTGCTAATTCTTTTTACCTTTTTAATGTTTATTTATTTTAAGAGAGAGAGAGAGAACATGTGAGCAGGGGAGGGGCAGAAAGGAGAGGAGAGAGAGAATTCCAAGCAGGGTGGGTGCTGTCAGGGCAGAGCTCCATGCAGGGCTCGATCTTAGGAACCATGAGATCATGACCTGAGATGAAATCAAGAGTCAGACGCTTAATCAACTGAGCCACCTGGGCGCCCCATCTGCTAATTTTCTTTTCTTTTATTTTCTTTTCTTTTCTTTTACTTATTTATTTTTTATTTTTGAGAGAGACAAAGACAGAGTGCAAGCTGGGGAGTGGCAGAAGGAGAGAGAGGGAGACGCAGAATCTGAAACAGGCTCCAAGCTCCAAACTGTCAGCACAGAGCCCAACACGGGGCTTGAACTCACCAACCGTGAGCTCATGACCTGAGCCAAAGTCAGACACTTAACCCTACCCAGGCACTCCCCCACCTGCTAATTCTTAAGACAATTCCTGTTTTCCCTCCTCCCTGATTTCCTCCAAGCAGAATAATCACTCACAAATCCATAGTACCTCCACACTTCATATAAATAAGCATTACAGCATAGTGATATGACAAGTTTATACATTATGCTACATACACCCAAAACATGTGTCAACTACACTCAAGTTTTTAAAAAATGTATCTCACTAATAAATGCATTCTCACCAATATATAAATAAATATCACAGCATAAGCACATTGCATCATGGAAATTTGTGCATATATGTGTCTTCTCACTAACATGGGAGCAGGAAGAGGGCAAGTCTTACACATCTTTGTAACCAGAGAGACCGCCACTGGGTAGGGCACATACTAGGTGGCCAATGCATGATTGTTGAACAGGACATGAATCAGGAAATGCCTTTATGAGTGTGACTTTTTAGCCTTGTAGAATAAAGAAGATACTCAGATTTGCAGATGGGCCTGGCCCTGAGGCTGGGAGCCCTGGCTTCAGGAAGTAAAAGTAGGGAGAGAGGCATGCCCTTATCTCAGACCATTTTCTTTTCAGTAGAGATCCCAGAGCTAAAACTTATTTGCTCTTACACTATAGTAAGAGAAAGAAGGAAAGAAAGAAAGAAAGAAAGAAAGAAAGAAAGAAAGAAAGAAAGAAGAAAGGAAGGAAGAAAGGAAAGAGAAAAAAGAAAAAGGAAAAGAAAAGAAAGAAAAGAAAAATCTCCTGTGGTATACTCCACCTACAATGTTTGAAACCAGGCACATTGTTCATTTTAAGAGGCAACACAGTCCCTTCCCGGTAGAGGAATGTCATTAACTCTTTTTTGCATACATCATTTCCTTAATTTCCCCCTTAATACATTATACACAATCACTCAACTTCCACAGGACCACTTGTAGACCTTGCCATTTAACGTCTTTTGATTAAAGTGGCCCCAGAAACTTAAGAGCTTGTTTATTTTATGAAATCATCTTCAATTTATGCTTTGCACCACACTCAGAGAGAGCACAGTTCAGAGGAACCTGTCTGCCGGGGAGAAATCAGAACATTGAGTTCAGACTAATTCTATATTAAACTAGATTTGCATAAATTATCTCAAGATTCTAAATTGGCTTAATTTGTATTCAAGCCTTCCTAAGAGCCTGTTACATATGCTTTGGTGTTGCAAGAGGGTGGGTGTCATTTCATTCATTCATTCATTCATTCATTCATTCATTTGTTTGACACACATGTATGAAGCAGCTACTATGTGCTAGATACTTTACTAGATACTAAAGGCATCCAGATAAAAAGACACATGGGTTGTGACTCGGAGGAGATCTCAGACCCGTGATATTGTGATAAATGCTGTAAAAGAGACATGTACACTAAAGAGGAAGCCACCAGCCTACTTTGGGAATCAGAGTAGGGCTCACAGAGGTGTGACGTTTGAGCTAGCATATAAAATATGAACCCCAAATTGTTCTTCTGGCAAGAGGACCCACGCCAGGTGGGGAGGGAGACATTGTTGGCATGGGAGGGAGCAATGGAAGGAGATGGCAGTGTAAACACCATGGTGTGTGGCCAGGGAATGGGGGCTCTTTTGCATGCAATCTTTGCAGGCAGGCTAACAAAGTAGGCTATTGAGACTATTATCAGATTTCGCGGGGACCTGTTTGCCATGCCAAAGACTTTGGACTTGGTCCTTTTGGCAGCAGGGAGCCACTGAGAGTTTTTATGCCAGAAAGAAACATGTCAGATTGCATTTTGTCAGCTTATGAAAATAGATCTGCCCAACAGATCCCCAAATCCCCACTCCTAGAGTAGAGCAGCATCTCTCAAACTGGGCCCGTGAGCTGTTGGTGGTGTTCGCAAGGAAAAGAGATCCGTGATCACTAAGATAAGTAATCATTTTCCATGCTTCAGGTCTCCTCAGAGCCTTTAATATGTCACTATGCCATGTGACCTTTGAAGAAGGGGTATGGAAAGTGGCCAAGGCCAGCATAGAAGAACTGGCCTGCAAATTTTTTGTCCAGGTCCCTGGTCCCATTCATTTCCCAGTGAAGACTGGTGAAGACTGTTAGCAGGATGTGGAATAAATCTCCCTTGTGTTTTTTTTTAGTCTCCTGAGTCCTTTATCCCTGGGGTCACTAGCCTGTCCACTTTTTTTTTTTTCAACGTTTATTTATTTTTGGGACAGAGAGAGACAGAGCATGAACGGGGGAGGGGCAGAGAGAGAGGGAGACACAGAATCGGAAACAGGCTCCAGGCTCTGAGCCATCAGCCCAGAGCCTGACGCGGGGCTCAAACTCACGGACCGCGAGATCGTGACCTGGCTGAAGTCGGACGCTTAACTGACTGCGCCACCCAGGCGCCCCTAGCCTGTCCACTTTTGCATGGAAGTGTTACCTGCAGAAATTAAATACGCTGTCCGGTGCTGTGGGAATGAAGGGACGCCATAGCTCATTGGCCCGGAAGCGCCAGCTGGATTCTAATTCCTCAAAGTGCTGAGAGGCATCTTCAGCAGGTACTTTCTCCTCCTTTTTTGAAGCAGTCAGGCTTCAGCTGTTAACGCCTGTGACATTCCACGTTTTTCATTACTCACACCAGAACCCCTTAAAAAGCTGGTGACGAAGAGTTAGCTGGGGTATAAAGGAAAGAAAATTGGACTGAGGTCCTCAAGGCAGGGAGTCAAATCTGATTTCTGTTTTCTAATCTTATGTTTCTATCAGTGAAGAATGAATTTGGCGGAAGGTAGCAATATGCTGCTAGCAGTGGCCGAAGCAGATAGGGAGTTGTCTTCGTTAGCATGACAAGAAGTTCATATGTGGGCAGCTTCTGATTGATTCACAGGCCACCCAGTGCCAGGGCTGGGGGTTGGCACTTGCTGTTTCCTTGGTCTTTTCCTCATGGCTGCAAGGTGGTGGCAGCTACTCCAAGCACATCAAAACTTCAATTAGGGGAGAATGGGGGTGGAGCGGCTTCAGGGAGCAGATAATTTCTTCTTGTGTACATTCTTCTCATCAGAAAGTAAGTCTTTCCCAGAACATCCCCTCCACAGATGCCTCCTCATGGTGCCCTCATTGGTCACAGGTGGGGCAAGACTAAGGGCTGAACAAAAAATGGGGCACCTGGGTAGCTCAGTTAAGCGTCCAATTCTTGGTTTTGTCTCAGGTCAATGATCTCACAGTTCATGAGTTCGAGCCCCACATCTGGCTCTGTGCTGATAGTGCTGGGCCTGCTTGGTGTTTTCTCTCCATCTCTCTCTCTGCCCCTCCTGCTCTCTCTCCCTCTCTCTCCCTCTCAAAATAAATAAACTTTAAAAAAAGACTAAGTGCTGAACAGGCTTGCAGAAATCAATGGCTTGTTACTGAAAACCTATACAAAACTGGGAGTCTACTCTAGGGAAGAAGGAACCAAAAGATGTGTGACATTTCAGTAAAAGACCTAAACAAAACTGGGATTCTGCTATAGAATGAAAGGAAGCAAAAGTGAATGACTTTGGGAAGAGTAAAGAAAATCATGTCATACTCACCCTGTGCACCCTTGTGGCCTCTATGTATTTACTTGCAATGAGTTCCTGCCTTTAAAAGTTGTTGAGAACAATAAATGGAAGTGGCACATAATCGTTGTTAAAAAATTAAACTACTGGAATTTCTCAGTGGGAGATCTTTTTTCCTCTGTGTACAATGTTTCTTTTTTTTCTGGCTGCTTTTAAAATAATTTCTTTATTCCTGGTCTTGAGAAATCTGATTAGAACATGCCTTCATATAGTTTCATTCATGTTTCTTATGCTTGGATGCTTTGGATTACTTGGACTTGCAGCCTTACAATTGCCATCAATTTGGAAAGTTTTTGACCATTACTTGTTCAAATATTTCTTCTCTTTCTCTTATTCACCACCTAGGGACTCCAATTTGACTCATATTAAGCCATTTAAAACTGTCTCATGATTCACTGAAATCTTTTGTGTTTTTGGATTCTCTTTTCTTTGTGTGTTTCATCTTCAATATTTTCTATTACTGTATCTTCAAGTTCCATAATCTTTTCTTCTTCGACGTCTATTTTTCCATTCTTCCCAAACAGTGTATTTTTCATATCATGCATTATAGTTTTCATTTCTAGAAGTTCAGTATGGCTTTTCTTATATCATCCATGCCTCTAGTTAATTTTTTAAACATATGTAGTACATTTATAATAATGTTTCAGTATGCTTTTTCTAGTGATAACATGTGTGCCAGTCCTGGATCAATTTCCACTGGTTGATTTCTCTCCTAACGATGGGTCATATTTTTCTGCTCCTTTTGTATGCCTGGTAATTTCAGATTGGATGCCAGACATTGTGAATTTTATCTTGTTTGGTACTGGATATTTTTTCATTCCTATAAATACTTTTGCGCTTTGTTCTGGAATGGGGTTATATTGCCTTGAAACAGTTTGATTTCTTTGTGTGTTGCTATTAAGATTAGGCAGGACTGACCAGTGCTTACTTTAGAGCTAATAATTCCTTGCTACTGAGACAAGATCTACTGGCACTCTACCCAAGTCCCCATGAATCATGAGGTTTTCACCGTCTTCATGGGAATCAGCACTGTTTCTGACCTTCTGTGAGCACTGGACTTCCACTGATCCCCTGGGCTAAGAATTCTTTCCCAGCCATTAATAGTGTCTGCACATGCATGCACTGTTGAGTGCTCAGCTGAATACTCAAGTGGCACCTTCTGCAGATCTTCAGCGTTCTTTCTGTGCACAGCTCTCCCTTTTCCAGAATTCTGTCCTTTCCACTCTAGCTGCCTTGATCTCCCCAGACTCCCAGCTCCCAACTCCTGAACTTAGGGAGCTGGCCGATCTCCATCTGGTTTTCCCCACCTCTGTCTCTTTCAACAAATTAGGCTTAACAATCATAAGATTCATCGTATCTGTTTCTCATCTCTCACGGATCATTGTCCTCCACTGTCTGTTATCTAGTGTCTTGAAAATAATTGTTTCATCTGAATTTAAGCCATTTTTTACTTATTTCGCATGAGAAGGTAAATCTCTTTTCTGTTACTCCATCTTGCCTAGCAGTTGAAGACAGTTGCCATCTCTCTTGATGATGAATATGTCATTCCAAAAATCTATTAGTGAACCACTTATAAGCTGCAGCAAAGAAAACAAGTTCTCCCACCTCTTTAGAACAGCTACTTCCTGTAAAGGTTTTTTGTTTTCCTTTCTAATTAAATAACTTGCATTTACATAATACTTCTTCTACAGTTAAAGTTTTCCTGCCTACACAAGATTATTACTTAAGTAAGAGAGTAGATTTTCTCCATCTCCAGTGAGTATTGAGCAAGAGGAAATTTTCTTAGCTTTCCTGTTACCTCTGAGAGATTCCCTAGGATCAAATTGTGAATTGGTTCAAGGAGGCTTTGGAAAAAATATGTGGGTTGAAATATTAATAATGTTCCACACTGTTTACCTTTTCCCACGATCTTGGTCCTATGGTCAGGGACAGAACACCTTGGATGGAGAAATGAATTAGTCCAAGCTGGTACTATATATATTGCTCTCAGCAATGCCTCTTGAATTTGTAGACACTGAGTGAGACATGTTCTGCTCCCTAAAGAAGATGACAAGCCTCCTGAGGAGAAAACACATAAATGAATCACTCTGAGGCTACATAGTGTGATACATGTTATGAGTAGAGATAAATTGGTTTTTATTGGAATGTGGGAATGAAATCTAGAAAGTTCTCTGGAGGAAGC
This sequence comes from Leopardus geoffroyi, assembly GCF_018350155.1. NCBI lineage: Eukaryota > Metazoa > Chordata > Mammalia > Carnivora > Felidae > Leopardus > Leopardus geoffroyi. Next base: position 26,124,620 of record NC_059342.1, read on the forward strand.
AAGATTTGACCTGGATCTTAAGGAAAGAATAGCAGGTGGGGTAGGGTGGGAATTTAAAGACTATTGCATGTGACCACAGTTACAACCAAGACGAGGTGATCCAATTACACGTGATTCTTGGGCAGGATGCTTATCTTCTAATTTTGACCTCCATAATGTTTCACATGGTATGAGGCACTTACTAGGGCCTTACTGTTTATAACTGCCTAAAAGGAGGTTCCAAGAAAGATGGTATGGTATTCTTCTTGGAAGTGTGAAAGTAAAACTGCTATCCATCACGATGGGTCTTTAGGATAGAAATCGCTCCTAAATCCAAGTATGACTTGACTTCCTCTCTCAGCACTCTGTAAAACTTTCTTAGAATTCTGTCGTCCAGGGGCACCTGGATGGCTCAGTCAGTCGAGTGTCCAATTCTTGATTTCAGCTTAGGTCATGATCTCACAATCGTAGGATGGAGCCTTGAGTTGGGCTCTGTGCTGACAGTGTGGAGCCTGCTTGAGATTCTCTCTCTCTCTCTCTCTCTCTCTCTCTCTCTCTCTCTCTTCCTGTCTCTCTGTGCCCCTCCCCCATTAATGCTGTTTCTCTCTCTCTCACTAAACAAACAAAGAAACATTACAAACAAATTCTGCCTTCCAGTAATTAGTTCCCATATCTGCTTGGTCTATTTGTCCAGATATGAAAAACTATAAACCCTCAGAGGTTGTTGCAGCCACCTAACCTATTCTTGGACACACATGAAGTCCTTAAAAATAATAGCATGGATCCCTCTGCAGAGTTGTGGCAGCATCTCTCTCTTGCTGATCATTTTATTGGTCATAAGAACTTAGTACAGACATAGGAGCTGAGAAATTCTACTTTGCAGACAAATCACATCCTAATTTGTGCTCCACTAAGAGAATTTTTAAACACACAGTTATTCGTGATGTCTGACTGTAAGACAAATTCTTTTCATGCTAATGGAGGCCTAGCAGTATTATCTTACCTGGTACTAAAGAGCTCCCCACTTCTGGGCTCCTGAACTTGACCGCACACTTCAATATCTCACAGTGCTTTTGTCAAAATCTTGATTATTGAACCTCACCTTAGATAAACTAATTCAGCATCTTGGAGGAGGGGGATGAAAACTGGTTTGCTTTTTTTTTTTAAGTTTTAGCAAGCTTTTTGGGTAAGTCTGATGTGCAGCTAAGTTTAAGAATTGGCACTGGTCCTAATCAGCAGCATTTTCAGAAAGTAGCTGAGGGCATAACATGGGCTCATCTATGCAAAGATTCAAGTGGTAACATTATAACAGATCTTAATTATCAAGCTTTAAAAATAGGATAGGTGCTGTTAAAAATTTTCTCAAACTTGACCCATTATTTTCCTGATGGAGATGGTATTACAATAATTAATGGATTTTTAGGACTTGCAGTGGGAAAGACTCTAAATGTTAATTACTATCATACAATCATACCCTACTATTCTTATCCTCAGAGTCTAGATTCTTTGAACCATGGCATCTCCAAATTGGTAAATGAAATATTATTTGAGGATTCCTCTCCCCCCCCCCAACCCCCACCATCATCCTAGGAGGTGAGCTTGGCTCATTCTCTAGGTATGTTTTGTCGAAGACAACACAAGGAAAGAAAAAAAACGACAGAATAAACAGGAGGTTCGAAGTGATGTGACATGCTCCTGGACAAGCCAACATCAGAGCAGCAAAGCCTTCCTCCTGCAAGGAGCAAGGTCCCCCTGGCTGGTCTGCAGTCTAGGAAGACCCCTGCTGGCCTTCGCTGTCACTGCATGGTTGTATATCTGTGTGGGTGACTGGTGGGGGCCCTGCAGCAAGAAAAGGCTTGTAAGGAGTCAAACAGCTTGTTAAGGTATCCTTGTGGGTGTCTGTATTGAAGTGTCACAGTATGAAGGCTTTTTATTAGCAGCTATTTTAGAATCCTAACACTGAAATGGAACAGTTTCTTCCCTACATGGCATTTCCAGGCTGGCTTCCTCCCTCACAGCCCTATGACAGCATCAGCCATCTCCTAAGGGGGTGGAGAACATGACGCTGGGCTCCTTTGACGGCGGAGCCCGGCTATGTGGCCCACGCCCTCAGCTCTGGAGATAATTTGGTTCATTCACATGTTGCTGATGACGGGGAAGCAGCAGCGGAGGCTGAGGAGGACTCGGGGCTCATGCCTCGCCTGTGCATATGGCACAGAAAGCTTCCTGGGTTTTGCAAGGGTGTAGAGGGATTAGTGTACAATCTTAAGAGCAGAGAGGGAACATTTACCCAACAGTGAAATCCCAGAGTGAGTTAAGTCCAGTATTTGCATGTTTTCTTTTGGCAACCAGAGACCTGAATTGTTCCCACGTCTTTAAGGGCAGAGGTGAATTTCTTCTGGAAAACTTTTTAGGCTTCACTGTAGGAAAGGATTGTGACCTTAAAAGACTCTTGTTAACGTCTTAGAGGGTTGATGTTGGGTCTTGTAAGGAAGACTAACGTTTATTGGCCTCCTTTTATCTCTCAGCTTGACATGTAACCTTCTCACCCCTCTTTAACAATACAGATGAGGAGAGTAATATTTGGAGAGGTGAAGTCACTTTCCTGAGATGCCACAGCTTATCCAGGTGCAAAGCTGACATCTGAAGCCCTGTTCTCAAAGGAAAATACCATACTCTTCTCACTCTGAACCTCCCTGATGCCCTCAGGCTCCTCTGTCTTCTCCCTACAATTGGTGAAGTGGCATCTGGTAGATTCTCAGAGCTCTGCTGATAGTGGCCATTACGGATTCATCTGGGACAGTGGCTCACTGTGTAGGACAAAGTCTGAAAGCTTTATTGGCTGGAGGAGGAAAAGGGATACTTTAAATTTCTGAACCATAACCTTGTAGATTGGGAAGGGGCTTCAGAAAAAAAAAAACAATCTGACCTTCTTAAGGATCTTAAGGAGGGATTCTGGAATCTTTCTCGATTCCAAATCTGGCTAATATGCAAAGGAACATGGAACCAACAGACAGCAGGCCTTGATCTATTCTCACCTGCAATATGTCTGCAGTGTGTGACTTTGAACAACTCATTATACTTCTCTGAACCTTACTTCCCATCTTAGTAAAATGGTATAGAAGGCTGTCTGCTACTTAGTGCTGTCATGAAGCCACTGTGGAAAGTAGGAAATATACGAAGCTGAATCTGGCCATATGCTGGGCTCTACCTTCCATGTGTGGGGGAATGCTGTCTTAGATAAACATCCTTGAATCTGGGACGAGTTCCTAGAAATGTGAGCGCTGTCTCAGATCTTTATGGAAGAGTCCCAGGGTGTTGCCTTTGGACACATACATTGACCACCACTTTCCCTCCCTTTATGTCTCCTGAATTTATGACCTACCTTCTATGAGTATTTTTACAGCCACTCTTCATACACTGTTGGCCAACCCTCCCAGGCTAGAGTGATGTTTATGAGGTCTTTGAGAATGTCCAAAGATTTCCCTTGATCCCTACTTCCTGCTGATCTGAACTCTGTACTCCTACTACTATGCCCTTAAAGGCAATGTTAGCTGCTACCACAGAAAGCATATTTTCATTTCTATGTTTCCTTTGTCTCCTTGTGGTTGGTCCAGAACTATCACTTGTTTACCTCTTGTCAGCCATTATGAATCATAACTATTTGCCTGGGCATGAAACACATGTCATAAATGGGAGCCGTCATGGCATAAACCACACACCTTGTGGCATAAGTCAATTTGGACGCCACAGGACCGGGCTCTGCCTTCCAGCAGTCTGATGAAGCCCAGAGACGCCCTCTCCAAATAAGGCTTTAAATTCATAACACAAAATGTGAAGAGTTACAAAGGAACACAGTTACATTGCAGTACAGTTATAACATGTAAATAGTGTGATATTATAATGCATGTGTTTTTGTTAAAACTAAGTAAATGATGCGATCTGGTGGCAGGTCTAATAATCACTATAATTTGAACGTAAATGATGAACATAAATGATGTTTTGAGATATCTACAACAACAAGGTGATATAAAAATATCGAATTTCTACCGGTGGCAATTTCACACATGCTGCTGATACTACTGTGGTTTGTTGTCCATGTTTGTAACTGAAGGAAATGTTACCTTTTTGCGAGGGATTTTGTGAGTAAATACTAGAAGCAATTCAAGTTTATAGAACCCTGTGAATTCTACCCATGAATCCCTTAAGGGTGGATGCATTATAGGTCAAGTTCTACCTTAGACCATTGCATAACCATGAGCGGATGCTCATTCATCGGGCACGCTAAAGTCCTGCTGGCTAGGATCATTCTAGAGCGTGTGAAGCATGGAAGTAGGGGTTGGGAGGCAGTGTAAAGAACTTGTATCTAGAGCCAAACCACCTCAGTTCAAAATACAGTTCCAGAACCCACTTACTAACTATGTGACCTTGTATAAGTCACTTCAGATCGCAATCCTCAATTTCTTCTACTGTTAAATAGCAATCATGATAACGCCTTCTCAGATTGCTTGTGTAAGGATTAAATCACTTTAAACAATGCCTACCTCACAGCGGGCATTTTACATGTCAGCTATCATCATTATAGTTATACATGAGCATTTAAAGAGAATATCTCAGAAATAAATGGCATGACAGTGAATCAGCCTTGGGCAGGGCAGTGTTAAGCTGGGCATGCACACACTGGTGTTTGAGGAGCTATGGGTTCAGCCCATGTGTCTCTGCCTCTCAAGGAGACTGCTGGAGACTTTGCCAAGAGTCTTGTTGAGATCAGTGTACTTCATGCCCGTGGCAATCCCTCGTCTTCAGCCCAACAGACACTGGATGATCTTTGGCTATGACTTCATCTTAATGGACCTGTCCTTGCTCCCAGTTATCACCTCTCCCTTTTCCAAGTGCTTTCCAACCACCTTTAACTAGTTGCCATTAAAATTCAGCCTGGGACAAAGGTCATGTTTCGTTATCAGAGGTTTCTGGAATCCTATTTCTTCACCCTTTTTTGAAAATCATGTCAACCTTTGTCCATGTGCCTTTATCATCTTCACTCCTTTGTTTCCCTAGTTCCCACTGTCTGTGTGGATGCCAAACTTAATACTGCCAAGGGAAGTAGGCTGGGACACTGCTTAGCAATGTCTGGAGACACATGTTCTTTTAAATACAACCTTGAGCTTTCCATTTATCTCGTTTCCTTTGAGTTTCAGATTTCTCTTGACCATATTTGTTCCACCTATTCTAGATTTAAGATCAAATTCCCTTGATAGAATAGAGAGAATCAAAATAGGAATTGCATAGTCAATTCACTGAACAAATGTTTCTGAGTGACTTATTATGTGTACTAGGAGGGGAAAAGTACGCCAAGGTAGACACATCTTAGCCTAGTGGAACTAAAGATCCATTGGGAGAGCCAAGCATTGATCAGATAATCTCAATATCTATAAATAAGAACTGTGATAAGTGTCATAAGGGAGATGTCCTGAGGTCTGTAAGAATCTACGAATAAAGGAATCTGACCTGGTATGAGAGTTCCAGGAAGACAGAGGTACGGAATCTTTGAGCTGAGCCCTACAACTTGGTTTAATGGGCAAAAAAAAAAAAAAAAAGGAGAAATGTACACTTCAGGCAGAGGTAACCACAAGTAGGAAGGCCACGTGGCAGGAGAAGCAGAGCATGGTGAAGGTGGGCCAGTGTGCCGGGCACAGAGCATAAGACGCAAAACCCACCTAGAGAAGCGGAAAGGGATTAAGTCACATAGGACCTCGTCAGCAATGTGAAGGACTTTTCATTATCCTGAAACAGTGGGACGCTGCTGCAAGAGTTTGAAGCAAGTTGTGGGACGGAGCAATTCTGGAGAGCCAGGGCAGCTATAAGCAGATGGGCCAAGGGGCTTTTGCAGAAGTTCAGGAAAGACAATGGTGTGGCAGTCAAGGGTGGCGGCCGTGGAGACAGAGCCAGGTGAAGGGATTTTTCAATTACTTAAGAGGAAACAATTGCAGGACTCAGTGGTGGATTGGGTGTGGAAAGTGCAGAGCAGGTGAAATCAAGGATGTGAAATAAATTTCTGACCTACAGCATTGGGTAGACAGTGGTATCATTCGCTGTCCTGGTTTTGGAATGGGCTGAGGAGACAGCAAGGATTCAGTTTGGTCCATGTTGAGCTTGAGGTGAGTTGAAGCCATCTGTATTTCAAAGGTGTCTCTAACGAGCAAGAGAACCCTAAGAAGTGGGTGACCAAGAAGTCTGGGACCGTAGAAGGAATGAATGAGAGAACTTGGGGGCACTGGGGTGAGAAGGAGAAAGACCTAGGTATGAACACATGAGCTGTCTTCTGCCAAGCAGATGAGGGCAGTGGTTCCAGAGGCCAGAACTGGGACCACTGGGGAGGAGTTTCGTGCAGTACATTTGGCACAATGTGACGAAGAACTGCCAGAGAATGAGAGATGTGACAGAGACTGCCTTTCCAAGAGATGAGCTTCTTGTCACCGGAGGAAGTGTCCAAGCATAGGCTTTTTGCCTTCCAAGACACTGTAGAAAGGAGTCAGTGTTTTGTAAATTGAGTTCTGTGGAACTCAGTGGTTTTTTTTGTCGGGGGGAAGCTTCAGTGATTGGTTATGTAAATAGCCGATTTCTGATTTAGATGCCATCTGCTTATGTGTATTATAACCATTAATATTACTATTAATACTAAGTGCCTTATAACTGTTAATAAAAACTAATGGAAACCAACATACTCAGATAGGTTGTATATACAATTTTAACACATCGGGCAACAGCAAAACTTTAATGTGCTTTTGTTGTTTGATTTACAATACATAAATGTTACCAATTTGAAGTTCTAGAAATAAATTCATACTGATATAATGGATTTTTATTTGATTTAGTTTCGGAGATTTGGTTTCAAGAATGAGTGTGCCGTGAATAACTTGTGAAAACCTTTATAACTCAAAGATTCCAAGGTTTTTATTCCAACAATTAAAATCAGCTACCACATTCTTATTTCTGTAAATTATTTTAGCCCAAACAAAAAGAGTAAGAACCGAAGTGTTGCACAGGGAGAAATTTATGAGACACTCTGCTTCCAGAATCAACTAGGGTTCAGACTCACCCTATGCCCTCCAATAGGCCCTCATTCTACACTCTCCTTGCTTCTTTCAAACTTGCTAAACTTCATCGAGGCTTTCAGAGGCTTTGATTATATGTGCATGGGCTATTCTAAAAACTCTAAAGCTTAGTATCTCATTATGCTTATGACATAATTATTTAAATAGCATAAGGACCATGCTCAATGATTTCTCCATGTCACAGAGAGGAGAATGCCCAAATGTTCATGGCTTTGAAACACAACTGACTGTAAATAATGAAGTGGCAGTAGTTAAGAGAAAAAAGGGAAATGGTAAGCAGATCAGGGGAGCACAGAGAATGTTTGATTAAAACTTTTTTACCAGATGACTGCTTCACTGTTCCCCAGAGTCTCAGCAAAACTCACCAACTTTGCAGTAGAGAGAACATTCACCCAAGGACACAGTTGGCTGTGACCGTCTTGCCTGGTTTCACATTCAGTCTAGAACACACAGTGTGTCCTCAAAGACTCATGCTAGAATGTAGAGGAGCATGGTGATCCATTTCAGCCCCTTGCTCGACATTCTAGATGCCTCATTCCTCAAAAGCATATGCCTCAAAACCCTTTCAAATGAGAAACAAAGTTGGTCTGCTAACAAATATAATACTGCCATTATTTAATGAAGTCAACTACTTGTAGTTACTTGAACCTGAAGTGTCCCAAGTGATGATTTCTGTGCATTAAGTACCACCCGTGCGATCCACATGTCCTCTGGGCAAACCTGAACGTCCTTGGGACTCTGAACGTGGATCTCAAATTGTGAAATGAAGACGGCGTTCATGTCAGATGACGTCTAAAGTCCTTTCGGCTTTAAAATCCTAAGCTCAATTTCTACTTCCACTGAATCAAATAAAAATATTCTCTGCACAGGGAAGACTTGAGACCAATTCTTAGAGAATGTACCAATCTGGCAAAAATAAAAACTAAAAACAAAGACACATTTATGTTCTTCTGCATGAGGTAAAGTTTTTTGCTTAGTGGTATTTTTAAAAATTTGTTTCTGTGTTCCCTGCTCATTGACCAACTCCCATGAATCATTTGGAATTTTTTTCTGGATGTGTTCATCTCCTGGCCTCACAGATAGAAGGATTAGGTTGTATTATCTTCTATCTTTTGTCTCCTAGAGGACTATCTCTGTATTAGTCAAAGAAGTTATTTATTTATTAGCCTTATGCATACCTTCATGGTTTCTTTGTGTTGGGTGTATGTGCGTATGGAAATATATAAATCGACAATGGAACACAAAGTTATATAAAACATCATAACATCTTCTACCAGACATATCTACTACAAAGTTAGAGATCAGTATTACCTGTGGATAGCCAGGGCCTCTCCTCGTGACAAATATCCTAACAGGATAAGGAGACAGAGGAGCCAGTATAAACACAATCATGAGATGGTCTTTATTCAATAATACACCAAAGGCACATGCCTTGTGTTCCTTGGTGCAGTTCAAATAAGTTAAACGTTGTCAACAGTTGTCAATGTAATTCCTAAAGATCTCTTTTATAGATGGCAGTTTAGAGCTTCAGAAGATTAAAGGTCTTGCCCAACTTGGAGCCAGATATCCCAAGAGTTTTCTTTACATCTTTAAAGCATAAAACAGGGAGGACTCCAATCGTATCCCTCCCCACACTTCATTTATAGAGAACCTTCCTTTTTCCTTCATCAAGGAGACCGAGCAGGATGGAGGGTGAGATGTTTTTCGTAGGAGGTCTCTAGTTTACAACAGAGATTCTTTTTCCATATACCAACTCAGTTCAGTTTCTCAAGTGACCTGAAAACCAATCTCTCTTCCCTTGGCTCCTGCCTCCTGTAGGTTAGCTGAGCACTTTCGAGTGGAGGTTATGTGTCCTCTTCTCTCCATGTTCCTGCTTGCTTCAGCTTTCCCCGAGCAACCACAAGGAACTCACCAGCAGTTTGAGGGTTAAGAGCAGCAAGCTTAGACATCCCCTGGGTGTGGCATGTTTCCAGGAAAGAGAGCTCCAAAAGGAAAGAACAGTGTGGGAAAGAAATGTCCACTTGAATGAGATCAGGATGTTCTGAGCCCTGTCCTGGTGCCGCCTGCCCGGGGCTGCAGCTTGGCAGTGCGAGGGCACTCATTGCCCTAGGCAGCTCTGGGTGCACCTTGGAAGGCAGCACCGGTCCCAAGGGAGTGCACACATAAGCAGCTGCAGGCAAAGAAAGGCCACCCAGGGGGAGTTCTCAGAGGAAGGAAGGTTCCTTTGAGGAGTGGTCAGCGAGACATTCTTACCCTGGGACTCATGAGAAGGGGAGCTTTTTTCTTCTTTCCCAAAATGCAAATAGCCTCTGTCCTTGGAATAAGGAAGATGGGTTGCTAGGCAATCACTTCTAAACAAGCGCTCCCCCTGCCCCTTTTTCTTGACCCCTAGAACAATGGAGACTTTTCAGCGAATGGAACCAAGATGGAGGAAAAGACATGGCAAAAATAAAAATGGAACCAGAGATTATGGAAGGTCTGGCTTGTCGAGTAGGGGAAGGAAAATGTAATATTAATAAGTTTTGCTCTAGGCAGAACAAGGGGGTTTCATTTCTTACCATCACGGCCTTGTTATCACCAGCCAACTGGTACAGGCAATGAGCAGCCACTGTCTCGTGGTGATCCCGTTTGTAGTGACTCGGGTGACCCTGAGTGTGTGACATCATTAACAGCTAATTATGGGTTCTTGGGCCTCAGTCTGTCTATCAATGAGACAGTATTTGGAATTACATTTTTTTAAAAATAATCTTTGTAGCACTTCCATGTTGTATTAGTCCCTGTCAGGGTTTTGACAGGAAATGGGTGGCACTCTGAAATTGAGTAATAGAAATATATTTGAATAAAAGGACTATTTACAAAGGTGTAGGTAGGTTTTAGGGAAACCACAAGGGATAGTGTAGGACCCCACCACCCTTTGGTCTGAGTGACAAGGGGAGGGAGTGGTTAGCTGAATCCAAGAGGGGTGGTTACCTGGAGAGTCACCTGACCAGCACTGTGATGTGGGGCAAGGATGTGGCCAGCCTGCGAGATGGCTCCATCGCCAACGTCCTGTCCTTTGAACCCAGTGCGAAGCTAGAGAGCAAAAGGACTGAACCCGTGTCCTAGTCTGCTGGGGCTGCCATACCACAGCCTGGGTGGTTTAAACAACAGAAATGTATTTTCTCACAGTTCTGCAGGCTGAAAGTCCAAGATCTGGGCGCCAGCCTGTTTCATTTCTGGTGGGGACTCTCTGGCCAGATGGCTGCCTTCTCACTGTGTCCTCGCAGGGCGGAAAGAGAGAAAGCAAGCTCTCTGGTGTCTCTTCCTCTTCTTATAAAGGCATCAGTTCTACCGAATCATGGCTCCGCCCTTATGAAATTTACTTTAATCGGCTCCTGGAAGGACCTGTCTTCCATACAGTCATGTGAGCGGTTACGGCTTTGTCGTCATCTCTTCTGGCTGCTCTAATAGAGTAACATGGATGGGCTGGCCTAAATAATAGAAATGTGTTTCCCGCAGTCCGGAAATCACGGTGCCAGCATAGTCAGGTTTTGGGGGAGCGTTCCTTTTTGGTTATGTCTTTGTGTGACCTTATTTGCTATGTGCATGCAGAGAGAGAGATCCCTTGTCTCTTTCTGTAAGGCCACTAATCCCTTCATAAAGGCCCGCCTCCTAATGCGATCCCACTGGGGGTTAGAGTTTCAACATATGCAGTTTAGGGGACAAAACTCAGTCTACAGCACCCAGTAACAGTTTAAAGTAGACCTTCCGAAAACCACAGTTCTGGAGCCCCAAGAGAATCAGAATATCTCCCTGGGAGGCTGACTGCAAGATTTTCATGCACACATTTTTGCAAGGCCTGATATCATCCTCACTTCTTAGTAGAGCCAACTAAAACATGGCAAGATCAGGTGACCTGTTCAGAGAATGAGCATAAAGGATACACACTAGCGAGCTTGTTTTGTTTGACGAGGGTAGTAAGGCCACTGTATTCCCCAAAAACTATACTTATAACTAGAGAACTCTGTTATCAGTCGGCAGGGTTTCTTTGACTTTTGTTCATTTTCAGTGTTTTCACGGTCAGAGCAATGTTAGAAAAACAATCTTGACATTTTACGAGAAAAACTAAATCATCCCTAAATCCAGATAATTGCATCTCGGTGTATTTGTAGGTACAGTTTTCTTGTAGTGTTTGTATGTATGTATGTGTGTATGTATACATATGCATGCGTATATATGTACACATACATATATATAGTTGATTCTTGTTATTAGTGGCAACTGTGCTCTATAAAGTCACAGCAAACACTGAATTAGTACATACTGAACCATTGCTCCTCAGAGAAATACAGGGTTAGGCTCTTGTGAATCTGGTTACAACATTTTCATTAACTAATCAATAAATAATCTTGTTTTATGTGTTTTTGTTTAAAGACACCTTATTTAATATACATCGTGGATTCATTAACATTGAGCTGGTGGCCAACGATGCTATATCTCATGCCTGAAGGCAGATCATCTAACACACTTATTTTCTCTGTATGATACATCATGCCTTCGTGCCCTTACGAACACTAGACGGCACTGAGCATCATGCTTGCAGGCCATTTTAAAAAATGAAATCACCAAGAAAACCCGTAATAGATGCAAAAAATGTGGCCATAAATAGACAGTGAAGAGGATGCTCATTGTTGTACAAGACCTAAAACAAGAAGGTCACCTTATCTGACCTTAACTGGGAACGTATGCATCAGATGACTCAAAATTTTCCCTGCTCTGCACAGGTCTGTGAATTACTACAAAAGCACTATGAGTATTGATTGAGGGGTTACAAATACATTTCAGAACGTAGGAGAGCTTGCAAACACAGTGTTGGCAAATGAGTGTCTTATGGCATATACACTATGTGCATGTTCATGTACGTGTGCGCAAACATATAATTGTAATCACCTTGAGCTTACCATGTCTATTTAGGTTTTGTGCCTGGTCTTTTATTATAAACATTTATCTTGTTACAATGAATGATCATTGTATAATGATCATTTTTGATGGTTAAGTAATATTCCATCAGGTTGAGTTGCCATAGTAAGCCTAATTGTTCCTTACTGTTGAATGCCTAAATTCTTCCTTTCCTTACCATTTTATATAACTGCGCAGAGAGCATGACTGTATGTAGGACTTTTCTCTTCTTTTGAATTATTTACTTAGGATAAGCTCCCAGTAGTAGACTCACAGACTCAAAGGATCTATACATTACTATGACTCCTGATCTATGTTGTCAACTGCTTTTGAAACATTTGCACAGGATCCACCAGTGTATGAATATTCTAACCACCCATCCCTGTATCTTGGTTGCATCCAAGCCTAGGAAGATTAGTGATTACATGGAAAGTTTTGCAAATTCCTAAATAAAACACTGTCCGCCCGGGTGTGAATCTTCTTTCCTTCGGTTACTGGTGCAGCATCTCTGTCCCTCTGACTGTTGATTACTTCCTTTGGGGCAAAGCAGAAAGTCAATAACCGGTGAGGTCCTTCACCCACTATGCCAGCACCAAGAGCAGAGGCTGAATGTGGGTGGCACCTCCTGAGGCCATGTGCCAGGTTGAGCTTGGGTAGTGTGTCCAAAATGAGCCTTCAAGCACGTGGTGCTGAAAATGTATCTCCGAGTGGATGTAGATGCAGAACCTGGGAGGATGCAGGCAAGGTTAGTGAATCAAAATGTGAGAGAGATGGTAATCCAAAACAAGGTCTTCAGATTTGCGTGCCAGGTTTTTATGATGCATTTAGGTGTTGCCCCCGTTGGCAGGGCTAGAAAAGACAGATGGCAAAATCAACCGTTCTCCAATTTTTAGAACCCATTCTTATTTTACTTATGTAGATTCTCTGCCTTTGTGCTTTCAATGTTTGTTTTGAGGTCTTGATTTTTTTTTTATTCTAAGTGAATAATGCTTTAAAATATATGGGTGTGTGTGTGTGTGTGTGTGTGTGTGTGTGTGTGTGTGTAATTACTCATATATATGTAATTAAGCAAATATTTTTTCTAATCTATTGTTTTTCCATTTTATTTTTTAAAGAAAATATAGTTTATGTAGCCTATAGTTCAAATTGTATAAAAAAATGGAACTTGCTGATTTTTTTCATTGTCTTCTCAAATCATTTGAGAAAGCATGATACCCTGGCATCCTTTTTCTCCATAAGTGAAAGAACTGTATTTTTTAAATAGCATTTCACTTCAGCCATTAAATCCATAGGATAAAAAGGAAGGGCTTTTGGAGAGAGAAATTATTTTGAAATGCCTGTATTTTGAATCATTGAGCAGTTGAACCTTTAAAATGATAGTTTCTGGGTTTTTATTGATTAGTCTGAAAAGAAGTCTATGCAGCCAAAATAATTAAATTGGCCTAGCCAAGAAATTAGCTAATTCGGTGGGGGAAGGGGATATCAATCCAGCTGATTGATTGGTATCACATGGAGCAACTAACAAGGGATTTAATTTCTGAATTTTTATCTAGTGTCTTTGTCATTGTGTAGACATTCTGATTAATGAACATGTAAACTACTTAACAATGTTGTGCATTTTCTTAGCACTTGCAGGTAGTAGCATTTTTTCTTTTGATTGGGTTGAATTATAAATCCTACACCCACATGGAACAAAGTTCTAGTATTTGATGTCAGTACTGGAAGTTTAAGAAAGGGGGCAGGGGGGGTGGCCTTTAGCTAAGATCACTTTTAGAAAACCCCATCTACTCCCACAGAGAGGATACACGTCAGGTTCCCTGGATGCCTCTTATTGACTGAGGACTAACAAAGTACAATGAAGCAGGATTCTTTCTCAACAGGACCTTGACCTTAAATTACCAGGAGGCGTTATATTAAAGGAGGCATCTAATCTAAATCCACATGGTAGCCAAAGGCCCCTCTCTTCTGCATGCTGAGGTTATCATCACAAAAATTTTGAGGCTGTTTTAAAGCTACCTTATCTTCTTTATCCCAACCTCTCCACTTGAGTTCACTTTGGCCCCTCTTATCTACAAATTTTACCTACACTTACCTACACTTATCACACTTTTGTGCACATCCGCCAGGGTATAAAGAGGTTGGGTAACTAACACCTCTCTGGTACACAGGATAGCTACTGTTTAACATTCATATGAGACCTTTTAGCATAAAGGAAGTAATTTATATGCTTTGACTTAAAAATCATTTCAAAACTAGAAGGTATCCTATATTGACTTCCATTTCACAAAGATATATAGACAAAATATAAGCATATCTAATTCTTTATCAAAGGGGATAGACAACATGAGTTTTCTATAGATTATATGGATTTTCTTTCTCAGAGCCCTGGTACATTCTTTCTTTCTCTGGTCTCATTCTTCCCCCCGCTCCCACCCCACTTTGGTTGAGTGAAGTACAGAGAGGGATGTGGAAAGCATACTTACTCTTCTGACCCTTCTGAATTAGGTCTTTTGCAGATGTACGGGCTGAGGCAAAAAGGCCTCTGAAGTGCCCCCAATTCTAGTCTTAAAAATTGCTACCTACTTGCCCTTTTCCAGCATCTTATACCAAATTGCTGCCCCTTAAGTTTATAATCAGTTCTGTTGCCATGATTCCCTTAAAACACAATGACCCCAAAATAAGGTTGATCGAGAGAGGCCACGTAAAATGAAGTATGCAGCCACTTACACGCAGGCCTTGTGCTGGGATCTGCATCAACAGATTCCAGGATGAAACCACAGTGCACCTGTTGTTTTTTGAAAAATATCTTTACGGACAGCTGTCAAGACTTCCATCGGGGGGTTTCCTCTGCTAATGCAGGCCTTCGTCATTGTTTTAACTGTTTGACTACAAAGAACTCTCTTTGAACTGTTGAGCCAATTCTAGTTATGGAAATTGAGGTCAATTACATTTTTTCTTCCCTTAGAAAATAAGTACCAACCATTTGGAGAACTCAGTGATCAAAGTGTTCTTCAATTTCAAACTTAGAGTACTGTGTACAAAGTGACCTGAGCTGTATGAGCCTGGATCCCACTAGAATTGGGTATCTATCTGGATGATTATTCCCTAGAAAAGTTCAGATTCCCACTATATAGGACTAATTATTTTAGTGGTCCATCCTGCCAATTTTTTTGAGAGTTTGTTTATTTATTTTGAGTAAGAGAGAGAGAGAGCATGAGTGTGAGAAGAGGTACAGAGAGAGAGAGAGAGAGAGAGAGAGAGAGAGAATCTCAAGCAGGCTCCACACTGTCATCATGGAGCCTCATGTGAGGCTTGAACTCATTAACCATGAGATCATGACCCAAGCCAA